>NC_042622.1:42116275-42452958 GCF_901001135.1 Rhinatrema bivittatum
GCAACGGCAGCAGTGGAAGATAGCCTGCCCCTCGCTCGGTGAAGGAAGAGGGGGGAAGAGCAGCGGGAGACCGGTGGCACGCAACACACCTGCCGCTGCTTGGCGACACACCGGCTGAGAATCGCTGGCATAGAGGATAGGGGCATTCTTGTGTTTGGTTAAATCAAGGGGAGGGAAGATTCTGACAGAGTTCTGTCACTCCTCTGGAGGATAGTCCTGTTAGTGACCCGATGCAGAGGAGTTTCAACTTTTAAGGATCTGTTTTTTGTGCTATCTCCTCAGCTGTGAGGCTGGGAAGTTTTCCACCCTTCTGGTTTGGTTTTTTCCCCTTTTTGTAAAAGACTATTTTTTATTCCTCCTGCAGCTGAGTGCCCTTGGGTAGCAGGGAATCCGTTTTCCATTCTTTCACCTAGGAAGAGCCTGAGGAGTGAAGGTTTGCTCCATCTAAGAGGAGTCCTGTCCTTTACTAGAGGAAAGGAGCTGAGAGTATTCAAAGACCGTGCTTACTGCTGACTCAGGTGCGTTACCCTTGAGAGGAAGTGCCCCTCAGGTGCTTCATAAGGAGGTTGGTTTTAAGCATAACCATGATCACAATTTCGATTTCTGCCCTAACACAAAAGATTCAATTCACTAAGACTGATTCCAATAGTCTTGATCTGAACATACAATTTCCTGATTAAAAATGCCTCTGGTCTATTTGTAGTATTTGTTTTAAATCTGCTACCTGCTGGTTTCATGGACTGTCCCCTGGTCCTAGTAGTATTTGATAGGGTAAATAACCATTCTTTATTTAGCCATTCCCTCCCATCCATGATTTTATATCATATCCCCTCTCAGTTATCTCAGTTACCTCCAATCCCTAACCTATTTAGCCTTTCTTCATAAAGGAGCCTTTCCATCCCCTTTTTTCATGTATATTGCCCTTCTCTGTACCTTTTCCTAGTTCTGCTCTATCTTTCTTGAGATGGGATGAGCAGAACTGCCCACAAGGCCCAATTGCATGATAGATCTATACTGAGGCATTATGATGTTCTTCATTTTATTCTCCATTCCTTCCCTAATGGAATTTAAAATAGAATTTAATTATACGTAGATAACGTACTTTGGTAAATTTTGAATCTTGAATGATTGCTACCAGAGCTGGAGAGAAGTGCTACAGGTTGTCAATATATTAACTCACTGTGAACAAATCAGAGTCTCTCGTTTTGAAGCGAACAATTTTAAGAGACATAGTAGAGAATTTCATATCTGACACTAAAAGTCATAGGAATACTTACATACCATTTGTTAAGGTTAAAAGAAAATTTTAAGAAGGTGGGACTTGTTCCTGATATTGTTGCAGGGCAGAGTGGAAATTATTAAAATCAATGTGCTTAAACATTCCTAGGTGATTGTACCTGTCTCAGTGCTTATTAATTACATTAGAGATCCTTAACCAAGAATTTTGATCTGGGAAAAGAAAAGGCCCAGGATAAGATTTAAAAAGGACTGTCTTTATATGGCAGCACAGCTAGCATTTCTCTCACACGCGGGCCTGGCATCACAAGACAACGAGGAATGAGGAATTAAATTCCAGCTGCAGCAAAATGCTGACACAGTAGCTGTTCCTTCCTGGCAGAAGCAACAGGGGCAGTGTCTCACAGCAAACAATAGGGATGTTATGGATTAACCAAAATAAACACTTCATACTGGCAGCTTAAGAAAGATCTTTATTTAGATAAAAATATGGAATATTCCAGGAGCGTGTGAGATTACCAGCAAGACAATTCAGGAGTCTCGGAGAGCACTGTTTACACAATAGATTAAATCCAATGTACACGCCAATGAGCTAGTTTATTTGTTTTCACAATACTGGTTGGAATTATAATTTTATCTCGTATATATTAATAGGCTAGGATTCTTGTGAGTCATGTGATTTCTTGTAAATTGAGCCCCGAAAAGCAAGAACAAAACTCATGGACTCGACATACTTTTTTGGCCTTTGATCTACATCCTGACCTTGTTGTACTCAGCGGTCCGCACGGCAGGCCCGCGGACCGTTGCGCTTACCTCTGGCCCCAAGCCACCTCTGATGCTTGGCAGGCCCCCCCCAGATGAGCACACGGCAGATTGCCACGCTTGAACTGCCCGATGCTGTGAAGTGGCAGGAAGACGCCGACGTGGGGCTGATGCTAGGCGTGCACACGCCTAACTCGCTGTAATCTAAAGGGCCCGCGGCAGGAACGTCCCCCGCGGTGCCCTTTGAAAACATCAGCGCTCCCTTACTATATAAGGCTCTCTCCGCCGCCACTCCCTGCCTCAGCAAACAGGTTGACTTCCTGGAAGCGTTGCGTTGCCTCAACGTGATCCTGGCTTCATTGCTCCTGGTCCGTGTCCCTAAGTTCCTGATTTCTGGTCTTGGTTCCTGTGCTGGCAGCCTGGTCCGTGTTCACGAGTTCTTGTCTTCTTCACAGTCCCCGGTCGTCTTTCTGGTCAGTCCTCAGTGTCTCTGCTCCTGCTTGTGCTGTTCCTCGCCTCCCAACCTTCCCTCCATCCCTTGCTGCCCCCTCGGATGGATTTCTGGTGTTGACCTTGGCCTGGACCCTGGCTCTTGATTGCGCTCCGCCTGCCACTGACCACTTGCCTGGACCTCGACTCCGATTGCGCGCTTACCTGGCCCTGTCCGCCGACAGACTCCGACTGCATCCCCCTCTGCACTAGACCCTGGCCTACAACTCTTATCATCTGCAGAGGCTCACATCTAAGACCTGCCGGCCCCTGCCCCCAAGGGCTCCACCTGCTGGGGGTGACATTTTATTTGGGTCTCTGCCGCAGCCAGCTCCGCCAACCGACGATGGGCACCTGTGGAGCTCCTCCCTGCAGGCTGTGCCAACTCCACCTCGCTCGGTCCAAGGGTTCACGCCCGCAACAAGCGTTCCTGCATATTTGGTCGCGTGATTTTGGATTCTATCCTTTAGATCATGAAACCTTCCTACCTCCCTCACCAAATCCTGGAACCCATTCCCAACCCTTCTTACTCCTTCCTCCTCTTCCTCGGTCCAAGAATCTCCCTCTCTCCACACACCCCCCCCCCCTCCCTCTTTCTGCATCCCAGATTCCTAATCTCTCCCATCTGCTTTCTCTCTCACACGCCTCCCCCCTTCTCCTCCCCCCACTCCTTCCTGTACTGATAATTGGGATCCCTTTTCTTCATCCAATATAAAGAAAAATGATACTAATAATTGTACTGGAAAGCCTCTTTTTATAATGTGATATAAAAGATGGAAAGTTCGCCAGTTGACTTCAGAATGTTTACATTTTTGCTAAAGAATCTGTCCAAGCTGCCACAGGGAACCAGGGACTGTGCCTTATACCTCCTTCTTCCCGTTGTCCAACTCTTGAGGTGGAGGGGAACAGGGGTGATGACAGCACCAACAGTGCCTGTGGATGGCAAAATCCTAAACCCATCCGTTCTTTGCAGTTTGCACCACTGATGGTCCTTCACGGTTTGGCAGTGTGACAGGGTGCTCACGATGCAATCATTTTTAATATTTAAAAAAATGGTTGCCAGAGGTGCTCCTGGGTCGGGCTGGGACTGCTCTTGTTTCCTGCGTTTTATGGCAGGAAGCCTAGAGAGAGAGAGATACCTGAAATGGGTCACTAATTGTAAAAGGAAGTAGGGGAGTCCCCGCTTATGACCTGTCAGACAACCCCTCCCTTTCCTGCTCAGCTCCTCCTGGGCGTGAGAGTTTAAATCCCAGCCAGGGCCAGGTCTGGAGATCCGGGCGCTGCTCCTGACGGCACCATGAAGGCAGCACGCCGCGTCTTCCTGCTCCTGGTCCTCCTCGCCCTCTGCGCACGGCTACAGTCCGCATCTAATGATTCGGCATCCACGAATGCAACAGCAACGCCCTCCACCGTGGGCTCCACAGGTGAGGAGGGAGCCTTCCAACGCGTCACGTCTCGTCTGCAGGTGGCAGACCTCGATGCTAAGCTCCCTAAGGCACGGAGGGGTTGTTTTTCGACTCGCTCTTCAGTTCTTCTCTGTACAGCTCTGGTCACAGGCTGCATTCCTCAGGGCAGAATAGGGGCTGAATTAGCACAATATTGAAATCTGTGAGCAGCAGCACCAATGCATCCAATAGATATGGGCACTGACTTGTCCTCAGGGCAGAAGGCAATCCTTCAGCTTCCCTCATATGTGTGACTATAACCAGAAAGGATCTATACGCCTGGGCTGGGGGTTCATTATCATTCTTGATGCAGAACTGAAAACGTCTTTACTGCTGCAGTGAGCGGCCATTTAAACTGAATAATCTTAGTGCCCAGGCCATGTTCGGAGGTGGCTTCTAAAAGAAGTACTAGTACGTGCGGGCATACCTATAGCCCTTTCACCACCATCAAGTGGCAGGCACCGAGCTGACTTAAGCCTCCTGTTAGCTTGGGTTTAAGTCTCTTGTCCATCAGGGCTGTGTGGGGCTGGGTGCCACACAGGCAACGCTCTCAATTCTGGGAAGGCAGGGAAAGCGAATGCCGCCACTGTGGTGACCCCCATGCCGGCCAGAGGAGCAGCACCGAGCGATCATAAGAGAGGAGCCTTCCCGCCAGCCCTCTTGGCTGTATGACCCCTGGACAGAGCATCAGAATCCAAATAAATAATTAGGAAATGAAGAATAAAGCAGGAACTGTCATGTATTTACTCCTCTGAAATAAGGAATTAAGGGATTAGATATAGCACCATCAGTTTAATTTGCAGGAAAGAGTAAAAGCTATAAACTCGTAGGCCCATGAGTGCATTGCTATGAAGCAATAATATCTCTAATAATATGTATATTTCTTCTTTTCAATCTCCCCTGATCCCTTGCCCCCTCATATATAGTGGCATCTTATTGGCTGATGAATTTATCGAGATTTAGAGCTAGATTTATCCAAGTGCTTTTGCCAGAGACATAGATAGTGATTGACAGCCAATGAGGCTGCACTTCGGCCTCCTGCCAGCTTTCTCCTGGAATTCTCAGGCCCTTTCATATGTGTCCAGGTGATACTTATAGCACCAAAATGCTTAGTTAAACTGCTTCTCAATTCCCTCTTTGTAAGAGGATCATTTTTCCACTGTACGCCGGAAAGTGTTTGGACTGGACCGATGCCCTGGCACAGTTCCCCCCGCACGTGCCGCTCCCGAGCAGGTTTCGCAGCCTGACTTCCGCGGTGGATGGCATCAGAGCGTGAACTAAAGCCCATGGCCTGTGACAATACTTCTGAAGAGACTGGGATTGATTTATTTTGGTTTTTGCCACTGTTGCTTTTTTTTTCTCTTTCAGAAGGATCTAGTAAATGCCCGGTGGTTAAAGAGCTGACATTGTCCCCCTGTGGTAAGACCTGCAGCTCTGACAGTGACTGTGCAGAAAACTACAAGTGTTGTAGCACAGCCTGCGGACGGAGTGGATGCCAGAAACTTCCAGGTAATTACATTTATTTCCATTTGCACACAGCTCATTAGTAGCTCGAGGCCAGTTACATTCGGATGTAGGGTAATTAAGGGAATGCTGGGGATTCTTTCTTTTTTTTTTTCTGATCATCAGATGTAGAAGTGGGACCACGGGTGGCAAATATTGAAAATTGTTTTAACATACACACGTCAGGCATCAAAGTCTTATAGCGATACTGCTGCTCCCCTGCCTGACAGATCCACCTGGGACGGAAGATGGCAGCCCCAACCGTGATCTGAGCTAATTCAGTAGTAAATGACGGAGAAAATGTTTAAAATGTTTGCGGATAAAATCACATTTCCACATAGAGTTCAACACAAATACCAAGGATGTGAATTTCTTGTCAGAGGCTTCATCCCCTGAGAGGTTATTACAGGATAACCAGGGAGCCAACCATCAGAAAGGGCAATTAGTAAGGGTTTTTCATTGCAGCATAGTCTCAGGGAGTCATGGGGTAATTGCTGCCACCTAATAAATACTGCGGAGTTTCTCTCTGAAAATCCAACAAAAGAACCTGCAGACTTGGCACCTGGTGTTTGTGTGGGGCAGGGTCATGGGGGGGTGGGGCTGGAAGTACAAGGAAAAACTTTAAAGTCACCCCACATGAAGCACCCCTCCCCCACCGGCAAACGTACGCACGTTTGGCCCGATTTTAAAAGGGCCACCGCGTCAATAAGAGGGGTTTAGGTGCGTGGCGAGGACTTGCGCGCGCTGCACGCATTTTCGGAAGGGCCCGGCCACGCGCGTAACCCCCGGGGGATGGGCGGGGACAGCGCCGTCCCAGGGAAGCGTTCTGGCAGCCGGCCAGCACGCAAAGATTACTTCTGCTCTGGAGGAACAGTAAGTAAAAAAATTTGAAAAATTAGGGACAGGTAGGGTTAGGTTAGTGGTCAGGGAAGAGAGGGAAAGAGGTAGGAAGGGTAGGGTTAGGGGTAGGAAAGTTCCCTCCCAGTCCGCTCCTTAATTGGAGCGGACTGGGAGGGAACTGGGGGAGGCCCGATTGCGTTGCTGCGCATAGATTATAAAATCACACACACACACACACACCCGCGCGTGCGAGTCGTGGGCCACCCGGCACGTGTGCACGCGGATTTTAAAATCCGACGAGCATAGCCACCAGATTTTAAAACATGTGCACGCCGGCACGGCGCATGTTATACAATCGGCGCGTCCATGTACGCCCGCCGGGAACCGCACGCACATGGACGCGCGTACGCTTCCTTTAAAATCGACCTCCATTGTGAACAAGAGGCTGGGCAATATTCAGAAGCCTGTTTTAGGAGGCTGAGCATGTGTACCTGTGCAAAAACGCTTTGAAAAATGTTGTCTTGATTTCTATTTTATACTGTATGGAGAAAACAGAACGTACTATGGTATTATATCTATACCCCATTTCTTTTAATTATTAAAAAAAAATCCATGACACCCATTGTCCTCAGCTGAAACTGTAGGTGATATTGCAGTGTGATGCCTGCATGGGGCTGTGATTAAGAGATGGGGGAGGAAGCGTTTATTGTAAAACCTGGAAGGCGATTTATAAACGTGGCAGATAAATAAATATTTGCATCTTGATTCGAGTTGGAGAGGCACAATCTGGGCGTGTTCTCCTACTCTGATCCTGATTCTTTATCCTTGGAAAAATAGAAGGTCTCAGGACTCACCTGCTTGGTCAGTGGCAGAAGGGTGGGGAGGTGGCAGATAACCAAAAACAAATAGGGGATGTACAAAAACAAAATAAACCAGAAACGGTTACACAAAAAAAAAATCCCCAATAACTCATTAAAATCCAGGGTGGGAGGCAAAAGATTCCCCCTGCTTCCCACTTCCCCCTTGCGAGCACCCTCGAGTGCTCAGTTCCTCAGCCTGGTTTCTTCTTGAGCTGCTACTGCTAGAGAGAGCATGCGCAGCTCCCCGGAGGGAGGGGGGGGGGGAGGAGAGTGTCCCATGTATGATGCAACAGCGACATCTACTGGCCAGCTGAGTGTAGTTGTGTTGGGTTCTACAGATGCATCCATCCCTTGCAAATTCCCATACTTAATTCACCCTGAGGCGGGATGTCTTTTACCCAGCCTCTCAATCCCGTTCCTTCCACAGCTGTGCATGAAGAATCAAGATGTAACAGAACCCACGGGGGTATTTTCCAGTTGATCTGGAAGCAGGAGGATGCTTCCACAGCAAAGAAAAAAAAAACCCCAATTATATTTGGATTTAAAAAAGGATTTTTTTTTTTAATAGCCGATCACAATCTGAGAAGCAGAATGTGTCTGAATCATGTCTAGTACCTAAGGATCACGATCCTTACAGCCCAAAAATATCAGCCGGTCTATAGTTCTGATGAGGTTTCTCCCCTAGATTTACTTATCTTCATAATGGTGGTTCAAGAAAAGTGGTAAAAACCCTTAGACACTTGTGGACACTGGGTGTATATAATTGCTGAGTGAAAAAAATAAGTTGCTCTTTGATCTCTTCTACTGTATTGACACCCAACAATGCATGCAAACTTACTTGCCTGTGTTGTAATTTAATGCAATGCTTCTATTTGGAGCTAATTAGCTTACTTATGCCGCCTTGAAATTATGAATCAGACACGAAAGGTGGAATTAAAAATGCTAAATTAAATTAAATATCGCCCCGGGAATGAACAAAAGCAACATTAAAAAAAAAAAAAGAGTGTCCTTCAGTTTGCTAAATTTAAGAGCTCCAGCTGAATTTTATTTTGTAATATTTGCGGCTTTCAGTTCCTGCCCATGTGATCTGCGATGTCACAAATGCTCGGGATGCTGGACTGGATGGCCCTGGGTCTGACCCAGCCTGGCACCTCCCAGTTGCTTATCCTTTGTAACAGCTTACATAAGTCTCATTCATAACGTAACCATAAATTAATTAAGGAACAGCGTTTCATAATGTACTGACATTTTTATGGCTCCAGTTACACCAGCTGAGAAATGGTTTATTTAATTTCAGTGTGGGATCCAAACACTGGTGCAGGCTACAGAAGGGGAGCTAAGAAGGTCATTTGTTCCCTCTCTCCTCGATGTGTTTTTTTTGTTACAAATGCGAGTAGGATGTTTTCGTGCCTCCCTGTTTCTTTTTCTTATTGCCCAGCCTGTGCTCCCCTGAGCAATCTTCGGCAGGCACTCGGGGAACTAACTAATATTTAATTGCATTGCATGGGCCCCTTTCAAAGGCCAAGTCCGCAGGGAGTTTCTCTTTTAACTAATATTTAATTGCATTGCATGGGCCCCTGTCCTGGTGCCACAGTCGGAAGGAAGCCCCCGAGGGCCAGGGGCACATTCCGAGACCGCGTGCTGACTGCTCGCACCGCTCTTCTGACCCTTTCCTTTTTTTTTTTTTTTCCTTTTTACAAAATGCCGCAGGCGTTGAATCCACCACAGAAGAGGAGCTTCAGTAATGAGGGCATCTGCAAGGGGACTCTCCACGGGCCAGGAAAGGCCTCCAGCTGGTTATCGTTTGGTCTCGACAAATCCCCTCCCCATGCATGGCTTTTGCAAAAAAAAGGTTGCTGCTTTCTGACAAAGGAGCGCGGCGGAAGGGAAGGAGGTGGCGATCTTCCGACTCTTCTCTTTCTAACACCGTCACCGCGGCACTGCGAGGAATGAAGGCCATTGGGAGGGCGAAAACCGAACCCCGCCGTCCTGCCTGGAAGTTGATTTCTTTTAAAAGAGAAACTCCCCGCGGACTTGGCCTTTGAAAGTTCAGGCCAGCGCGCGCCCAGGCTGGTGCAGGGATTGCTAAATGAAAATCCCCCCATGCATACTTTTCTGTGCCAACTCCGACTCTACCCCCTGTTATCCAGCGGGAGAAATTTTAGCTTCATTCACTGGGGAGGGGCAATTTTCAATCCCCATTCTAATGTACCCGCAGAAAACATTTTTCATTACTGCTCCCTAGATATTTTTTAGCTGATTACTTGACAATATATTTGAATTTGCCCTTCATACTTCTGGGTCAGACTCTTGAGCACTATTAGACAAGTTTAAAAAAATGTGTGTTTTGTGCAGTGGGTCTTGCATTGATGTTAAAGCATTGAATCTTCACCCTCTGTTAACAGCGAATAAGCCCCCCAGACTAAGCACACCTTCCTTTTATTCTCCCTCCTCTCATTCTGTTGGGCCATTTGTTCACAGCTGTGAAGGTTCGGTTCTTAGAGCTTCAAATGCATCATTAGAACCTTATTTACTGGGGTTGGAAAACCAGTGCTATTACCATTTATTATTTTCTATAGTGCTGTAAGATATATGTAGCAACTAGAGATTCACAGAGACAAGCCTTGATTATTTAATCTATTTAATGTTTGGGTACTTATGACTTGGAGACAGGTTACTGGGCTTGATGGACCCTTGGTCTGACCCAGTGTGAGTATAACATATTTTATGTTCTTAAGTGCTTGGGGGAAAACAAGAGATTTAAAGTCTCCTTGATCAAATGTAGCTTCTTCCTGTGATGATGAGACTAACAGGAATATAGAGCCAGGCCTACTTCATGGGCCATTTATGGAATTCTTTGCCCATAACCGGTCTGGTTTCCAGGATACCCATGAAATATTTACACACAGTGGTGACCCAGTGAATGCACATTAATCTCATGCATATGCGTTGTGGCTATGCTGAAAACTAGACTGGTTTGGTGTGCCTCCAGCAGAGGGTTGGGAAACACTGTTTTTACTGTGTGATACTTTTGTTTTTTTTAGTCCACATTTTCTAGGATTTTATTTATGGTTTTATTTCTCTGATTTTAATGTTTGTTTTGAGTCTCAATTTTGATTCTGTTCTTTTATGTAATTTACGACTGCAGTTTGCCTTGAGCATTTCTTTTCTTAGTGAAATGGTAAGTGATTGATTAAATATTGATTGATTTCAACCTTTCCAACCAACCTGGCACCTTTTTAATACTGCTGCCTGAACATTGCTGAATGTCTGGCATTCACTGTCAGAATCAACATGTTTCATGCCAATATGAGGACTGTCTTGGGTTTCCGAGTCTTCATCAGTAGTTGCATACGATCATCACCCCCAGACTGCAGGGTGAGGTAACCAGAAACTATGTAAAACTACATAGTCATAACTATTTCACAGTGTTAAATAACATTGGAGATTACGTCGCTTGGCTCCATGGCCATGTAAGTTTTAAAAATTCAAAATAAACTATACTTGATTTTCTGTAATTGCATTTGTGCAGATTTGCTCTTTGAATGTCTAATTCACCCACCTGCGCTAAATACCATTGTACACTGCCTTGGGTGAAAGTTTACTTTCAAAAGTGCGGTCAACAAATTATAATTAATAAATAAATAAACTCTGGTGGTGCTTCTTTAACCTCTCTCATAATTATGATCCAGGTGCTCTTAACATGGGGTCCTTCTCTACAGATGAAGCATTGCCCTGCTTCATCAAAGAATGAACACAGAGTAAGCAATTTAAAAGTGCCCACAGGAAATATTTTCGAAATTGGAGCAAACGTTTGGTGTGCTTACAGGTGCTGGCGTTCTGCAGCTTGTATATTTCTTTCGTTTCCTTCCTTTTGGGCTTTTATTTGCTTGATATCCAACTTTTGGATGACCAAGTGACAGAGATGTCTCCACTCTGATGGAGATTTTAAGCTTGAGTTTGAGGATGTCCTTGAATCTAAAGTGTGGTCTTTGCTGTGATCCATGCCCACTCTTCAGCTGGCCATGATACACAACTTAGGGAATTCTGGTGTCCTCTGTCCTTATGATATGGCTTACCCATGAAAGTTGAGCCTTCACCATCCTTGCCTCCATGGTGGAAATTTGGCACCTTTCAAGGACTTCTCTGTTGAAGATCCTGAGCTCAGAAAGCATTGATGGAAATGCTGAAGTTGTTTGAGATGTTCATGGTATAGCATCCATAAAACAGCATGTTGATCTTAGTAGGTAGTCTCACCCCATGGATGATGGAGTCTACCTAAAGAGGAGCTTGTGTTTTTGGGGGGGGGGGATAATCATTATATGATTCTCCCAAACAATTATTTAACTAAAGAAAACATTAAGTACAAAAATATTAGATAATATTAAATGAGCGAAGAAGGTATCAGAACAAAAAGTGCCTCTGTTTTAATCCCCTGTCTCTCGCCAAGCAATGGGCCTCAGGCAGTATCAGCCTCAATGGCACTGTAAAATTATAATCATCTACTGTCACACTCGTAAAGTATTATTTTATTAATTAAAAAAAAAAAGTTGCCTTTAATTATTTTTTCAAAAATGTATTATTTTATTTTATTACCACCCTACTACACTAAAAAAACCACAAAATAGTTAGCTCATGTAATCCGGCATTCAGCAAAATGTCTGCTGTTTAAAATATTCCCATATTCCCAACATGGACCATGTTTCGGCTGACAGGCCTTCTTCAGGGGATGAAATTTAAATCAATCATCACCACAAGGCCAAAATATTCTCGAATAACCACATCCTAAAAATGTACAATAGAAATATTTTATTTGTATTATTATAGAGGACTTCTTACTCACAAATAAATTCAAACCCCAAGTGAGCCATATACAGCACTACAGATCTTACCTTCTTTGAAATATGTGGTTCCCACAACTGAACTTTCACAAATGGCGCCATAACGCTCCCAGCTCCCACATTTCCTTGATATAAATGCCTACTACGCTATGCGTCACCAGAAGTGTACCTCAATGCCGCTGTCAATCAAACACTACTGAATAAAAACAATCAAGTGAACTCAATCAGAAAACAGATCAATCCATTTCTTTGTTCAATCCTCTAGGTGTAACAGTTTCAAAATAATAAATCCACTTCTGTTCTCATTGTAACAATACCTATCAAAATCGCCACCACATCAAACATTGAAGTGTTTGATTCACTTCAATGTTTTTATTCAGTAGTGTTTGATTGACAGCGGCGTTGAAGGTACTTCCGGTGACACAGAGCATAGTAGGCATTTAAATCGAGGAAATGTAGGGTGGGAGCTGGGAGCGTTATGGCGCCATTTGTGAAAGTTCAGTTGTGGGAACCACATATTTCAAAGAAGGTAAGATCTGTAGTGCTGTATATGGCTCCTGCATCAGAGAGCTAAGAAAAGTATCTTGTACTATAAATTCCACCTCTTTCAATTCGGTAATAAATCCGGGCAAATGATGGCAAATATGCTTCGCTCTAATAGAGCTCCTTGGCAAATACTGGCGCTACATAACCAGAAGGGTGACCTAGCCCATGATATTCCCACCATTCTCTCCTTATTTTGGGCCTATTATACTGGCTTGTACTCTGCTGGCAATCCAACTTGGCTGGAGTGTGAGGAGTTCTGTCAGCGGTATAATATACCTTCTTTAACATGGGAGCAGTTAGCCTTCTTGGATGGCCCAATCTCGGAAAATGAGGTACGTTTAACCATTCAGCAAACCAAATGCTGTAAGGCCCCGGGACCGGACAGGTTCACTGCCGAATTTTACAAGAGTTTGATAGACTCGGTTGTAGCACTTCTCACTCAAGCTTTTAATGTTCTAATTGAAACCGGTTCATTTCCTGCATTCGTGAACACTATCATGTTAATCCCCAAACCTGGTAAGGATCCTACTTATCTGGAGTTCTATCGCCCAATTTCTCTCCTGAATGTGGATCACAAACTTTTAGCAAAGATATTGGCAGATCGCCTTGCCAGATTGATGCCCTCCCTAATCAAACCGAGTCAAGTTGGTTTTGTGCAGAAATGCAATGCGCTCACAAATATTCGGCGGGTCTTGTCTGCCATGGCTTTATGCCAGCAAGTGGGGGAACCATATCTTACTGTCAGCTTCGATGCGAAAAGGCCTTTGCGTGGAATGGGACTATTTATTTTATATCTTACATACAATGGGCATCACGGGAGTTTTCTTTAAGGCAGTTCAGCTTTTATACCAGGACCCTATGGCTATATTGGTGGCGAACGCGTCTCAATCGAAGCCGTTTCCCATTCGGAGGGGTACTTGACAGGGTTGCCCCCTCTCTCCCTTATTATTTCTTTTGCAAATTGAGCCCCTGTTGTTAGCAATACAGGAGGATCGGGGGTAAAAGGGGTAAGATTTGACTCAGAGACCTTCAAGTATGCCGCATTTGCAGATGATATTTTGGTCTTTCTTACGAACCCTCGTTCCTCTCTGCGGACCCTTCTACAGCTGTTTCACGATTTCGGGGTGTTTTTAGGGCTTAAATTAAACATCAGGAAATCTGAAGCTTTGCCCTTCCCCAACTCTGCGGGTTAACTGGGGAGATTCGTTTCCATTGACCTGGGCAGACGCCAAGCTTAAATACTTGGGGATTTATCTCCCATCCCAGTTGCCCAGGTTATATGAAATGAATGTGCTTCCCCTTCTTAAGATCTTGGTGGCCTATTTTGAGACATGGTGTGGCCTTCCGTTGTCCTTGATTGGAAGAGTTAACTTGTACAAGATGATTCTCCTGCCTAAGTGGCTATATTTAATTCAGAATTTACCCTTGGTGCTTAAGCGATGGGATTTACAGTTCTTGGAAAGGGCGCTCAGGTCCTTTCTGTGGCAGAGTAAGAAGTTGCGAATTTCGCTCTGCCACCTCCAGGTGCACTGAGGTCAGGGTGGCTTATCAGTGCCCAATTTGAAGATATACAATCTGGCGGGCAATCTTTGCTTTGCACGAGATTGTTGCTGGGAGAGTCATCTTGGGTTAATCTTTCGGCTGAAAAAACTTTGATGGGGAAGTTAGAGCCAAGGTTTGTGCTAAAGGCAGAGGGCTCTAAACTGTTGCTACTTCCGCTCCTAGCCCAATTATTATTTCCAATTCGCTGGGCTGACTACGAAGCTTTCTATACCTGGACAATGTGCATATTTCCTGCCTATAAAAGGTAACTTGGATTTTCTACCTGGATCCCATTCGGTGGGGTTCCGTGATTGGACATCCAAGGGTATAGTCTATTTGGAAATGTATTAGATGCTGCAGGTAATCTGCTTTTCCCTCTTTAGCCATACAATATAATTTATCCAATAAGCACATATTTTATATTTACAGGTGCAACACTACATAAACGCATTGCCTGCTTGCTTCTTCAAAGCTCCTTCATAATTTTTTCTTTGGGAGCCTTTTTTGGTCTAGAAAAGCAGCACGGTTCCTCTTTGGCTTCCTATTATAAAAAACTAACTAACCAAGTGGGTGAGGGAGTATGTGCTTTATTAACCACACGATGGAATAAGGAGGCCGATAATCTGATAACGGTGGAACAGATGAAGGGGGGCTTTCGTGCCATTTCTGGGGTGTCTACCAATGTATATCTTAGGGAATTGCAATTTAAGTTTTTGTGGTGTGCATATGTTCCCCTAATATAGCAGTGCATTATCAAATCGTGACATCTGCCCTCTGTGGGAAATGTGAGAAAATGGTGGGTACAATGATGCATATGTTCTGGGGTTGTTCTTTGGTCAAGCGTTATTGGGTGCGCATTTTACTGTATTTGTCAGGATTATTGGTAGTTAGCTTGACACCGACTCCCCAATTGGTGCTTTTTGGACATCTCCCGGCTTTGTCCATGCGGGGATGGGGATCCCGGATGCTTATACGGAAGGCATTCTGGGGAAAAAAGTAATTTTATTACAGTGGCGGACTTCTGACCCTCCCTCCTATTAGTCTTGGCATAACCAATTTCATGGCCTCCTTCAAATGGACAAGGAACTCGCCAGAGCATCGTGGCAGCAGCATCGGCGATTCTTGCAGATCTGGGAACCCTACATTCAGACACTACCACATTAATCCAGGAGTCTACTACTTAATTCTTAATGGTTAAGAGTCTTCTTCTCTATTACTATACCTGTGTGTACTATATCTTCATTGCCTAGTTGCAGCCAGCCATAGGAGTTTGGGGGGGTTGGGGGAGGGGGGTTTAAGGGATAGGGAGGGGATAATTAATTTGGAGATGGAATGGATCTCAGTATAAAATGAGTGTTCTACTATTCGTGCTTTATATAAGCCACAAACATTTTACTATTACTCTTTCGCCTATGTAAATGTCATTATTGTTGGATTTGTATTTGCACTCAATAAAAAACTGTTGATCATAAATTAATAAAATAAAAGTTTATGAGTGCAATGGTAGATGATTACAATTACAGTGCCAGTGAGGCTGATATTGCCTGAGGCCCATTGCGTGGCAAGAGACAGTGGATTAAAACAGAGGCACTTTTTAATATTATCTAATATTTAATATTATCTAATATTTTTGTATTTAATGATTTTCTTTAGTTAAATAATGGTTCGGGAGATTTATGTTTTCCCTCTCCTTTTTGGTTTTCTGTATGAACTGGGGAGGAGTTTGCTTCTGTGGTTGTGATTGCAAGTCATTATATCATTTGTTAATGTTGGCTGTTAGGAAAAAATGCTTCTGCAAAAAGAGAATTTAATGGATTGCATTAAGTTGTGTGCTCTCAATGAAAACTATAGGCTTGTCAGAGGTGAGGCTGGCTGGTACATGACCTTCGTTTTTTTTCAGGCTGATGGTAAGGCCAGAGCAGCCAGTTGCCTAGGTCAACCACTGATAACCTGGCTGTCCTCTAGCGAGGGGACTACTAGGGCACAGTTATCTGCAAGTGATTCCACCACCTTCAGAGTCAGCTTGTAGATGACTCAAGTTGAACAGCCCTCCAGCTGAGCATGACTGGATGTAAACACACACCTATACAAATACAGAAGCGCAGCTGACAATTTCCTCCTATTCCTGTGGGCTTCCATCCCAAAGGTAACCAGCCATTGTGGCTACGGTGTCACGAGCCTTCATTCATAAGGGAGGGTTTTCCTCCTTTGGACTGGGAACTTGGCTTAAGAGGGGGTACTCTGGAAGTTTTTCTCTGTCTCCATCTGCTGGGAGGCAAAACCCAGCTGTCTGGACTGATCCGGGTACATACAGGGAACTGCTTGTTTGATAAAACTTATCTTTCAATATATTTCCAATACAATTCCTCTTTTAGGCAACAATCTATGATTTAGGCCTTTCTTATTACAAATTACAGTCAAATAATGACAATCAGGGGTTGTCATATGCAAATCCCTGCACAGTAGAGATCTGATAAACCTTTTAGCCTTGCTGTAGCAGCTCATCTTGTGCTGCCTCTTCTGCTGCAGTTAATTTCAGTGGTAGCATGCACTCTTACCTCATCCCTCCCAGAAAGGGGGTTTACTAATTTAGGTAATGCCTCCATTCCCTATTTGGTTGTGGGGATGTTCCTTCTGTCTGGGACCTTCCTGGTTGGAGCCCCCCCCCTTCCCCCTTCAGGCAGAGTCCTTCAGTTTTTGTGGCGTGGTGCCTCTACCTGGTGAAGTTGATAATGGATAGGATTTCCCTCCCCCCACCCCAGGATTCCAGATGGAACTGGAAGTATTTGCAGCTTTGTATACATTTTATTCAACTCTATATATTTCTATCAACCTGCACATTTAGCTACTTGGGGGTGTTAGTCTCCACAAATAACCACCATATCAAAAAGAAAGAACCTCTTGCCTTGCCTTTGACCCAATACAGTTACCCTCCACCTTTCTCCCTTCCCACTATACCCCAAAGTCTTATGGATGTGAAGAAATGCAACTGGGCTGGTAGGTACTGCCACTCGTAAGGAGGATCTGTTGCATACAGACTGCTACTACCATCCTGTAGGACCCAACTATACCACCCTATAAAAAAAGAAAGAACTTCTTGCCTTCCCTTTCATCCAATACAATTCCTCTCCTCTTTTTTTCCTTTTCACTGCACCCCACGTCTGAGCCGGTGGGTACTGACAGGCATATGGGAGTAGGATCTGTTACATCAAAGCCACTGCTGATGCCACACCAATCTCGGGGCGACGCAACTTGAACTCCTAATCAGTTAGTAGGATCCACACCCTGCTGGGGGACCTGCCACCATCCCATGAACAGCGGCTGGGGTGCACATTTTGCCCGGCGACCTAACTCTACTCCTGCTCAGCCAACATCTGAAAGCTTTCTTCCTTGGAGGGAGACGTTGTCCTTGCTAGGGTTTAGAATTTAGCTAGGCTCACTGCTTAGTAGTTTTCACTCAAACACACAACTAGCTCTTTGATTTTCCCCATCTTGGACAGATCCCTCTTCTCAACCACAAGCCCAAAAGCAAGACCCGGGAGGGCATAGGAAAATAAATTGAAAAAAAAGGCACAAGCTGGCGTTTTTCCACAAGTCATATAATCACAGGGAAACCGTTGCAGTATTTTCCCAGGAAGGGGCCCCTTCCCAGAAATATTTTGCCCCCCCCTTAGTAAATGACTTCCTTAGATTGTAAGCTCACTCGGGGTAGGGGAATACCTAAAGTACCTGGAAGTGATGCACCTTGACCGACCAATGAAAAGGCATTAGCTAAATAGAAATACATTTAAAACACAACATTTCTCAAACATCTTCCTTCAGACATGGAGGTTACTTGGCAGCTCCGCACTTTCAAGTGAAGGAAAATGAGATCAGGACAAAGGAGAGGCAGTCATTGGTGTGCTGGTGTTTATTAAAAGGGTATTGTCAACCATAACATCTCCACCTATGCAAAGAATTACTTTTAAAATATTCAACATAGAAAACCATATAAAAATAAAGCAACACGTTGCAAATTTGAAGGAAAATGATTTCATGGTGGGCGCCCTACCTCTATCTTAATTATTCAGAAGGTTTTAATAAAAAAAAAAAAAAAAAGATGGGAACGCATCTGCAGACAGGACTTCAGTGCCTGTCCCTGCCAGTTACTAAACCGTCCCCAGGGGAAAAGGAAAATCGGTTCTTACCTGCTAATTTTCGTTCCTGTAGTACCACGGATCAGTCTAGACCATTTGGTTGTGCCTCCCTTCCAGCAGATGGAGTCAGAGAAAAAGCTGAAAAGCACCCCCTCTCTTAGCCTGGTGTGCCACCTGCGATCCTTCAGTATAATCAGTATCAAAGCAGAATGAAGAAAATTTAACAACCAATGGCTAGACCAAAAACTTATTTGAACAATAAACTCTGAAAACTATGAGAAATATGGAGTGCTGACTTGAACATTTTGCATTGCATATTTTCGATATCTTCATATTCTTCTATACATCCTGCAGAATATAATCAAAAAACAACCGAGCGGACACTCCAGAAACGAATATCCCGGGTGGGCGTCTGGACTGATCCGCGGTACTACAGGAATGAA
The DNA here is from genome assembly GCF_901001135.1 of Rhinatrema bivittatum. Lineage (NCBI taxonomy): Eukaryota > Metazoa > Chordata > Amphibia > Gymnophiona > Rhinatrematidae > Rhinatrema > Rhinatrema bivittatum. Next base: position 42,134,919 of record NC_042622.1, read on the forward strand.
AATTAGCAGGTAAGAACCAATTTTCTTTTCCCTATACATACCCGGATCAGTCCAGACCACTGGGATGTACCCAAGCTGCCCTAAATGGGGTGGGACCCAGAGAGTCCCGCTCGAAGCACACTGCTGCCAAAACAATTGACAGCCGGGGCTCGGACGACCATATGGTAATGCTTAGCAAAAGTGTGTAAAGATTTCCAAGTAGCTGCTCGGCAAATCTCCTACGGCGAAACACACTGGCTTTCTGCCCAAGATGCTGCTTGAGATCTGATCGAATGAGCTTTTAGACCGTCCGGCACCAGCCGTCCGTGACATTTGTATGCCGAAACTATAGCTTTCTTCAACCATCGAGCAATGGTAAGCCTTGGATGCCTGACGTCCTTTCATAGGACCACTCCACAAGACAAAAAAATGGTCTGACAATCGAAAATCATTAGTCACCTCCAAATACCGAAGGAGGACCCACCGGACATCAAATTTTCTCAAATTGTGAGCCTGAGGGGAGCCCCAATCTAAATCCGGAAAAGCCAACATCTCCACTGACTGATTCAAATGAAAAGCAGACACGACCTTTGGCAAAAAGGAGGGTACCGTTCTAAGCGATATCCCGGACTCTGAAATCCGCAAGAATGGTTCTCTGCATGATAACGCTTGAATCTCAGATAGCCGCCTGGCCGAACAGATAGCCACGAGGAAAACCGCCTTGAGCGTTAAGTTCTTTAATGTGGCCCGTTTAAGGGGTTCAAATGGAGGACCGCACAATCCTCGGAGAACCAGATTCAGACTCCAAGAAGGACAGACTGGACAAACCAGAGGATTCAGATGCTTGGCACCCCTCAAAAAATGTGCCACATCCGGATGGGTCACAAGGGATGTACCGTCAACCTTCCCCCTTAAAGAACCCAGAGCCGCTACTTGCACCCGAAGAGAGCTGTATGCCAAACCTTTCCTCAACCCCTCTTGTAAGAAGGCTAGAATTTGTACAATAGTGGCTCGCCACGGTGAAACTTTCAGCCCGCTACACCATGAATCGAAAACCTTCCAGACCCGAACATATGTGAGTGAAGTGAAAGTTTTACGCGCCCGTAGGAGGGTGGAAATAACCGAATCCGGGTAACCCTTCCTCAGCTGTCTCCTTTCATAAGCCAAGCCACTAGACAGAAGCGAGCCGCCTGATTGAAAAATACTGGACCCTGCCAAAGTAGATTCGGAAGAAGACTGAGACGCAAAGGGCCATCCACCGCCAAGTTGATCAGGTTTGTGAACCACGGCTTCCATGGCCATTCCAGGACCACAAGGATAACCGACCCCAGGTGGGTCTCTATTCTTCTTAAGATTTTTCCCACTAATGGCCAAGGGGGAAAAATGTACAGCAGAACGTTGCGGGGCCATGGAAGGATCAGGGCATCTACTCCTTCTACCCCGTACTCCTTCTGCAACTGAAGAAACGAGCCGCCTTCGTGTTCCGCAGAGTTGCCATCAAGTCCAGACGAGGCACTCCCCAGCGATGAGTCAGGAGCTGCATTGCTACCCTCGGACAGCTCCTATTCTCCGGGATCTAATTGTTGGCGACTGAGAAAATCCGCCTGCACGTTGTCCACGCTGGCTATGTGTGATGCCACCAATCGAGTCAGATTGCGTTATGCCCAAACCATCAGCTCATTCACTTCCCTGGCCATCGGCCGACTTCTTGTGCCCCCTTGACGATTGATGTATGCCACAGTCGTCACGTTGTCGGACAGAATTTGTACCGACTGATGTCGGACAAGCAGGAGAAAGGTGCGCAGTGCGAGGCGGACTGCTCTTGTTTCCAAACGATTTATGGACCACTTTGCCTCCTGACATATCCACCGACCTTGTGCCAACCGCGATTGACAAACTGCTCCCCAACCAGAGAGGCTGGCATCTGTCGTCACAATTACCCACTGGGGGTTCTCTAGGTCCACCCTGCGTTGTAAATGTTCGGGAACTAACCACCATTCTAGGCTGGCTCTGGCGGGGCCCATGAGCGGCAAGGGTAAGTGGAACTCTCCCGACTTGGGATCCCAGAGGGAAAGCAACGCTCTCTGCAAAGGTCTCATAGGAGCAAAGGCCCAGGGGACCAATTCCAGAGTAGATGCCATACGGCCAAGAACTTGCAAGTAGTCCCACACTTTGGGCATCAATAGGTCCAACAGCCACTGGATCTGAGCCGTCAGTTTGTCTATCTGCTCCTGCCGGAGAAAAACTTTGCCGATAGTCGTGTCGAACCAGGCTCCTAAGTCATCCAACACTTGGGACGGGATCAACTGGCTCTTGGAGAAGTTGACGACCCATCTGAGTGAAGATGCTGCAAGACTGAACAAACCGCTAACTTGCAAAGCTCTTCTGTCTTTGCTCGAATGAGCTAGTCGACCAAATAGGGATGAACCAAGATCCCTTCTCTCCTGAGAGCCGCTGCCACCACTACCATCACCGTGGTGAAGACGCGGGGAGCCGTTGCTAACCCGAATGGAAGCACTTGGAACTGGTAATGCTCGCCCCTGATCATGAACCGCAGAAACCTCTGATGATGCTCCTGGATCCCTATGTGAAGGTAAGCCTCCATCAGATCCAACGAGGCCAAAAATTCTCTTTTGTGGGCGGCTGCAATGACTGACCTCAAAGTCTCTATGCGAAAACGAGGTACCCGAAGTGCCTTGTTCACTTTCTTCAGGTCTAATATGGGGCGGAAGGAGCCCTCCTCTTCTTGGGAACCACGAAATATATGGAGTATCTGCTGGTCCGCTGTTCAGCTGGCGGAACTGGAACAATGGCTCCCAGGGCTTTCAACCGAGACAGGGTTTGGTCCACCACCAGCTGCTTTGCCCAAGATCCGCAAGAGGACACCAAAAAAAGATCTCTTAGCGGGCGGGCAAAATCTAAAGCATAGCCATGATCTATGATGTTTAGAACCCACTGATCCGAAGTGATCTTGATCCATTCCTCGAAAAACAGAGAGACGACCTCTTATCTCCGGAACGGAGGAGTGGGTAGGTGCACCTTCATTGGGAAGACTTGTTGCCAGAGGATCCTTGGGAGACCCCGTCCTGAGCAGGCCGTCGGCCATGAAAGGAATGAGCCCAAGCCTGGGACCTTGTTGACGGCTGTCGAGGGGCAAAGGACAGAGCTATGCCCGGACAATAACGGCACTATCCCCGAAAATGATCCCGAGAGGAACCGAAGGTCCTAGAGATTCTAGGCTTGTCCTCCGGAAGCTTGTACACCTTATTGTCCTCCAAGGACTTAATCAGATGTTCCAGCTCATTGTCAAATAAAAGCTTTCCTTTGAATGGGAAAGAACCCAACTGAGACTTGGAGGAGACATCAGTGGACCAAATGTGGAGCCAAAGAAGCCTCCTGGCCGACACCACCGAGGCCATCGTGCGCGATGAGGTACGGATGAGATCATACAGAACGTCCGCAGTATAAGCCACTGCCACCTCCATACGGTCCGCCTGCTTCACCTCCACCGGGGGCAGTTCCTGAGCCGTGAGCAACTACTACACCCATCTAAGGGTTGCCCTATGCATGAGACTACTGCAAACAGTCACTCGGACGCTGAGCGCTGAAGCCTCAAAAATCCTCGAAAAGAACCTCCAGCTTTCTGTCCTCCTGTCACCGGGATCGTGGTGCGCTTGGCGACTGCTGAGATGGCCGCATCCACCTTAGGCATCTTAAGCAGGTCTAACGACTCCTCCGGGAGCAGGTAAAGTTTTTCCATAGCCCTACTGACCCGCAGACTAGCCTCTGGCGCGTCCCAGCTCCCCACAGGTTGAACACTGTGATCCATGCCGCATTGTGACAAGGTAAGCAGCTACACTACAAAAAACCTCCGGAGACCCGGGAGTCCAAAACGCCTTTTTTTTTGTGTATCTGCTAATCTACCAGGGGAAAGAAACGTCCCTGGGTCCAAGCTACAGAGGCTCCCACCAGAGAAATGAAACCTTCTCTAGGCTGCTGCTCCCACCAGAGGAATGAAAACATCTCTGGGCTACTAGGGGGAGGGACCGGCCCTCCGGTAAATCCCCCTACTCACTGGGTTGTGAAGCAGTCTCTGGGCAGAAAAGTCTATCAGGGTAAGAACCCCAGCCGTGCCTACTACCAAGAGGGGGGAGGGACCCCTTGGGAGGACTTGCACTCCTGTGTAAAAAATACTTTCCTTTTTTTTTTTTTTTTTTAACTACTCTATCTTTATCCAGTAATTGATTTAGCCAAAGGCAAAGAAAGGTAACAAGATCCCTTTTCTTTTTTTTAAAGGATCAGGACCGCAGGTTCTGCCACCTTCATCTGCTGGAGTCAGAGAAATACTGAAGGAGCGCAGGTGGCACACTGGGCTAAGAGGGGGTGCCTTCCAGCTTTTTCTCTGACTCCATCTGCTGGAAGGGAAGCACAACCCAGCGGTCTGGACTGATCCGGGTACATACAGGGAAATATCCATTCAAAATTATTTCACTAACCCTTTCACAGACTAGAAAAAGGTTAGCGCAATGGAATCTTCAATATCTTTGCTGAGTCCATAGGCACGCCTTCCGAAAAGCCCCATCAACATCTGGATAACACAGGATTAATGCTAAACAATATTACAAATGGGGTTTTAATTGCTGCAAATAATTTTGCAATATCTGGAGCAGTTGGGAGGGCTATCCCACAGAGCAGATCCTTGGAAGAACAGCAGCTTCCCTTTAAGACAGCACTGCACTTGATAAGACTTAAAGCAGGAAGAAAGGCCATAATTAAATTGGCATTCTCCATATCATCCAGTTTTACAACCCACAAAGAAATGATTAGTTTCAAAGGAAAGGGACTTTGGGTTTGGCATGCTGCTTAAAATTTGCAACACAATCAAAAGAGATCACTGCAGGAAGGGGGACATTTAAACTTATCTGATAATTTTCTTTCCTTTAGTCCTGCCAGACCAGTTCAAACAAGTGGGTTACATACTCCCTGCCAGCAGATGGAGACAGAGAAAAACGTTTAAAGCTGGCTTCACTCCCCCTGCAGCAATCTGTTTCTGCCTTTAGCTCTTCAGGAGCCTATGTCAAAATTAAGACAATAGAAGGAAATTGATTGATTTGGAAACCAAAACATGATACAGCTAAGAAACTTCATTCCATGGTCACTGACCCAGGAATTATATAAATATCTATACCAAGATCATGATTAGGATAATTACCTTCAGAGGTACTTGCTGCTAGTTTTCTGAATTTATCAGATTATTGTGGCTTCTGGACTGGTCTGGCAGGACTAAAGGAAAGGAAATTAACAGGCAAGTTTAAATTACACCTTATCGTTCATGCCAGACTAGTCCAAACAGGTGGGATGTAATAACTTAGATTGTGAGCCCTCTGGGAATAAGGAAATTACTACAATATCTGAATGTAATCTGCTTTGAAGTGCTGAAAGGCAGAATATACATTGAATAAATAAAAAAAAATCAAGCCCCAGCCAGATTGGGCGGGAGGAAGCTACAATAGTTCTCGGGATTCCTGCGTCCAAATTCAGCCTCTCCTGGTCTACACACTCACAATTGAGACCCTTAGAACAACAACTGAAGAGAGTCAAGGATGCTGCACTGCCATTATCTTCTGGAAAGACAGGTTCTGATTTTGCCTATGATGAGTCCTGCACCCTCATCAAGTGGACTTGACAGCTCTCTGAGACCTGCACACTCTTGCTGGAGCAGGCCAAAATGCTCATCTCCTTGTTTCCTCCTGAAATCAACCCTGGAAAAGGAATACAGATCCCTCACTATCTTGGCCACCTTAACGCTCAAACCAGGTGTCTCATACTGAGGAGAATCCATCTCTAACAATCAGAAGTAGCAGGAAACTCTTCAAGGGAGGTGGGGGGGTGGGTGTAAGAGCACCCAGAAATAAGGGATCCCCCTTACAAATTGCTTCCTCTCCTTAATGTGGGAAATTATTTTAAGTATTTAGTTTACATGAAGAACTTTGTACGATAATAGAAATTAGTGGGGCAGAGAATCACTAATATTGCTAGTGAAATTATTTGATATAAGGCTTATAAGTTGTGAGAATAAATATGCTGTTTTTCTTAGCCTGCTTGTAACAAGCAACAAGTCATGAGTTCAGATATATTAAATAGCACTTAGGCAGGAGGCTAACTGTGCAGAGATCAGAGAAAACAGGACAGTAGCCACTTGGTCACACCTAAGTGTTTGCTGATATGATAAGGACAAACAATTGGGGCCTGAAGAACACATGGGAGTAGCCCAGAGAAAACAAACTAGGACAAAGGCCAGCAGAATCAACATAAAAAGACCTACTTCAAGCTGTTTGAAATCAGAGAAAGAACAGATACGAAGAAAAGCTTTTGAACATTCTAGTGGTTAATGAAGTGCCTGATGAACTTTTCTGGTTTTCCAACATTGTTTCCATCTTTCCAAAGATATATACGACTCACATTGGCAACTAAGGGGAAGTATCTTTGTATATAACATTAATGCAACTCTAATCTTGTATGCTTTTATTGCTTATTCTTAGACACGTAAGTACAACTTCTACACTTGTAAATAAGTGTATTGTGTATTGTATGATAAAATAATCACCAATTTTCCTACCCACTCCACTGCACCTTAGGCGCAGTTTCCCATTTAATGATTGACTATTAGAGGAAAGTAAAGCATTTGCCATGCTTAATTTATTTATTTTTGAGATGAAGCAGCAATAAAATGGCTGATGATCCAGCCAAAACAGTAGTGCAGACTAAGCCCTTTTCCATTTACCATAAAGGCCACGGCTCAATCTGGGCAAACCACCCCATTTTGCTTTTGGGTAGGGTGTTGCCCTGTTGCAGTTCAGACCTGCCCACCTGGTGCCTGCCTACTTACAAGCCAGGCAGAATGCACCCATTCACACGCTAAGCCACCATGTCTTTCCTGCGTTCCTTCCTCTTTTTGCAGCCATACTGGAAGCCAGCAGAGCAAATGGATCATCTCAGACCCCCTGACTGAGTCCAAATCGAGTATAGGAGCACAGGAGACTGAGAGGCAGTCCAAGGAAAAGGCTGTGCTGTAAGTTTTTTTTTGTTTTTTTTTTTTAACTACTGCCTCCCCTTTTGCTCTCCCAGAAATAAAGGGAGAGGTTGCTGCCAGACTCACCAAGAAAACAAAGTCACCCAGGTCTACCCAGTGCTTGACCCATCAGTGTGAGTACACAGACCCCCAATTGTGGCGGTTCTCAAGGGGGAAGAGAGAATCAATCCAACCTGGACCATCATCTGGTGCGCCTCTTAAGACTTATCCTATGCTCCGAGCACCTGAGCCTAAGAAGCCTTTCTGCGAGCGGCTTATGCTCCGAGAACCTAGGCCTAAAAAGTCTTCCTGGAAGCAGCTCCAGTCCACATGTCTGCACCATCAGCTGGAGTAAGAAATACGGAAGAGCTAAAAGCAGCACAAGACCCCTACGGGGGGTATAGGGGGTGGCAAAAGGAAAATTAGTTCTTACCTGCTAATTTTCATTCCTGAAATACCACAGAGCAGGCCAGACAAGTGGGTTTATGCATCCCTACCAGCAAATGAAGGCAGAGAATAAAAACTTTGAAGCACTGCGGCATAACCAAGAGTGCCACCTGCAGTCCCTCAGTATTGATCTGGACCCAAGTCAAGATGTCTAACTCCAAATTGCCAGAATCTCTTTCTCTAAAAGAGCTGGGGAACAAATTCAAACGCCCAACCAAACTGACCCCTGAACTATGGTCAAGAAAAAAAGAATTTTGAATCTCAAACAAGCGAGAACTATATATAATATATATAATATATAATATATATAATATATAATATTATAATTATATTCTGCAGGACAAAATTAAATTCTGCATCACTGACAGCATCCAGAATCAGGAGAGGTCTTTCTAACAATAATCAGAATGGGCCGGGAGTCTGGACAGATTTTTGGTTTACCAGGAACGAAAATTAGCAGGTAAGAACCAATTTTCCTTTCCTGTTCATACCCCAGATCAGTCCAGACAAGTGGGATGTATCCAAGCCCCTTTACACTGGGTGGGATCCTGAAAGACCTGCACGCAGCACACTTTCCTCAAAGGCGCCCTCCTCTGGGGCCCTGATATCCAAATGGTAATGTTTAGTGAAAGTGGGCAAAGAGGACCACATTGCTGCCCAACAAATCTCCTGCAGCGACATCAACTGACACTCCGCCCAGGAGGTTGCCTGTGCCCGCAATCCCTCAGGGATCGGCCGACTTTTACAAATATAGGCTAAAACAATCGCCTCCTTCAACCAACTAGAAATCGTAATCTTAGTCGCCTTGCCACCCTTCTTTGGTCCACTGAATAATAAAAAAAGATGGTCCAAGGTCCGAAAATCATTAGTCACCTTAAGATATCTTAGGAGAACCCGACACACATCCAAAAGATGAAGTTCCCTCGCTTGGGGAGAATCGGGCTTCAAATGAGAAAACCCCAGCAACTCCACTGTCTGGCTAAGATGAAAAGCAGATACAACCTTGGGCAAAAAGGAAGGAACCGCCTGCAACGAGAGTCCATGATCAGAAATCTGCAACAAGGGCTCCCTGCACGATAAGGCTTAGAGCTCAGAAATCCATCTTGCCGAGCAAATCGCCACCAGAAAAACCACCTTCAGAGTAAGATCCTTCAAGAAAGCTATGCTCAATGGCTTGAAAGGAGGACTACACAAGACCCACAGAACCAAATTAAGATTCCAGGATGGGCAAAGTCTACAGACTTCAGGATGCACATTCTTCACTCCCTTCAAAAAACACACTACATCCGGATGCGAAGTTAAAGGTCTTCCCTGCAACCTTCCTCTGAAACAACCCAAGGATGCAACCTGGACTTGGAGAAAATTATAGGCCAAACCTTTCGACAAGCCCGCCTTTAAAAAGGCCAAGACATTGCCTGCAAGGGATAAGAGTCATGGATCCCACACAAGGCCTCAAACCCTGATATATGCCAAAAAGTGGAGGATCTTCTAGCCTGAAGAAGAGTAGAAATCACCGGCTTAGAATACCCATTCAACAGGAAACATTGCCTTTCAAAAGCCAAGCCGCTAGACAGAAGCGATCCACCTGCTCCGACAAGATGGGTCCCTAATGCAGCAGCAGCCCCTTCAGATGGCTTAACTGAACAGGCCCATCTACCGCTAGCTGCACCAGATCCGTCAACCACGGATGGCGCGGCCACTCCAGTACTACAAGGATCACTTGTCCATGATGCTGCTCAATGTAAAGTAACACTCGACCTACAAGCAGCCACGAAGGAAAGACATATAGCAGGAGCCTCTCTGGCCACAGCTGAACTAGGGCGTCGATCCCTGCGGAGCCGAATTCCCTTCACTGGTGAAAAACTTGGTTGCCTTGGCATTCTTCCTTGTTGCCATGAGATCGAACTGAGGCTTAACCCACCTGCGCACCGAAGGAGCGCAAAGGCCTCCGCCGACTACTCCCTTGCTCCTGGGTCCAGTTGTGGCCTGCTGAGATAATCTGCTTGCACATTGTCCACACCTGCTACATGAAATGCTGCGAGAGCTGCTAAATGAAGCTCCGCCCAGGCAAAGAGTTTGTGAACTTCCTGAGCCACCAGGTGACTCTTCGTTCCACCCTGCTGATTGATATAAGCCACAGTCGTTGCATTGTCAGAGAACACACGCACTGCCCGACCCTGAATCTGAGGGCGAAAAAACAACAGCGCCCTCCGAACCGCCCTTGTTTCCAGACGGTTGATTGGCCAGGATGCTTCCACTGGGGACCACTGCACCTCGACACACCACTCCCCAACTGTTGAGACTGGTATCCATGGTCACTACCACCCAGTCCGGAACCTCTAGATCCACTCCCTTTTCCAAATTGGACCACGATAGCCACCATGAGAGACTGAACCTGGCTTCCTCCTGGAACGGCAACAGCACTTGAAACTCCTCCAACATCGGATTCCAACAGGAGAGCTTTCTGTAATGGACACGTGTGCAAAAGCCCAAGGTACCAGATCCAGCGTAGAAGCCATGGCCCCTAGGACTTGCAAATAATCCCAGACCTTGGGGACAGACATGTCCCGCAGCCGAACCACTTGCAACTGCAACTTGAGTATCCTTTCTGGGGTAAAAAAACACCATGCCCATCCGGGGTATCGAACTGGATTATCTGGGAGCACAAGGACTGGGACGGGATCAGCTGACTCTTGGCCAGCAGTCGCAGGGGTACCTCCAGCCGTCTCCTGTGCCTTCTGCACCCAGCACAAACAAGTCCTCTGCTTAAAACTGGCGAAGACTGCAGCCCTAAGACTCAGAGCCGAGAACTCAAACTTCCTCTTCAACAGGACCTTCAACTTCCAGTCCTGAACATCCTTCAAGGCCACCAACCCTGCCACAGGAATGGTCATTTTCTTCATCACTACCGGGCACCGCTACATCCACCTTCAGTAGTTTCCACAGCCCTAAGGTGCTCTCTGGCAGGGGTACAACCTGGCCACAGCCGTGGCCACCTTCAATCCAGCTTCTGGGGAATCCCACTCCCGGTCAATCAGCTTCTTCACCTGCTTTGGCAAGGGGAATGTCCTCGGCGGTCCACACAGTCCCTCCTACACTGGGTTTACCCCTTCCATGTTGGAGTCCTCTTGTGCTACCTTAATCCCCAGTTCTTCCAGAACCTGAGGGATGAGAGGTCACAATTCGTCCTTGAGACATAACCTAACCACCCTAGGCTCCCTCGCCTCCAGAGATACAGCCAGGGCAGAGAAGGGCTGCATTGAGGCAAGAGCACTTCCCCCCACAGGCCCAACAGGATTTCCCATGCTCAGCGGGACACGGCATGGCTCGCGGCAAAAAATAAACCAAGGAGAAAAGATAAAGCCGATGCAGCTGCGCCGCTATCCCAGCTCCAGGTCCTGAACAGTCAGCATGAGCCACACGAGACTCTCCTCACACCAATGCCGAGCTGACACAGCCGCAGGAGTTGAAAAACACACTCATCGACAGCCCTTAAAGGCATCCAGCCTTCCCAGCCCCTCAGAGAAAAAGATACAAAGGTATACTCTCCTGCTTCTGGGGCTCCAGGACACTGCAACAGGCCGGCTTGGGTGGGAGGCCCTCAGGGGGGGGGAGGGGGGGGCCAGGACTCCTGGCTTTCCCTCCCCCTAGAATCAAGGGTCGAGCCTGGCTGGGGATATCCAACCCCCTACTCAACCAGAGGGATAGCCCACGAAGGTACCTAATACCTCTGGGAGCTCTGATCTTCTTTTCTCTAATCTGTACTAGAGCTGTGCATTTGTTTTCAACGAAATTGTCTAATTCGTCGTGGTTCGGAAGCGCTCAAAAACTAAATAAAATTTTCTGAAATTTCAGAAAAATTTGTATTTCATGTTAGTGAACACTAACTCCCATTAGTGTGCACGAAATTTGGGAACCACCAAAAAAAACCCAAAAAATCCCGAACCACAGAAAAAACAAAATTATCCATGGGGGACCCAAACCGAACCACGAAATGAAAACACATCTCTAATCTTTACTATCTTTTAATTTTTTTTTCCTTTCTTAACTAACAGACTGCAGGATTGCACCTCTACCATCTGCTGGAGACAGAGAAATACTGAAGGGACTGCAGGTGGCACTCTCGGTTATGACTTGAAGTTTTTATTCTCTGCCTCCATCTGCTGGTATGGATGCATAAACCCACTTGTCTGGATTGATCTGGGGTATGAACATGAAGTCAGCTTTGAGATTTTTTTTCCCTTTGTCTCCATCTGCTGGTGTTTGTGTATGGGGTGGGTTCTGGCATGGACAATAAGGAAGATAAACTTTCATGTATAAGGTCAGCCCCTAGTTACTAAGTACAGGTCTAGACAAAGAACTGAACCGGGAGCCATGGCTCTAATAGGTCCCCATCACTACTCCTGAAGGTAATCCCTCTCCCCAGCTTCCTTTATTGTGCCCTCACCTACTGGCTACTGCACCACAGGATGGTCTTGTAAAGCTCTTTAAGATACAGGCTTCATGAAAAGCAATATAGGAAAGCAACTTATTGTACAACAGAAACAAGGGAGGATCTGAGCAACTTCTTGCAAATTTCAGATCCAGGAAAGAAAAGAGGAAGCCTAAAAGGTGATCCAACAGAGAAATCATAGTTAAAAAAATGTTTCACCTATTTCCTCCTTGTCATTTGTAGAAGCACAAGTAAAATGGATGTCATTAAAGTGCCTGCACATTTGTCAGGTCATGCTTTGGTCAGTTTAACAGAAGAAAAATATCACAAATTACTTAACCACATCCCCCCCCTCCACCAGCATTACCAATAAATAACCCACTTGTACCAGCAACTGGAGATTTTTCATATACATATAAAATATATATATCTTGCTGAAGAATCAAATACAAAAGAGGCCCAACAGAAGATGCAAATGAGGGGGCGGGGTGAAGATCTGGGGAAAGGGGAGGGAACACTTTCGCAACACAGCCACAACATGATTTCTTCAGTTCCTTTTTATTGTGACTTTCCAAGGCAGAAGAGTTGTCCAGCCCCGGGGAGAGCGAAGCCAACTCTGGCCAGCAGCATCCGATCTGAAAGCTGGGAAACGTGAGAGAGTATTTTACAATACTGTGCACGGCAATTCTACAGCATTAAGGGATTCTTCTTTAATAACGGAATCCGGGACATTTTTACTGCAACAGAGCGAGTCCTGGCGCATTCCCCCCTTTCTACAGACTGGGCATTTGATCGTTTCACCCCGGTGACGAGGAAAGGATGACCCAGCCATTTTCCAGCTGCAAGCTGGCAGATCGGGGCTATTACGGAGTACCTGACCTTGCCCATGCTGGGAGTTATAGGCCATGGTCAGGGCAGTCTCCTCCTCTGGTGCACTCCAGTCTGTTAAACCCCCAGTGTTTTCCTGAGCATGAAGAGTTGCAGTTTCAGCCAAGACCCCCATTGTTCATACCAGCTCAACCCTGCTGGTGGGTCACCACATTGTCGTCTATGCCCCTCTCATCCTCTTCCTCCTCACCAGATTTGCTGGTCCTTAACAGCAGCTCCAGGTCAGGGTCTGAGCCGGTGCTCCGGTAAAGTCTGGGAGCCTGCTCACCTTTGGGAGAGACAGACGCACAGATATTATATACAAACACCAAAACATGATGGCAGAAGAAAAAAAAAAAAAAACATAAAACCTATCTGGTCTGCCCATCCACACCAACTGCTCAGGTCTACAATCCCTACACTCCCCCTCAGAGATCCCCTATGCTTGTCGCATGCTTTCTTGAATTCTGTAAAGAAATATTTCCTTAGATTAGTCCTGGGTCTATCCCCTTTCACCCTCAGCTTCTCTTATGTGTGACAGGTCAGCCTGGAGCTTACAGATAACCAACAGTGCAACACAGCTTGAGTATCTGCCCATGATGGAGTCAAGCATACATAGGGGATTGGCAGGGAGCGTGCAGGATTCTTGTGTAAACAGGTTTGCTGATACTGTCCCCTCGGACTCTATAAATCCCACGCTGCATTCTGTGTACTCTAATTCCAGCTCATTGACTCCTCAGATCAGATACACCCCCACTGGAGAGCATCAGGTAATTTCAACACACTGCTCTTACTCTGGGTGCCCATCTGGACTGTCAGTCGTCTCTCATATGCAGAGTCCATGGCCGAGAGTTCAGACCAAAAGATGCAACTCAAGATTTAGGATTCCAAAGAGCAGAGAGAAATAACTAAAGCAAGCAATGTGTATGCATAGACCACGGTGCACCAAGCAAATGTGACGAGCAAGGCAAGGACCTGAAACAGCATCCTTGTGTTACAGAGAAGACTGCAGGAGCAGTTCCTGCTGCTCTCCCCCCTACTGCTTAAATTTCTGGAAGTTACCTTTCGAACGGCAGGCCTTGAGAGAAACATGAAGAGCAATCCCTGAGATACAGATGGCAAATCCAAGCCAATTCAGTAGGCTCATCTCATCCCCCATTAAGTGAGTGGCTATTTGCAAGGTGCAGAGTTCCTGCAGGAAGCGGAAAGGAAGGAAGATAAAGAGGAATGAAGAGGGACCATACAGGGTTGGATGAATAATCGACACAATACCTACTGAGAGGTCAGTACTGAGCTGGGGCCTCCTGACGCTGGGCCAGTCACTGGGGCTTGCACTGGGCTACAGCTTCCTTATACTATCATAAGAAGTGCCATTCTGGGTCAGACCAAAGTCCATCGAGTCCAGGATCTCATCTCAGGCAGCCGCCAGTCTGGGTCACAAGTACCTGGCAGATCCCCAGGGATAAGTGCTGGCTTTCTCACATCTATCTGGCTAATAACTGTGTGGTATATTGCCCTGAATGGAAAATACCTGAGGCCCCAAACAGCTTGCTGTGTGTTTCACTGCCAACGTTTATATAGAAATTAATACTTCAGAAATAAAAACTGAGGCAGGTGCAGCTTTATTTCCCTTTATTTTTTTCAGATTGCAAGCATCCTGGAGAGCAAGCTACCAGCCAGAATAGGGAAGTTGTTCACTCTTATATCCTGAAGATCACTTCCCATGTTAATCCACAGAAGGTAATAAAAAGCAATTTAGCAAATGAGCTGTCACTCTCCATACCCTTAATATCAATATTCATGTACCTAATACCTATGCATAAGTTCCACGTTACTTACATGAACTAACAGTCAGCTTAAGCAGTAAACAACGTATTTATGACTGTATATGGTGATAATCAGCTTCTATCATATAACTTGTTTATCCCTAGCAGCATAAGTCACGTCATCTTTAGTTCTCTTACCTTAAACTGTTTCAGCTATATTTGTAAGCCTAACAGCACAGTTTCAATTCTTTGACAGCTGCTAGCATCACTAACTAAGGAATTTAACTAAAAATTACTGCAGATTACAACAAATTCCTCCCTTTCGATGCTCACAGCTGACAAACTCCAAGCCTACAGTCCCTGGGGCACTCTCCTTGCATCCACTGCAACTGGGGTTCAGGTAACCATTCAACTCTTTGTTCACTCAGAAGAGAAGATTCTTCCGGAAGCTCCAAGGTCCTTCTGCTGCTGTTTTAACGACTTGAAACAATTTTACGTCATCTGCAAATCTGTTCGCCTCACTTGTCGTTCCTTTCTCCAGATCATTTATGAATATGCTAAATAGCACAGGTCCCAATACAGACCCCTAGGGTACTTCACTAATGTCTTTTCTCCATTCGGAAAACTGACCATTTAATTCTACCCTTGGTTTCCTTTTATCCAGTTACCAATCCATAATAGGCACTGCGCCTCAGATCCCATGACCTCCCAATTTCCTGAAGGGTCTTTCATGAGGGACTTTGTCAAATGCCTTCTGAAAATCCAAATACACTATATTACCCTGCTCACCTTTGTGCATGTTTATTTACACCCTCAAAAAATATAGTAAATTGATAATTGAAGACGACCCTTTGCAAAGTCCATGTTGACTCTCCCTCATTAAACCATATTTATCTATGCAGTCAGTAATTTTGTGATATCACAGTCATTGGGGAGAGGCCAGCACTGAGCTGTAGACTGATCACAGTAAGCAAGTCACCAGGGAGAGGCCAACATAGAGCCGCAGCCTCCTCACACCATGACAGTCACTGGTGAGATGCTAGCATTGATCCATAACCTCCTTACAGTGTGAGAGTCACTAGGGAGAGGTCGGCACTGAGCCACATCCTCCTCACACTATCATAGTCACTAGGAAGAGGCCTCCTTAGGTTCGTAGCATTGGGCACTTACTGTCCTCTAAATAGTGCGACAGGGAACCTCTGGAGCTTTTTCTAGAGCCTGCATGTAAACCTCTCCCCCGCCCCCTCATTCTGCCTCTGTACCATAGCAGCCCTCAGTACCAGCATTCAGAGACATTACCTTGAAAATTCCAGCAATGGAGAGGGTGAGGCTTGAGGTCTTAGAGACCAGGAGGAACTCAGAGAACCCAAGTCCAAATGCCAGGAATCCACCTAGAGAAAGCGTTCCGAGCAGAGACAACAGCAGGTTCGGGTCGCTGTACCTGAACAGCTTCTCTGAGGTGGAGACGTGTAGACCTGCACGTGACGAGAAGAGCAAAGAGACAGGGCTGAAACAAAGGCCTTGGGGAATACACTAAAGCAGACCCCAGCAAATGAAAATAGGTTCTTACCTGCTAATTTTCGTTCCTGTAATACCACAGATCAGTCCAGAAAAGTGGGTTGTGTATCCCTACCAGCAGGTGGAGTCGGAGAGCAAAAACCTTGGGCCCTGGCATATATACAAGAGTGCCACCTGCAGTCCCTCAGCATTGTCCTGTACCCAAGCCCATGCTAACAGAACTAAATAACGAAGGGTAGCAACCAACCAATATTCCAGACTTCCACTTCGCCCCTGGAAAACCAAACCGAATCAACTGCTAAAAACTGCTCCATGAATCGTGTCTGCAAAAAAGTAGCTTCAACAATAAAAACTTGGGGACCACAAAGTACACGGAGTACCGACCTCGTCCCTGTTGAGCCTCCAGAACTGGGACAATAGCTTTGAGCTCCAGAAGTCGTTGCAGGGTCACCCGGACCTCCTCTTGCTTGACACTTGAGGCCACTCGGGACTCTACAAACACTTCCTGGACCGGGCACAAGAACTCCAGGGCATAGCTGTCTCTGATCACTTCTAAGACCCAGCGGTCTGATGTAATTCTTGCCCATTCCGTGTAAAAGTTGGATAATCTGCCTCAGACAGCTTCAACGATGGAATGGGTGCTCGTGGCTTCATTGGGGGTTTTTATTGCTTCCTGCCCCAATATGTCCCGAATCTCTTCCGGGCCGGTGACCCCCTCGAAAGGACTGCTGGCGCCCCGAAGCAGGAGGTGCGGAGTATCTACCCGCTCTGTAGCGGCAAGAGTCCCAAAACCTAGCTCAAGGAGGAAAGACCTTCTTAGAAGATCTTCTATCTTCCGGCAACCGATTGCCCTTGGATTCGGCAAGCAGCTTTACCAGCTGATCCAGATCCTCCCCGAACAGGAGCTTGCCCTTAAAGGGTAGATTACAAAGCTGGGACTTGAAGGACAAATCCGCTGCCCAATTTCGCAGCCAGAGGAGACGCCGCGCTGACACCATGGACACCACACCTCTCGCCGAGGTCCTCACCAGATCATACAAAGCATCTGCAACATAAGCGATGCCTGCTTCTAGGCGGGCAGACTGCAGTGCCCCACTGTCGCCCGTACCGGCACTGGCAGCCGATTCCTGGACCCAGCACAGACAGGCCCTCTGCATCAGGCTAACGCAAACCGCCGCCCAGAGGCTTAGCGCAGCGACCTCAAATGCTCGCTTCAACTGGATCTCCAGCTTGCGGTCCTGCATATCCTTAAGGGCGGCTGCCCCAGCAACCGGGATAGGGGTCTTTTTCGTGACTGCAGAGACCGCAGCGTCCACCTTTGGAATAGTCAAGTAAAACCAAAACGTCAGCCGATAACGGGTACAGTTTCGCCATAGCTCTGCCCATCTTCAACCCGGAATCTGGAGTCTCTCACTCCCGGGTCACTAGTTTGCGGACCATTTTAGGCAGAGGAAAAGATGTTGTGGGACCCCTAATGCCGTCGCGGACAGGACTGACGCCCTCGTTGTCGGACTCTTCCTGAGAAACTTTAAGTCCCAGAACTTCCAGGACCTGGGGAATAAGGCATCATCACCCTGGGATCATCCCCCTCCGCAGGAGGGTCATCGGGCTCATCCGGATCATCAGTATCCACATCAGCCGGATCCGGCCACGGATCCAGGTTTGCCGCCCCGACTACCCCAGAAGCCGGCGTCGTTCCTGACCCTGGGATGAATCCCCTGTGGGGCGAGCCTGATCAGGGGGGCACTGATGAGGGTCCGCACCCAGACCTCTTTTCTCAGGCGGGTCCGAACCTGTCCCCAGGAGACCGGACCTCTTTACCGCCGAGTGCTTTCTTGCCAGGAAAGCCTGGTGCATGAGGAGGACAAATTCTGGGGAAAACCCCTCCAGGTCCCCCTCCCCCACTGGAGAGTCGCCTGGGGTGATATCATCAGTTCCCCCGGTGAGGTCTTCCCTCACCAGGGCTAGAACAGGCGAAGAATCCTCTTCCCACGAAGGAGAAGGCGAGACAGACTGTCCCTCCACGAGGGAGGAGGCAATTAGCTTTGAAGAGCCCTCTAACCCCGGGGAACACGATGCACATAAGGAGGCCGCATCTAATGCCTGACCGTGTGTGCCACACGCGTGGCAGGCCTGCGATTCTGTTTTTGGGTCTATTCGTCACAGCGCACAGATAGTCTGAGGGGAAATAGAAAAAGGTGCGAATAAAAAAAGAAATGCTCGCTGCCGCAACACGGCGAAAATTTCAGTCAGGCAGGGCCAGAAAAAAAAAAACCACACAACTTTCCGTCCTGCGGGACAAGAGACTACCGGCTAAGGAGAAAAAAACGCGCGCAGCCGTGCCACAGGAAAGGAGCTTGTCTATAGTGAAATCGCTAGGCCCCCAGCAGGGGAGCGACGAGTAAACAAGGCACACTAAGAATAACTCACCCCTGCCCTCAGAAACGACCCGGAGCCCCGGGAGCTGAGGGGAACACTGCTGACAGCTTCCCCGGCCAGCCTTAGAAGGCCCAGTCCCTCCTGCACCTCTCCTTACCTCAGCACTGAAGACTGTCAGTCAGCCGCTCTGAAAACAGCTTTTTTTTTTTTTAATTAAACTTTACCAAGAGACAGAGAAAGCTCTTGCAGGAGACAAGGGAGCAGCTGTAGCAGAGACGGTGGTGAGTAGTCAGGAGCCCATGGTCGTCAGACATTGAACTGTGGCAGGCGAAACTCTGACAGGAATGTCCAATTCCCCGGACGCCCGGCTTCTACTGAGGGATGGCCCACGAAGGTGCCTAACACCTCAGGAAGTGACCATAAACCAAAAAATTAAATTCAAACTAAATAAAAAAATGTAAACTAAAGACTGCAGGAGTGCATCTCTACCACCTGCTGGAGTCAGAGAAATACTGAGGGGACTGCAGGTGGCACTCTTGTATATATGACAAACTAATAATATATACTGGCTCAAAAAACCTCAAATATATGACTACAAAACAAAAACAAAACGTTACAGCTTGAGGTGCTGCAAAATAGCAGTTCCCTGTACGTACCAGGATCAGTCCAGGACACCTGGGTTGTGACTCCGCACCAGTAGATGGAGACAGACTAAAACTTGTGGGCTGAGCCATATAGGACCCTGTGCCAATCACAGCCCCTCAGTCTTACTCTGTCTCCAGTAGATGGTGCAGGTGCAGTCACAGCCCCTGCCTGGCATGATTCTGTTAGTCGGTCAGGTCCGGTTAGTTTTTATGTAACTTGGTGTTTTTGAGGTAAGCTTCGGTGAGCTTCTCAAAGTAGGTGTTTTCTTTGGTTAGTAAAGCTGTCTGCCCTGCCTCCCAGGGGGGTTGAGAGGTCCTGAGGGGACTACCCCCCCTGGTCGAGGCCGCTGCTAGGGTCGAGGACCCGGCTTACCTAGTAGCAGCGTCAGGGGTGACACCGGGGAGCCCGGTTCACTCACCCCTGCAGGAAAAGGGCTCCAGAACCAAGGACAGCTGCAAGCTTTGTAAAAAAAAAAAAAAAAAGGGTTTTTTGTTTTTGTTGTGCCGGCTCTCCGTTTTCCTCGCGTCTCCGCTCCGTGTTTAGGGGGGGGGGCGCCGGTAGCAGGAGGGAGGTCGCCGGTTTTGAGTTTTTAATTTTATTTGGAATTTCGCCGCGTTTCCCGCCCGTTTTGCGCCGCGATCGCCGGCATGCCTCGAGGGTCGGCCTGCGGCTCGGCACGTTAAAAAAAAAAAAAAAAAAATCGCGGCAACGTCTCCACAGCTCCTGGCTCACGGGCGGAGAAGGAGTGTCCGGATCGCCTCGGGGGGCCCGGTCCTGAACCGCGCGATCACCGCCGCGCGGGGGGGGAGGCTCGGCTGATAGGCCCAAGAATTTTTCCCGCGCTGTGCGAGTGCGGCGGCCATTTTAGATTCCAGCCACAATTTTGCTCGGTTCACAGCAGGGGATACAGCTCCGCCCCCTGCGTTTTCGCTGCAGCGGGGTCCGGCGGGGGGGGGTCCCCACGGAGGGGCCTCGATCCCCGGTGGCTACCGCGGATGTTTCTTCAGATTCGGGTTCTTTTTTCATCTGTTTTGCGCTTCTGTTGTGCAGGGTTTTCAAATATAAGCATAGTAAGCGCAGCCGGAGGGGCGTCGCGGGGGGGGGCCACCCGCTGGTCTGCTCCAAAGAAGAAGAACACTATGGATGTTGCGGAGGGCTCTCGGGAGCCCTCGCGGTGGAAGCATCCGCCGCGTGCCGTCCCTCAGGAGTCTGAGAAGGAATCTTCATCGGCCGTTGACTCAGAGTCTCCAGAGGAGCCCCTGATGGGGGCCTAGGAGGCGGCTGCGGACGGCCCCGTCCAGCCCAGCGCGGGCAAGTGGACACTAGCCGTGGAGGGGGATGACCCCAAGGTGGTGCGGCTATTTCGCAGGGAAAGCACTGTCCCCGCTGCTTCCAGCAATCCTTCAGGAATTGGCAATAGAGGCTCCGCCGGTGGTGGCACGTCCAGAGGCAAGCATGGATCCGGTGCTCTTAGGTCTCACGGGGCCAGCAGTAGCATTTCCTTTTCACTTTTCATCGACAGATATCCTGTTCAGTGAATGGGATACGCCGGAGTTACGCTTGCAGGTCAGTAAGGCCATGGACAAGCTTTACCCGCTACCCGAGGATGCGCTGGAACTCCTTCGACTGCCGCAGGTGGATTCCGCAGTCCCTGCGGTGATGAAGAGGTCGACCATTCCGGTTACGGGAGCCACGGCTCTCCGGGATCTACAGGATAGGAAGCTGGAAGTGCAACTCCAGAAGATTTGTGAAGTGTCTGCCCTGGGTGTGCGGGCTGCCATCTGTACCGTCTTCGCTATCCGAGTGAGTCTGCGCTGGGCCCAAGTTCTTCAGGCGAACGCAGGTCTGTCGGCGGCAGAAGCATCTCAGGCAGATAGGTGGAGGCAGCAATTGCGTATGGGGCAGATGCTCTCCACGGTTTTCTGCGCTCATCCGCTAGGTCCGGGATGGCGGCTGTATCGGCGCGTCGCCTGCTGTGGCTGCGCAACTGGGCGGCAGATGGTTCGTCCACACCGGCTGCCCGAGGGCAGATTCAGGGCGCGCTACTCCTTTTCGGCATCCCGTTTCCGAGGGCCCAGGAATTCGCGTCCTCAAAGGTCTGCCGGTCCTTCTTATGGGACAGCTTCCTCCCGAATCCCTCAATGGCAGCAGTCTTTTCGGGGTACACGCTTCGGTGGACAGGGAGGAGCCCAAGTCTTCACAATGTTACGCGGCCGGCCCATCCCTCACCTCAGCCCCAGCACGTCGTTTCCAATGTAGGGGCGCGGTTAACCTTGTTGGTCGAGGAAGGGGCCAGGATAACGTCGGGCCAGTGGGTCCTCAACGTGATAAAGCAAGGCTACGCATTAGATTTTGTTCGTTCCCCAGCAGTCAAATTCCTGGTCTCGCCGTGCAAGGCTCCCGAAAAGAAGGCAGCAGTGCTAGACACCATCCGGCGCTTGGAAAATCTGGGAGTCATTTTCCCTGTTCCGATCTGTCAGCACGGCAAAGGGCGTTACTCCAATTACTTCATTGTTCCAAAGAAAGACGGCTCTTCAAGACCAATCCTGGAACTAAAAGGGGTGAACGGAGGCCTGCGTGTGCCTCACTTCAAAATGGAAAGTATTTGGTCGGTGATCGCCTCGGTGCGTACAGGAGAGTTCCTGGCCTCACTAGATCTCACGAAGGCGTACCTTCACGTAGGCATTCAACTGTCGTTTCAGCGATCCCTACGGTTCTGCGTCCTAGGGCGGCTTTCTCTATTCAGGGCTCTCCCGTTTGGGCTCGCAACGGCACCTCGTACGTTCACGAAGGTGATGGTCGTGGTGGCGGCGCAGCTACGCCGGGAGGGTTTCTGGTTCATCCTTACCTGGACGATTGGTTGATTGGTTCATCCTTACCTGGACGATTGGTTGATTCGGGCGAAGTCCGAGGATCAGTGTCGGCTGGCGGTGGCCAGGGGCCTACAACTCTTGCAGTCTCTAGGCTGGGTAGTCAATTTCAACAAGAGTCAAGTGGTACCCACGCAGACCTTGGAATACCTTCGATGACACGGTGCTGCGTGTTCCTATCGCAGGAACGAAGGTGCAAACTGCAGTCTCAAGTGAGGCGCTTGCTGTTGCTACGCCTACCACGGGTCGGCGATTACCTGATGGTCCTGGGTACTATGGCCTCCACTCTCGCGTTGGTCCCCTGGGCGTTCACTCATCTACGGCCATTGCGGTCGTCCTTACTATCCCGCTGGAAGCCGTTTTCGGGGGAATTCTACCGTCCACTTCCACTTGTAGGCCGGGCGAGATCCAGCCTGTCCTAGTGGCTTGATTCCAGTCATCTGACCTCTGGAGTGTCCCTCCTAGTGCCCAACTGGACAGTGGTGACCATGGACGCCAGTCTCTCCGGATAGGGAGCAGTCTGTCTAGGAAAGTCAGTTCAAGGCCTATGGTCAGCGTATCAGGCCCAATGGGCTATCTATCAACTGACTGGAGAACAGAGCGGTCCGTTTGACGCTGCACTCGTTCCTACCTCTGCTGAGGGGACGGGCAGTCCGTGTTTTGTCGGACAACGCAACCACAGTGGCCTACATCATTCTCCAAGGTGGGACGAGAAGCCCACGTCAATCGCCAAGGCGGGACGAGAAGTCCACAGGTAGCAGAGGAGGCGCGGCTCTTGATGGCTTGGTCGGAACTAATTCTCGACAACGTCGCAGCCTCTCACATCGACGGGGTCGACGACTTCCAGGCGGATTTCTCAGCCGTCATCGTCAGGATCCCGGGGAATGGGAGCTGGCGGACGAAGCGGTTCGCCTCATCGGCAAGACGTGGGGTATCCCCATATGGACTGGATGGCCGGAGGCCACAATGCGTAGGTTCCGCGATTCTTCAATTCGCTTCGAGAAAGGGGAGCAGAAGGAGTCGACGCATTGGTGCTTCCCTGGCCGACGGATGTCCGACTGTACGTTTTTTCCTCCGTGGTCGATGTTCGGCAAGATTCTGCGCCGCATAGAATTGCACCCGTTCAACGTGATCATGGTGGCTCCGGAATGGCCTCGCCGTCCGTGGTTCACGGACCTCATTCAGTTGGCCGGGGACGGCTACCATGCGTCCCATGCGTCTCCAGGGGCTCGCGGGGCTCCTCCGTCAGGGCCCCGTCTGGTTGGCGGATGCGGATCCCTCCTGTCTCGCGGCATGGCGTTTGAGAGGACTCGGCTACAGAGGAAATGTTACTCTGCCGCGGTAATGGCTATGCTGCTGAGGTCCGGGAAGCAGTCTACGTCCTTGGCGTACGTCCGGGTCTCCGTAGTCTTTGAGGAATGGTGCGTGCAGCGGAGTGTGGTTTCTGCTGGTCTGGCCAAAGGCTTGGCATGCAGTTCCCTGCGGGTCCAGGTGGCGGCGCTTGGTTGCTGGCGGGTCCTGTTGTCTCCCGTTTTCTCTGAGGGGGCTAAGCATTTCCGTCCTCCATTGCGTTTCCCCTGCCCGTCCCGGAACCTTAATTGGGTTTTTTTTTTTTTTTTTTCCACCTTGTGCACGGCACCGTTTGAACCTTGAATCGTACGAATCTTAAGGTTTTCACATTGTAGACTGTATTCTTGGTGGCGATTGCCTCAGCGCGGCACTTCTCCGAGTTGCAGGCTCTCTCCTGTAGAGATCCCTTTTTGCGTATTTTCGCCTCGGGGGTATCCTTGCGGTCGATCCCTTCCTCTCTACCTAAGGTCGTTTTTTCTTCTGAATCAGTCATTTGAGCTGTCCGCTTTGCGGCCGGGAGCTCCTCTGATCCCCTAGCGAGGGACTTAAAGAGGCTTGCTGTGCGAAGATCCCTTCTATCACGAATTCTTTCGGATAGCAAATCTTTTGTTTGTTTCCTTTTCGGGTCCAAAGAACAGGGGCCGCAGCATTCCACACGACGATTGCCCGTTTGGCTAAAAGAAACCATTGGTTTGGCATACCTCGTGTGGGGAAAACCGGTTCCTGGGGGCCTCCTCAGGGCTCACTCGACACGGTCCCCAGCTGCGTCTGGGGCGGAGTCTTCGCATGTGTCGCCTCCGGAGATTTGCAGGGCGGCTACCTGGAAGTTGTTCCATACCTTCATTAGACATTACCGGTTGGAGGTTCAGGCTACTGATTCTGGGGGTTTTGGAGAGTAGGTACTCCGAGCGGGACTCTCTGCTCTGCTCCCACCCTTGGTAATTTAGCTCTGGTACATCCCAGGTGTCCTGGACTGATCCTGGTACGTACAGGGAAAGGAAAATTAGTTTCTTACCTGATAATTTTCGTTCCTGTAGTACCAAGGATCAGTCCAGGATCCCGCCCGCAGCACTGCGTAGTAGTATTAGAGAGTCCGCTCAGTGTTTTCTTAGCTAACCTGGTCGCTTGTTTGCGCTCTGCTGGTTGCGGAGTCCAGTTCGGAAGGGGTTTGCGTTATGTTCGGTTTCCTTAAAGGTAGTTGGTAGCTAGTTCTAGTTGCATTTCTACTTTGACATTACGTAAGACTGAGGGGCTGTGATTGGCACAGGGTCCTATATGGCTCAGCCCACAAGTTTTAGTCTGTCTCCATCTACTGGTGCGGAGTCACAACCCAGGTGTCCTGGACTGATCCTTGGTACTACAGGAACGAAAATTATCAGGTAAGAAACTAATTTTCCTATATATCCTTCTGTTCCTTTTAATATATAATTAAAAAGACTCACCTGAGAGAGTGGTATCAGAAAGGTGTAAGTGTATTCGCAGTCTCATGAGCTCTTGCCCTTACAGGGCTACAGCCCCTCTCTTGACTTCACCACTATTAATCACGTCATTTACCTACTCTCTTCAGGTTTGTCAATTAATGTTATGTTTTTATAAAGTGCAAATATGCCTCCCTTAAAATCCCTAAAACCACCCGTATTTTCCATATAACATGCCACAACTACTCATTAAAACATTGTGTGCTTCAATTTGTGCTTATCTCTCAACAGTATTTCTTCTATATTTCTTCACTGCATTTCTTCACTGCTTCAGGTAAATCGCCCGACATTGGCCATGTTTCGGCGCGCTCCTCGCGCCTGCTTCAGGGGCTACAGTTCCTTCACAAACTCTATTGCAAAAAACATAAGTCCATAAATGCCTTTAAAACAATGTCTATATATATTTCTCACTCTACTAATGCATTGCTACTCACGATTCAGTGTGACACAGATTATTCTTACAGCTTTGTCCTTCAAAAATGGCGCACAAACGCTACTCTTCCGTCTCTACCGGATATCAGCTGTTTTATACTCTAACCTCGAATCTGGAACTAACCTATCAACTACAAAAAGACCGCCCAGTCAACTTCCTTATTAAGCCCAGCAGGGGCAATTGTATTCAATTTGAAGATCCAGCGTTGTTCGCGCTGTAGTAAACAAAGATTTAAATCCCCTCCCCGCTCATCCTGCTCAATGCAGTCCAAAACCGTGCTATATAAACTCTCAAAAACATGGGATTGTTCAGCGCAGTGCTGCACTAATGGAGCTTCCATCCTTCCTCGTTTCAGTGCACTCTTGTGCTCAATCAAACGGGTTTTTAATGCTCTCGTGGTTTTGCCCACATAAATGAGCCCACAGGGGCACCAGATGGCATATATGACATTTCGAGAAACACAGGTAGTTGCTCTAATTGGTTTAAATTTTTTTAATTTATCCAAAGGAATATTTATGTTGGAATGAGCAAGTGGGCACATTGCACACGACCCGCACGGGAAATGGCCCTTCCCTTCTTCGGATCTATTTGCTGGAACTTTAAAATGTGACCTAACCACCTGATCTTTAATGCTTGTTCCTCTTTTAAATGCTATTAAAGGCTGGGTTGCAAACACATTATGAACCTGTAATACGTTCCAATGTCGTCTGATGCTCTGCACTATCCCATTCACTCCCAAAGAGTACGGTAACACGCATGTCAACCTATTGCTTGTTAATTTTTGCCTCGGTTGCAATAGATATTCTCTGTGGTTCCATCTTGCTCGCTTACAGGCTTTTCGTATTACCCCCAATGGGTAACCCCTATCCATGAATCTCTGACTCATCTCTCTTGCTTTTAATTTGTATTCTTGAACTGTTGAACATAGTTTCCTCAGCCTCAAAAATTGGCCGAAAGGAATACTATTGCGCAAGGTTATGGGATGACAACTAGAATATTCTAGTAATGTATTTCGATCCGTTGGCTTCTGAAAAATCGTGAAGCAAAATTTATTGCCATCCAGAGAGATCCTTATATCCAAAAAAGGAACTGAAACGTGATCATAATTATATGTAAACTGCAATGCCTGCTCGCAGGAATTTAACCAAACCATAAATTCTTGAAAAAGGACCTCAGTCCCATGCCACACTATGAAAATATTGTCAATGAAACGGCGCCACACTATAATGTTGTTTTTATATGGAGAAATCTCTAACCAGCGCGCCTCAAAATGTCCCACAGGTGAGTCTTTTTAATTATATATTAAAAGGAACAGAAGGATATATCTGCTATTTTGCAGCACCTCAAGCTGTAACGTTTTGTTTTTGTTTTGTACTCTTGTATATATGGCAGTGCCCAAAGTATTTGCTCTCTGACTCCACCTGCTGGAAGGGATACACAACCCACTTTTCTAGACTGATCTGGGTATGTTCAGGAATGCTCATTTTAAGTCCTGTCTCACGAGGGCCGAAGCACCAGAACATTCATGAAAAAAAAAGCTGCTCGAAATTGCAGTCTCTTGGAGATTTTAACAAGTGGAATCATGAAAATGCTAGAAAAGGTCTGTATAAGTTCCACATTTTAACGAGAATTTCCAAAGGATTTCCCACTACAAGTCGCACAGCAGGCTCCTATTAATCTTTGAACGCCTGCTTCTCTGCAGTATGCTTGTACTTGGTGAGCGCGGCAGGGACTCACGGTCTGCTGCCTCACCCAGGAAGCATTTCCCTTACCCTGGAGGGAACCAACTCAGTAACAGAATTTAAGAAAGCACGGGATAGAGAGACATGAGGAAATGAAGGTAATGCCCAAAATGGAGCAGGCTCTGTAGTCCTGCATCAGGAACGGGCAGACTAGATGAGCCCTGCGGTCCCTTGTTCCCGTCCCTAAATTAAAATCAGGACCAAAGGAGGTCCAACATCCACATGTGTCACCATTGTAACTTTCTCTCTTCTGGTTATTGGTTTCCCTTGGTTATACTGTAAACCGGTACGATAAGACATTGTCTTGCGCATCGGTATAGTAAAAGAATCTAAATCTAAATCCAAGAATGTAACACCAGTTCACATCTGGCACCCAGCAACAGTGGCACCAAAGATACAGATCTTGAGAATTTTTGCTGCTGAGTGAGAGATTTCTGGTGGAAGTCCCACGCCTCCTCTATTCCAGGAACAGTGCAGATACCTTCGATGATAAGGAACAAGGGGAACAGGCCGAGAAACATGAGCGGCTGCAGATGGTACATCGCGTCAATTGGGTTCTGAAGACCTGCAAGAAAGTCAGAAGAGGACATTGCAGATGAAGAGAGCCTTTCAGACTAGGAGAAAGACGACATTTCCACAGTGTGAATGAAGAGTGCGTTTCTCTCCTATAACGCTGACCTGGGGAACCAGGACATAGGGTAATCATGCTGCAGAGGGCAGGAAGGGCCAACATGCAGGGAACCCAGGTCCACCTGCAAATGGTATCGTTAAAGACATACACTCCTCTTGCCTCTCCACCCCACCCCCTCAAACTCGCGCTTACCCAGCTCTGCTTTCTGCGTGAGGATTTGTGTGAGGGTCCAGCGGATGCCTCCGAGAAACGAAGCTGCCAGTACCAAGAGAAAACCCTCCGCATTGAACTGGGTAGACTCATAGGTAAACATGAAAAGTCCTCCGGCAATCAGCAAAACCACCAGGATCAATACTGCCCTCTTTTGGACGCGGGAGGGAGAGAGAAGGAAGGCGTGCGTCATAGAAAGCACAAGATTTGTTCAAAGAAACAGTAACAACTGAAAGCCAGCAGAAACACCACAATCTGTGTAACAAAAACAGAACGCTGGTACATCTTTGCTAAACATGTTCATGTCTGAAAGCAAACAACATTTTTGGCCTGAGATGTGCAAAGGGCTACTGAATCGTTCCCAACCTCAGCCAGGAGTACACTCAGTCACGCGTGCAGTCTCCATGTCACCAGTAAACTTGTCGTCTTATTTTTCTTTTTTTCAGTCTAGTTTCCGATGCAGAAACTGACCATAGAAATCATCGTGTGTCTGTCCTCCTAATAACTTCTGAACCATTCATCCAAAGTCTCTGCCACACATCGTAGGGCACCTTGTGACCCCCAGCTCATATTTTTAATGTGTCCTTAATGCTCCAACACACAAAATCCCTGGGTTTGTTTTTTGTTTTTATTTCCCATAGGGAAATAGAACAGTTCAGTTGAAATCTCAGGGAATCCAGAGCACTCTGTAACGTCATCAAGCATTTTAAAGCTGCCCTGTCACTGTTCCTGCCTGTGATCACCAGCTGATTCCACTTCTTATCTAGTTTCCTATAGAGAAAAGCAATCTCCATTATTTGTGTACTTATCGCATAGAAATTCACATAAATTCTGTCAATCGTATGCAAATTTCTGTATCAAAGTAGGAATGTAGGCTTCATGAAACATTCACATATCTTATTTCAAAGTCCATTTTCTGCTGAGATAAACAGAGTTTTGCCTCAAATGTTGCACTCTCTCCAGTTTTTCAAGCATCAGAGGTTTCCCTGAATCTCTGCTGCTGGTTCTGAACTACAGTTGTGCTCATAAGCTTACAGACCTCTGGCAGAATTTGTAAAGATGTGTAGCATTTTAAGTGATCAGACAAAACACGTCTGTTATTTTTAATGTTTCAAATTACACTGTCATGTATTCACAGAAAAGCACAATCATTAAACAAACCATAGCAATAAGGGACATAATAAAATATTCC
The DNA here is from genome assembly GCF_901001135.1 of Rhinatrema bivittatum. Taxonomy (NCBI): domain Eukaryota; kingdom Metazoa; phylum Chordata; class Amphibia; order Gymnophiona; family Rhinatrematidae; genus Rhinatrema; species Rhinatrema bivittatum. The sequence continues at coordinate 42,163,930 of NC_042622.1, forward strand.
TGTTCAAGTTTGCATACCCTTAGTTTTTAATATTGTGTATTGCACCCTTTTGCATCAATGACAGCTTGCAGTCTTTTGTGATAGCTGTGAATGAAGTCCTTTATTTTTTCATGTGGTAAAACTGTCCATTCCTATTGGCAAAAAGCCTCCAGATCCTGTAAATAGGAAAACTGGTTCTTACCTGCTAATTTTCGTTCCTGTAGTACCACGGATCAGTCCAGACTCCTGGGTTCATTCCCCCCTGGCCAGCAGATGGAGACAGAGAAAAGCTTCACTGACACTGCATCATATACCCCCGGTGCTCCCTGCAGTTCCTCAGTATATATCTATTTCAAAGCAGAAAATAGCAACAAACTTTGAACAAGTAAACAAAATCCAATAACACTGAACGCATCAGAGAACAATCTTACAGCTGAGCGGACGACTCTCCCCTAAATATTCCCTTTCCCTAACTGGGCGGGTGCTGGACTGATCTGTGGTACTACAGGAATAAAAATTAGCAGGTAAGAACCAATTTCCCTTTCCCGGATCAGTTCAGACTCCTGGGATGACCCAAAGCCCTTACCCAGGGTGGGGCCTGGAGAATCCCGCTTGCAAAACAATGTCGCCAAAAGAAGAGGATCCCGTATCCCCCACAACTAGTGTCTTGCAAACGTTCGCAGGGACGGCAGCCCTGCAAATTTCCTGTGAAGAAACACGTTGTGCTTCTGCCCATGAGGTCGCTTGCGAACAGCTTGAATGAGCATGTAAACCTTCCGGAACTGGACGACCCCGCGTGATATATGTAGAAGCAATTGCCTTCTTCAACACACAATAGAGGCTTTAGAAGCCTTGGAACCTTTGTTCGCACCACTCCACAGCACAAAGAGATGATTGGACCTCCTAAACTCATTCGTAACCTCGAGGTAGCGCAACAAAGCTCTCCGCACATCCAAACGTCTGAGCTCCCTCGCCTGAGGACTGGACACTGATAATGCAGGAAAGGCCGGAAGCTCCACTGATTGATTGACATGAAACGCTGAGACTACCTTTGCTAAAAAAGAAGATACTATATATGTATGCAAACTCCCGCATCCAAAATCTGAAGGAAAGGATCACAGCAAGACAAAGCCTGCAATTCAGAAATCCTCCTGGCCGAACAGATGGCCACTAGAAAAAACACTTTAACGAGTCAAATCCTTCAATGTAGACCTCCAGAGTGGTTCAAAGGGAACTTCACACAAACCTCTAAGGACAAGATTAAAATTCCAAGATGGGTAGGATCTCCGAACCGGAGGCTGCAGATTCATTGTCCCCTAAGAAACCTAATGACATCCGTATGAGCTGAAATAGGAGAACCATCAATCTTACCATGAAGAGAGCCCAGCGCTGTCACCTGTACTTTAAGCAAACAGAGACAAGCCCTTGGTGAAGCCATCTTGCAAGAAAGATAGAATGTCAGGAATTAAAACCCTGGATGGACGCACGCCCTTAACGGAGCACTAGGACTCAAAAACCTAACATAAGACAGGTTAGTACTTTTTTCTAGATGGTAACATAGTGACGACCGATTCCAGATACCCTTTCCTTCTCAAACGCCTCTTCTCAAAAGCCATGCCGCTAGACAAGGTGGCTGAAGCGAAGCGGCCCATCCATCGCCAGGTTGACTAGATCCGCAAACCACAGACATCAAGGCCACTCCGGGGCCACCAGGGGGAAAACTAGAGCGTTGACCCCTTTGGCCTCTTGCCTCCTTTGGCGACTGAAGAACCGAAACACTTTGGCATTCTGACGAGTCACCATTAGGTTTACATGAGGGGATCCTCAACAATCTCAAATCAGCTGCATCGCGGACTCCGATAACTCCCACTCGCCCAGATCTAAGCGAGTCCAACTCAAGAAGTCCGCTTGAACGTTTTCAACTCTGGCTATGTGGGACGCCACTATTTATTTATTTAAAACATTTTCTATACCGGCGTTAAGTTAAATACCATCACAACGGTTTACAGAAGGGCATGATAAAGAGAAATATGGGTGGTATAAATTACAAATTACTCGTGTGCCATCATAGTATGGTAACAATTTAAAATAATAAACTAGGTGTGTAAGTTAAACCTGATTGTTAGGAACAAATTAGGCAGTTTGATTTTAACATTAATGTGCTTATGTAGGTTACTAAAAACTTCTAGCTTGGTGCATCCTTATCGCTCAACTATTTTTCTCCTTTTCTTTATCTTTATAAAATGTTTGTTTAAAAAGCCAGGTTTTCAGATTAGTTTTGAATAATTTCAGATTTGTCTGTAGTCTTATTTCAAGTGGTATGGTATTCCAGAGTACAGGACCAGCCAGTGACAGTGCTCTTTCCCTTACTTACGTGAGATGTGCTGATTTGACAGAGGGGACAGTTAGTTGAGCTTTATTTGCAGATCTCAGGATTCTTTGTGGTACGTGCACGAGCAGTGCCGTGTTAAGCCAGTCGGCTTTATCATCGTGGATTAGTTTATGGATTATACAAAGTGCTTTATATTGTATTCTTTGTTCAATTCGCTCTAGATTTTGTTCTGCCCAGAGCACTAACTTATGCGCTTCCTGAGCTACCACCTGGCTCTTGATTACGCCCTGATGATTGATATAGGCCACTGTTGTCGCATTGTCCGAAAGCACTCATACTGCTCGATTCCATAGCAGAGGCAGAAACTCCCGCAAGGCCAAGTGGACCGCCCTGGTCTCTAGCCAATTGATAGACCATGCAGACTCTCTCTTAGACCAGGACTCCTGAACCGAATGAGACTGACAAACTGCTCCCCATCCAGAGAGATTGGCATCGGTAGTGACCATCATCCAATCCGGAACTTCGAGGTCCACTCCTCAAACAAGCTTAGGGGTCTGAAGCCACCACGAGAGACTCTCTCTCACAAGGCCTTGAGAGGTAACCGCAGATGATACTTCTCCGACACTGGCTTCCAGCGAGCCAACATTGCTATCTGCAGAGGTCTCATATGGGAAAAAGCCCACGGAACCAAATCCAGCGAGGAGGCCATCGAGCCGAGAACATGCAAAATAGTCCCAGACCTTGGGTGCGCGCAACTGCAAAAACCGCCGAATCTGTGTCTGAAGTTTCAGAACCCAATCAGAGTGTCGAACCAGGCCCCCAAATACTCTGAGGTCTGCGTCAGAGACAACTGACTCTTGGCAAGATTCACCACCCATCCAAGAGACTGGAAAACGTCAAGCACTCGCAAACCGATTCGCGGCACAGAATCTCCGACTTTGCTCTGACCAGCCAGTCGTCAAGATTCAGGTGCACTAGGATACCTTCCTTTCGAAGGAATGCAGCCACCACTACCATTACCTTGGTGAAAGTTCGCAGAGCTGTGGTGAGACCAAATGGAAGGGCCTGAAACTGAAAATGCTGCCCCAGAATCATGAAGCAAAGAAAACGCTGAGAATCCTGATGGATAGGAATATGCATATAAGCCTCCATGAGATCTAGAGAAGCCAGGTTCTCTCCTTTGCGAACTGCCGCTATGACCGATCTCAGTGTCTCCATCCCGAAGCATGGCACCTTGAGCGCCGCATTGACCTTTTTTAAGTCGAGTATCAGCCGGAAAGAGCCTCGGGGACAAGAAAATAAACGGAATATCTCCCCTGGCGGAGAACCAGCACCACAGCCCCTAGTCGATATAGGTGATCTAGAGTCACTTGAACTGCAGACCTCTTGTCTGGGTAGCCGCATGGGGAAATTAGAAATAGTTCTCGCACGGGACGAGCAAATTCTAAAGCATAGCCGTTTCTTACCACGCCGAGAACCCACTGGTCCTGAGAAATCCTGGTTCACTCACCATAAAACTGCCGCAATTGATCACCTATAATAGGAACAACGGAGTGGACCAACCTCGCTTCATTGTGAGGACTTGGCTCCCGCCGAGAAGCCCCAGGAGCGCTCCGGAAAGATCTTCGGGCACCACAAAAGGACTGCCCCCAGGCCTGCCCTCGAGAAAAAATTGCCTCTGAGGCCCTGACACTCCATGTGATGACCGCTCCCTTCTGTCGGATCGAAAACGAGACCTTGTCTGAAAAAATCTCTTAGCCTTAGGCTTAGCTTTATTGTCCCCAAGAGACTGAATCAACTGCTCAAGGTCCTCCCCAAACAAGAATTTACCTTTAAAAGACAACGAAGCCAACTGCACTTTGGAGGAAATATCCGTCGTCCAATTGCGGAGACAGAGCAACCTTCTGGCAGCCATGGCTGATGCCATAATCCTCGACGAGGTATGCACCAAATCGTAGTGTGCATCCGCCCAGTAAGCCACCGCTGCTTCCACTCTCTCACTAGACTGCGGTAAGTTTCCCTGGAGCTGCTGCACCCAGCGAAGACAAACCTGCTGCAAAAAGCTGGAACAAACAGCCAAATGCAAGCCCAGGGATGCCACCTCAAAAATCCTTTTAACTTGTAACTCCATCTTATGATCTTGCACATCTTTCAACGTGGCTGAACCAAGCACAGGAATCATAGTTCGTTTAGTAACCACTGAAACCACCGCGTCTACCTTAGGGAGAGAAAAAAATCTCCAAATCCTGTTCCGGTATGGGATAGAGCTTCCTCATATACCTGCCAACCTTTAAGCCAGAATCAGAAATCCCCAATTCCGCTTCCACCAGCTTCCTAACTGACTTGTGGTATGGAAAAGAAGTTGGGGGGACTGGGTCCTCTCCCTCCAAGTTCTGGTCCTCATGTGGCATTTTCACCCCAAGGACCTGAAAAGCCAAAGGGAGCAAAACATCTAGCTCTTCCCTTTTAAAAAGGCGAACCACCTTAGGGTCCTCCGCCTCATGAATCTAAGATTTCAGATCATCCCTTTGACCTGCATCCCTGGTCGCCAGATGAACTGGACCCACCAGTGCTCCTTGGCCAGATCCAGTCTCCACGCCCCCAGGAGCCACACTGGACTCCTCGGGCTCAGCTCCAGCAGATGAATCCCCCAGCAGGGGGCCTATCAACCTCTGCACTGAGGGAACTCTCCTACTGGGAATAGTGGCCTGAGTGGAACCCCCCTGTAGCCCCCTCAGTGGTGGTCTAGCATGAACTGCATGTTTGAATTCTCCCCAAAGTGGCTTAATGATAATGATGTCAGAAGACTGATGGTCACTCCAGAACCTTCACTTTCTTCTGCTGCAGCCACTGAAGGGTCAACTTGGTCTTATGTTTTGGATCACTGTCATGTTGGAAAGTCCAAGTGTGCTCCATGTGCAGCTTCCTGGCTGATTAATGCAAATTCTCCTCCAATATTTTCTGAAAAGATGCTGCATTCATCCTGCCATCAATTTTGACCAAATTCCCTGTGCCACTGTAGCTCACACCCCCCCCCCCCCCCCCAAAACAGCAGAGATCACCTCCATGCTTCACAGTAGGGATGGTGTGCTTCTCTTCATATGCCTTGTTGACTCCTCTCCAAACACAGCATTTATAGTTGTGACCATGAAGTTCAATTTTGGTCTCATCACTCTAAATTATTTTGTTCCAGAAGTTTTGAGGCTTCTCTAGGTGCTGTTTGGTGTACTGTAAGCAGACAGTTTTGTGGCATTTGCGTAGCAATGGCTTTTTTGTAGCAACTCTACCATGCAGTCTATTTTTGTTCAAGTATCTCCTTATTGGGCATGCTGAAACACCCACACCACTGTTTCAGAGAAGCCTGTATTTCAGTAGAAGTTGCTTGTGGGTTTTTCTTTGCATCCTGACAAATTTTCCTGGCAGTTGTTTCTGAAATCTTTCTTGGTCTACCTGACTGTGGCTTGGTATTAATAGATCCCATAATTTTCCACTTTCTGATCAGAGTTTGAAGAGTACTAACTAGCATTTTCAAATCTTTAGTTATCATTTTATATCCTTTTCCTGATTTATAAAGTTGAACTACTTTTGTTCGCAGATCCTTTGACAATTCTTTTGCTTTCCCCATGCTTCAGTAACCAAAGTCAGTGCAGCCTTGCATGAAATGTACAAGGTTTTCTTAAGAGTAAGAAACTCATTCATTATTATACACAGACACTAATTACAGTCAAACAAGGCACACATGTGGATACCTACCTTCATTGGCAACTCAACCTGTGTGTGTCAACTTGAATGTATATTTATCAAGGGCATGCAAACGTATGACAGGACCTTTTTACTAATTCCCTTATTGCTATGGTTTATATAATGATTCTGCTATTCTGTATACATAATAGTTTAATTTGAAAAATTAAAAATAATAGATGTGTTTTCTCTGATCACTTATGTTTTCTTAAAATGCTTCATGTCTTACAAATTTGGCCAGGGTTACATAAACTTATGATCACAACACTATGTGCTTGTGAAGGAACAGCAATGAAAAGCATATTTTGAAGAAAGCCATGCAATTGCTCTGGTATCTCCTTGGAAATAATGCACATCCCGTGCTGGCTCATTTCTCCTCAGCCCCAGCCCCCAACAGCTACTCATCCTACCTCACTCCCTCCTTAACGTCCTAGGACTTTTCACTAAATACCTTTACACTGGAGCCAGTTCCAGTTTTATTTCATGGAAAGCACAAAGTAAAATATGTATGCTTTTATTCTTTTTGGGGAATACTGGGACCCCCTACAATATGCCTATGTGCATACAACCCTTCCACAATCCAGATATAACTGGCCATGTTTTAGTATCTACTGAAAGGAACATATAGGAAAAGACAGAAGATAGGGCCTCACACATAGAGCAAATGTTGTCACTGCTATCCTTCATATGGCCTGAATGCATGGTGCCTTGTTCTGGCCTCAGATTGCAATTATTTTTAGTATACCCTGCTTCTGTTGTGCATCCATCACTTTGCAGATATAACTTGACTATCAACTTGAGAATCCCCAAAGAAAAAGGACTCACCAGCTCCTCCAACTTAAACAGCAGCGAGAAGAACAAGATAAAGAGAACACTTGAGGATTTGGTCATTGTGTACCTGGGAAAAGGACAAGAAAAATTAATTTGCAGGCCACAATGTTCCAAAGATAACAAAGGCTTTCCCCAGCTAGAATACAGCAATCAGCGGGTAAAAGTTACCCATGCAACAGCATGAAATGGAGTTTGGGTGCCCTCAACAAATTCTATTCTCATAGAGACCATGAATAGTAACTCAAATGCATGAAATGAGCAGGGGGTCAATTTTCAAAGGGTTTGGATGCCTAACTTAGGAAGCTACAAGCTAGTCGGCCACTTTGAAAACAGATGAGGGCTGAGCACCAAAATTTACCGTAACTCCTTAAAAAATGGGAAGCTACAGGGTAGCAGTTAGGACAGGGAAAACAAAAAGTTAGGGATTTTAGCACAGACTGTCAGCACTAGATACTCTAAAGCAGCCATGGGAAGTCCACACCCCTTGAACATTTTTCACATTGGGTAGTGTGAATGTGTCAGACTTGTGCGCACATAATATGCGCCCAGTGGCAGGAAAAACCTGAACAGCACCTCCTGATGACATCAGCCTCCTGCCCCGTTTGAAACTGGGTTCTGAAGTAGTTCCTCTCCTCAGCACCAGGTCTCCTAATGCGCCTTACTCGTCAGTGCGTGTTGCCTTGTTTCTGTGTTCCTGCTTGTTCTGTGCTCCAATTTTCCTGCATTCCAGCCTTGCCTTTGACTCTTACCATCGTCTCCTGCCTTGTTCCTGAGTCCTTGCCTTGCCCCGTCCTGTTCCTGTCTATGCCTTTCCCCAATCTTGTATTGTTTTGTCTCTTCTTGTCCGTCTCTCTCTCAGCCTGACTTCCTGGATTCTGACCTCGTCTCTGGACTTTGACCATCCTTGTCTGCTGATTCTCCATGTCTGCTGCCTGCCCTGACCTCTTGCTCTTGTCCTAGGGACCGACCTAAGACCTGCTGGCCGCCAGAACCCAAAGGCTCAACCTGTGGGGAAGGTGACTAGTGTAAGCGAAGGGGTGGGCCTAGCGGGTTTGCCTGCTAGGCTGCGCCAATCACCCCTCGGCACTAAGGGTTCACTGTCACTTGATTCCTTGTCTGTGTTACACTATACTGATAAATGCCCTAGCCCCTGCCAATGAGAAACATCCCCATAGTATGATGCTGCCACCACCAAGCTTCATAGTAAGGATGGTGTTGTTTGGGAGAAGTGTTGTGCTGGGTTTGCACCACTTAGAGGGGGTTCCTGAGGATGCAGAATGTATATTTACATTTTGCCCCGTGATGGTCACATGTTCAGTGTCACGCATGTGAGAACCATCTGTCAGGTGTGTCCCAGCCGAAAAAAATTTGAGAACCACTGTTCTAGCACATAGGGTCACCTATAAATGACAAACCTTCCTTTCCAGCTCCTCTGCAATGCTTCCTATGAAAACATTAAGTACACCCTAGGGCAGAGCTTTCCAAACTTTTCATGTTGGTGACACATTTTTTAGACAATCATAATTTCACGACACAGTAATTCAGTCTACTAGCAAACCAGAGGTTAAAGGTTAAACGAACAAAACATATTTTGACAATTTATGTATGTTTCCTTAAATATATAAATAAATAAAATGTTTCACGACAAAACCTCTCTCATGAAAACCTTTCATTTATGTTAAAAATATATAATATTCCAAGATTAATGTTATTGTTATACTTTGAGTAACAATAATAAAACAAATTGTCTGTCCCCCACACACTCATCTCTCTCCCCCCCCCCCAAGCACGTCTGGCCCCCACACACTCATCTCTCTCCCCCCCCAAGCACGTCTGGCCCCCACACACTCATCTCTCTCCCCCCCCAAGCACGTCTGGCCCCACAACACTCATCTCTCTCCCCCCCCCCCAAGCACACCTGGCCCCCACACACTCATCTCTCTCCCCCCCCCCCCAAGCACACTTCTGGTCCCCACACTCTCTTCCCCCCCCCCCCAAGCACATGTCTGTCCCCCACACTCTCTCCCCCCCCCCCCCCCCAAGTACATGTCTGTCCCCCACACTCATGTACCTCTTCTTTTTGATTGTTGCCAGATAAATGCTTCACTCCCTTCAGGTTTCAAGCCTGCCCTGCTGCATAAAACCTTCCAGGATCACCAGACACTGCTGCTTGCAGTCAGTACTCCTCGTGTCCAGGCCTCATCGGCGGCAGCAGCCAATGACAGAGACAGCTGGGCTCAAGTCCCACCCACCAAGCCCAAAAAAACGCGATTGACAGCAAAAATCGCCCAATAATAAGCAACCCACGAACTGGGGAAAAAAAAAAAAAGTAAATCTCTAGAAAAAAAAGCCCAAACTCGCGGAGTTGACCAGGCTTGCGCGACACACCTGCACACTGCAGGCGACACACCAACATGTCGCGACACACAATTTGGAAAGCTCTGCCCTAGGGAACTCCGCTGGTCACCATCCTCTCCTCCAGAATAATCTCCGTGAACCACTGTCCTCTGAGGCCTGTCATTCAATCAATTTCCAGCCCTAGGTTACTCAGCTTTAGCACCTCTAAGAACACAGTAAAAATCCTGTCTCAAAAAGTCCCATTCTCTGGTCCATTTTTTAGTTGTGCTGGTTCCACTTGGGCTAGCTTTCTTGTAAACAGACCATAGTCCAGGGTCCCATCTAGCTGTACCTATGTCACTCACCTGACATTCCCAACCAACTCCTTCTTTAGTAAATATTGCGCTAAAGAATTCTACCAATCCCCTATATCCTCTCTGTCATTTTCAGACAGATCTGTGGGTTTTCTATCTTTAGGGATTTCTCCGCTAACCTCTGGTGTGTTTTTAATATTAATGCCCGAGCAGGCAGTCTATAGCCCAGTCTCAGAGTCGCTCTTGGCTACGGACACCCTAGGATTATCTTAGACAAGGGGCAAACCCACTCGTGCTGCAAGGTACCCACTAGACCTGGTCTTGCCACCCTGATTCAGCTAAATAGTGTTACCATGGCCTAATTCACAGCAAAAAAAAATCATTTATGAGGAAGAAGCCAAGCCTGAAATCATATTGTGAGCAGTCTAGGCAATTACAATCATTTAGGACAGCCTGAAGCTGAGCAGCTACAACATACTCCGCATCCTTCCCCATAAAAAGAATATTAGATACGGGGCGGCGAAGAATAAGCTTCATCTGAATCAGCTAGGCGTTTCCTCCAACATCTCTCCAATTAATTTATGCTCAAGCTGTCAGGCTGTTAAGCTCATCAGAAAACCTAGGACCCTCGCCCTAATATTTAAAGGGGTACAGTAGAGTCAAGTGCATCTCTCACACTATTTCAGTTGTCAATAAACCAGTGGATAGTACCAGCAGGATCCAGAGAAAAACTCTCTGAAAGCTCATTAAGACTGTCTGGCTTCAATTTGGACCTGGGCCGGACTAATTTCAAAGTGGAACAGGGTTTTTGTTTTGTTTTTTTTAGTATAAAAAATGCCATGCACGTTAAATTCCCATGGGGAGTGAAAGAATTACATTTCGCTGCGTTCACTTTCTGACAGCCAATATTCTCTCTTTCAGATCAAAGTGTGGCATCTGACAGCACAGATCACAACAGAGCTTTAGTTCGCAAAATCTCGGTGTCTGTGGCACAGCTTTTAATTGGTTATGCTCTTATCATCCGGGGACAGCACTGTGTGTGGGTTTAGCCCAAGCCAATTCCATTTCTTGCCCCCTGACTTGCGGCACCCCTCATGCTCAATTTTAATTCTGTGTTCTTTAACATCTCTAAGCTTCCTCTGGGGGAAAGCAAGGCCCATTTGGTTACTTCTAACTTGGGTATTGCATCTGCCAGGAAAGATTTATTTTTTTCTTTAGTTTGGCTGCAAATTCCTCAAAGGAATTATTTCAAACTGTTAACTACCTCTTTGCTGGTCATTGCAAGGAGGATAAGGAGAATCTTACACACAGCAGATATGAACAATTAGCCTTGCATGTCTCAAACAAGGTTAAGAATACTCAGCATGAAAGCGGTTAAGAACTGCTCCTGGCTACCTGTGAAATGTGCTAAGGCTAATAAGCAGGCTTTATTTACTTCATCTGGTGGACTGGACTGGTGTTGTAAATTTATCATCACAAATGGAAACCACCACATGATGTCTCCACCCTTGTCCCTCTCGGTTTATTAAAGAACCAGGGCCTGGTGCAACAACTTAAGCTCGTTATTAACACCTCCCTTATGTAAGATGTTCTGCCCTCTGTACTTAAAATAGCTGTCTGCTCCCATTTCTTAAGACACTCTCCTGGGCAAAGATTGCCCTCTATCTAATATTCCTCTTAGATGGAAGGGTGTAGAGTGTGTTCTAGCTGCTCGACTTCAGGCTTTCCTAAATAACAGGCCGATACAGAACGGTGCGCTCAGCTGAGTGCACGGTTTGGCCGCACATTTTAGATGCGCTATTATTACCCCTTTTACTCTAAGGGGTGATAGTGCATGAAAAACGCGCGGCCAACCACCCCAAAACTAATAGCACTCATCACATGCAAATGCATGTTGATGAGCCTATTAGTTATTACCCTGGAATACTGAAAATAAAATGTGCGGCCAAGCCACACATTTTACTCTCAGAAATTAACACCTGCCCAAGGGCAGGCGTTAACTTGAAAGCACCAGGAAAAGTGTACAGAAAAGCAGAAAAAACTGCTTTTCTGTACACAAAAATTAAAAAAAACAAAAACAAAAACGCCTGCCGGTCAGCGGGTTGGAAAACGGACGCTCAATTTTGCCGGCGTCCATTTTCTGAACCCGTGGCTGTCAGCGGGTTTGACAACCGACGCCGGTAAAATTAAGTGATTGTTGTCGGATCTGCTGACAGCCGCTGCTTCCGCTAATAAGGAGGCGCTAGGGACGCGCTATTGTCTCTAGCGCCTCCTTATTAGCTCGACACCTAATTTAAATAGAGATTCGCGCACCCAGAAGTGCCTGGGCGCGCGAACTCCTGGGCGGGTACTCAACTCGGAGTGCTGGCTCTCCCGCACGTTTTACTGAATCGGCCTGTAAGTAAAACTGCTTAGATCTCTCACAATCTAGTTTCAGGCCTGGCTCCTCCCTCAAATGATTTTCACTGCAACTTAGACCGTGATAACATTATTTTATTGCTTCTTTTAGATGTATTTAAAATAATATTTCTTTGCCACACAGTCCCTTGATGATGAAGGCTCACAATAAAACACACACAATTAAATCAAAGCACAAATACCAATACAAACAGTATAAGACAATTACAATTTCTACCATTCCCTTTTTCTTCCGATCAGATGCTTAAATTATGGTGTATTTAACCCTGTCTAATTCCCAGGCTCTGAATCCCCAAAAGCCAGCTTAAAAAGTCATGTTTTTTAATACTTTTGTAAAGGTTTCTCCATCAGCCATGACACAGAGCTGCTCTGGCATGGTTTCCATATAATGGGTCTAGCCCCTGATATCGCCTGTTCTTACATTTCCCCTAAGTGTGCCTGCTGGATTACAAGGACATTTAACCATGAAATCTGATACCACAGAGATCACGGGCAGGCAGCTCTGGTCCTGGAGTGCCACAAGGAGGCCTGCTTTTTAAGATATCCACAATGAATACGTATGAGATCTATCTGCCTACAACGGAAGCAATGCAAGCAAATCTATCTCCACTGCTGACACACCGGCCTCCCCAACCCTTGAGATTGGTGTCGGTGGTTGCCTCCACCCAGTCTGGGGCCTCCAGATTCATTCCCTTGTCCAGACTGTGACGCGAAACCCACCACGAAAGACTGGATCTGGATTCTCCCAGAAGAGACAAAGACAGATGATACTCCGACGACATCAGATTCCACCTGGAAAAAAGTGCCCTCTGAAAGAGCCTCATGTGCGCAAAAGCCCATGGAACCAAATCAGACTTGGAAGTCATGGAACCTAGGACCTGCAAATAATCCCAGACCATCAGTACTGACAGACGCAGCAGCTGTTTTATCTGCTCCTGAACTTGGAGGATATGTCCGTGGTCAGGAACCCCCTGCCCTTCTGAGTATCAAATAGTGCCTCCAGATACTCCAGCGACTGGGTCGGAACCATGTGACCCTTTGCCACATTGATCACACAACTCAGCAACCTAAATGTGTGCATCACACGCTGTAGGGACCGAACGCACACCTCCTTCGACTTCGCCCGTACCTGCCAATCATCCAGATACAGATGCACCAGAATCGCTTCTCACCATAAAGCTGCCGCCACCACCACTTTCGTGAAGGTTCGGGATGCCGTGGCTAAGCCAAAAGGAACTGAAAATGCTGATGGTCCTTCCGAATGGGAATATGAAGATATGCCTCTGTCAGGTCCAACGATGCTAATAATTCTCCTCTCTGTACTGCCGCCATTACAGTGCGCAAGGTCTCCATCTGAAAACACGGTACCCATAAGCTCCTGTTTACCTTCTGAAAGTCCAAAATTGGCCGAAAAGTGCACTGCTTTTTCGGAACCACATAAATCGAGTACCTTACCGGTCCTTGCTACTCAAGCGGAACTGGAATTATTGCATTTAAATCCAGCAACCTCTGAAGAGTCCCTCTCACTGCCTCTCGTTTATTTCAAGACTTGACATGGGACTCCAGAAAGGCCTCCCAGGCCGGGCGCGAAAATTCTAAAGCATAACTTCTTTCACTACCCTCTAGAACCCAACGGTCTGAGTTAATCTTGACCCACTCCTCGTAAAAGCTGGACAATCTACCTCCTACCGCTTCTACAGAGGAATGGACGATCCTGGCTTCATTGCACTGACTTTCCTCCACTGGCCCCTTGACCGGTGACATCCCTGGAGGACCTGTGGGCACCTCGAAAGGACTACTGACGTCCACCTGACGGCTTGGCTCCTGAGACAGCGGCGCTCTTGTTCGGACGAAACCTAAGCGAATCCCAAAAATGGGAGTGTGCCAGGAACACTTTCTTATTGCTCCTATTATCCTCAGGTAGTTTGTAACCTTTGAACTCCCCCAGGGCCTTCATCAAATGGTCCAAATCTTCCCCAAAAAGGAGCTTCCCCTTAAAAGGAAGGCTACACAACTGGGCCTTGGACCACATGTCAGCCAACCAGTCGCGCAACCACAAAAGTCTGTGGGTCGCCACCACCAAAACCATACTCCTGGCCAAAGTGCGAACCAAGTCATACAGGGAATCCGCGACATAGGCCACTGCAGCTTCCAGGCACTCCAAATGCAGACTACTGACATCTACAGGTGCAGTCTGTTCCTGCACTTTCTGAATCCAACATAAACAAGCCCTCTGCACCATACTGCCACAAATCACAGCCTGAAGACTAAAGCAGAAACTTCGAACATTCGCTTCAACTGAATCTCCAACTTGCGGTCCTGCACATCCTTCAGAATGGCAGAACCAACCACCGGAATGGTCATCTTCTTGGTAACCGCCAACACCGCAGCATCCACCTTGGGCACTCTCAAGAACTCCAAAGTCTCTTCCATCAGAGGGTAAAGCTTAGCCACTGCCCTGCCAAACTTCAGGCCCGCTTCCGGACAATCCCATTCTCTTCACCTAGTGACCGAAGTGGAGTTTGGCAGTCCTTCTTCTTTGCGACTGTGTGAGTAATGGCGCCCAAGCCGCTCATGGCTGCCTGCAGGACAAATGGTGTGTGGTCTGTACACCCGTCCTGCAGGCAGCCATGAGCGGCTTGGGCGCCATTACTCACACAGTCGCAAAGAAGAAGGACTGCCAAACTCCACTTGCGGTTAAACAAAGACAGGCCACACATGCAGTTACTCCCTGCACACAGCACTGCGCTGCTGCAACTGCTCAATCGGCACACGGGAAAACTCGGCCGCACCTGCGACTGCCACGCACGGGAAAATTCCTTCACCCACCTTTATTTATTTAACACTTTTTTATACCAACCTTCATAGTAATAACCATATCGGATCGGTTTACATTTAACAAGGGTATAACTGAAGCGTAACTAAAGTAAATTAAACAATAGAGGTGAATAAGGCAAAGTTACATTCAACAAGGAGTAAGAACTTGGAAGCTTACGTAGCTGGAAGAAAGTAAAGGCAGGTAATAATCAATATCCATAAGCGGGCACCCTGTGCCCGCTTATGGATATGTTTTCTGCAATATCCTTTGCAGTTTTCAAATTACTTTGATAGGAAAAGAAGAATAATTCTGCATTTAAGTCTAAGGGATTTCATGATATGCTTCCTATTTATTACTCATCAGAAAAATTGAGCCAGCTTTCCCTAAACAGGAGGGGGGGGATCTGCCAGAAAAGAACTCTGCAGCCACTCACAGGGAGACAGTGATGTACAGGAAGCTCCAGTTTGACAGCCCAATGTCCAGCGCAGTTGCCACAGCTAAAAGACAAAGAAAAAAAGCACTAAATATTCAGTAGCAGAAGGGGCATTACTGAGATGAAAACTAATACTGATGCTTTGAGTGTAGAGGTCTGGAGCCAGGGATCAGTAGTAATGGTCAGCAAAATGTTCTAGCTGAACTATCCAAGGAGGAGGAGAACCCCTTAGTCCATCATCCGGACTGATTTGAGTCATAGAAGCATAGAATACGCCAGCAGGCCCATCCTGTCTGCCTCCTCTCCATTCCAACTGCAATGCCAGAACCAGGCATTTTAGCATTCAGGTATGAAAGCATATTGGTGCTCTCCCACCTCCACCCTGATCCTCCTGCCCCTTTCCCTCCACCCCCTTTCTCTCTGATCCCTAGACGTCTTTCCTTCTCTCCCCTTGTAATCCTCTCCCCTAACCCCAGCCTGGTTGGCAGAAAAAGTGGCGCATTTTCTGTTTTTTTTTCAGTCATTTGCTGCCCCCAAGGGGTTTTGGGTCCCTCTCGCCCTACCCCTCCTTACTTACAGCCCTGCAATACCACAGACGCTACTTAATCTCTGAATGTACCCTTATTAGCAATAAGAGAGACAGCCAGTGCTGCATTTTATCAATCTAGACCAGGGGTAGGCAACTCTGGTCCTCGAGTGCCACAAACAGAGCGGCTATTCAGGATGCCCACAGTGAACATGCATTTAGACATTTGCATGACCTGCCTCCACTCTTTGCAAATAATCCTCATGCATTTCTTGTGGATATCCTGAAAACCCAACCTGTTTGTGGCACTCGAGGACCAGAGTTGCATAACCCTGATCTAGTCATTCGGGTTAAAGGGGCAAAATACACGTTTTCCCGACTTCAAATACCAAATCTGGGTAAATCCTGAGCACTGATTCCCACCATTCTTTACATACATACTTTTCCAATCTAAAGAATATTCTGGATATTTTTATCATTATAAAACGTAGTACAGACCTTGCCCTTTCTGCGCCCTGCATCAATCCAGTCTAAAAAAAAAACCCCCATCTTTTTGAGGCTGCTTTTAATTCTTAACCCATGTCCCCTGATCACAGCCTTGCTGATTTTAACCATTTTCTTAAAAAATGAAACTCCCCCAGCTCTCTTATTGAATCAGGCCGATGCAATACAAATGCGCTAAAATTATGCCTCCAAACTGGTCACCCGCTCCTAACACGCGCCCATCCACCTCTCCCGGGCACGCGACGCAGTAAGCAAATAAGCCGCTGCCTTAAAAAGGAGGCGCTAGGGGAAATTGTGCGTCCCTAGCGCCTCGTCAACATCAGATGCCCAGGAGAAGTGGCTGTGTGTGGGTTAGGAAAACGGACGCTCAATTTTACGAGCGTCTGTTTCCTAACCTGTGTACAGCCATGGGTTAGGAAAATGGACGCTTGTTCATTGAGCGTCCATTTTCCTACCCTGACAGCCGGCAAGACGTTTTTTTTTTAATTTTTTTATCTTACTCCTTTTTTAACGCCTGCTCCAGGACAGGCATTGATTTTTGATAGTAAAAAATGTGCGCGTTGGGCGCACGTTTTATTTTTCATGAAGAAATAGTCCAAAACAATTGCAGACGTGAAAAAATTCTGGAACAAGAAAACATCACAAGTGAACTTACTAATATCACTTTTGCAGGATATATGTTCTTTACACAAGAGAAACTTTTACATTTATAAAGGATGGACCATCATAACACCCCGAAGATACTGAACTTAAATGTTATTCAGTGTTTTAACAGCTGAAAGGTCATCAATAATCATCGGTCCAAAGATGGAAAGGAATTTTTTTAATTTTTTAAATGCTTATAAAAGGTTTTTAAGACGCATACTTCCCATTCACTACACAAAGGTTTCTTTAACGATCAGATCGGCTGGCGTTAAAGAAACCTTCGTGCATTTATTGACAGTTATGAACAAGAAGCTCCTGAAGCAGTGATTCGAAACAAGATATCATATTGGGCGCAATGAATGGGAAGTATGCTTGGCTGTTATGATGGTCCAACCTTTATAAATTTAAAGGTTTCTCTGTGAAAGACATTTATTTTTTTACGTAAGTGGGTAATATCTAATAACCTCATCAACATGAATTTACATGTGAGGAGGACTATTAACTACACGCTAGTTTGGAATCGCATTTTGGACGCGCTAATCCCCTTACTATATAAGGGGTTATGGATGCGCATCCAAGTGTTTGTTAACCTGTGTGCTAGACTCTGTGCACAATATTGCATCAGCCTGTATGTTAGTCTTCATCAGACCATAAGCTCTAGGAAGCAGGGACTGTCGCTTCTGCATATTTGTACAACACAGGAAACGAGTAATGCTACAGAAGTGATAAGTAGCTGTAGTTAATCTGGCTCCTATCTTAAAACAAGGCTGTGCTTACCTGTCGGAGCTACTCTCTTGAGGTATTCGGTCCAAGTCAGAACAACCCTTGATCTTTTGCTGCAACATTGCATCACCACCCTGCTTAGTGCAGACATGACAAAAATCATTGTCATGTGTACAAGGGTCATGAAGAGAGGAAAATGAAACTTCTGTGAGTAAGAAAAAAAAACAGAAAAGAAAATTAGGTCTTACCTTTGATAATTTTCGTTCCTGTAGTACCACGGATCAGTCCAGACTCCTGGGTTTGGCCCCCCCCCTCTAGCAGATGAAGACAGAAGTTTACAAACAAAACTCCGCCTTATCTAGGCTGGTGCCACCTACAGTCTGGCAGTATTACTTAATGTCAAAGCAGAATGGATCCAAAATAAAAACACCAAATCAACTATATACAGTAACCTAACAACAGCAACCGGCTCAAAAAGCCCCAAATGGGAGCATAACCCAAGCCACCGAAAGAAGAACATACCGACATTGAGCTGTGAATAAGAGAAAAAGACAATCAGTGTGGACTCTCCTTTCAGAACAAATGGGCGGGACTCTGGACTGATCCGTGGTACTACAGGAATGAAAATTATCAAAGGTAAGACTTAATTTTCTTTTCCCTGTACGTACCCGGATCAGTCCAGACTCCTGGGATGTACCAGAGCTGTCCTCAAATGGGATGGGATCTGGAGTGTCCCGCTCGGAGCACCCCGGCTCCAAAAAAACCCCTGTCTGGAGCCTTAACATCCAGATGATAATGTTGGGCGAATGTATGTAAGAATTTCCAAGTCGCTGCCCTACCAATTTCCTCTGGGGATACATGAAGGCATTCCGCCCAGGATGCCGCCTGGGAGCTTGTAGAATGGGCTCGTAGACCGTCCGGTAGAGGCCTACCCTGTAACAGATAGGCTGAACTGATAGCCTCCTTCAACTAGCAAGCAATGGTGGTCTTGGAAGCAGCATTACCATGACGATGTCCACTCCAAAGCACAAAGAGATGGTCGGACACCCGAAAGGCATTGGTAACTTCAAGGTAACGTAATAACACCCGACGGACATCCAACCGGCGCAAGTCCTTGGCCAAGGGATCCGCATTGTCCAATTCCGAAAACGAAGGAAGTTCTACCATCTGATTTAAATGGAAGGCAGAAACCACCTTAGGCAAAAAGGAAGGAACTGTACGAAGCAACACCCCCGTCTCCGATATTCGTAAGAAGGGCTCCTGACAAGACAGAGCCTGGAACTTGGAAACCCGCCTTGCCAAAACAATCGCCACCAAAAACACTACGTTTAGTGTCAAGTCCTTTAATGTGGCCTTACGAATAGGTTCAAAGGGAGCGCCGCACAAGGCCTTCAACACAGGTTCAAAGGGAGCGCCGCACAAGGCCTTCAACACCAAATTCAGATTCCAGGAAGGACAAGGCCTGCGTACCGGTGGACGTAAATGCTTAGGACCCTTAAGGAAACGAATCACATCTGGGTGAGACGCCAAAGACACACCGTGAAACTGACCGCGTAATGACATCAGGGCCGCCACCAGAACACGCAAAGAACTACAGGACAGGCCTTTCGCCAAACCATCCTGAAGAAAAAGTAAAAATCTCAGGCACGGATGCACGCATAGCCACGTCTCGAGCGAGACACCACGTCTCAAAAACCTTCCAGACCCGCACGTAAGACAACGATGTAGAGGCCTTGCGGGACCTTAAGAGAGTGGTCACTACCGCATCCGTATACCCCTTGGACTTCAACCGGTGCCTCTCAAAAGCCATGCAGCTAGACAAAAGCACTCAACCTGGTCGAAACAAACAGGTCCCTGATGTAGAAGATCCGGAACATACGGGAACCGAATGGGCTCCTCCAAGGCCAGGTTTCAGAGATCCGCAAACCAAGGGTGTCGCGGCCCCTTGGGAGCTACTAGTACTACCGCCGTCGGGTGCAACTCTAAGCACCTCAGCGTTCAACCGATGAGAGGCCACGGGGGAAAGACATAAAGTAGGACATCCATCGGCCAGGGTAACACCAGGGCATCCACGCCCTTCGCTCCTGTTTCCCTGCGACGAGCGAAGAAGCGCGGAGCTTTGGCATTTCTGAATGTTATCATTAGGTCCAGAGCGGGCGTCCCCCAGCAGGTGCAGATGAGTCGAAATGCTGCGTCCGCGAGTTCCCACTCTCCGGGATCTAGTCGAATGCGACTGAGGAAGTCCGCCTGAACGTTTTCCGCCCCGGCAATATGCAAGGCCTCAATGCAGCTGAGATGTCGTTCTGCCTACGCTATTAATTGCCGGGCTTCGCTCACCACTGGTTGGCTCTTGGTGCCCCCCTGACGGTTGATTATAGGCTACCATGGTTGCATTGACTGACAGGACTCTGATCGCTCTGCCCCGAATCAATGGGAGAAAAGCCTGGAATGCTAGACAAACCGCCCTGGTCTCCAAGCGATTGATGGACCAAGACGCTTCTAGCGGGGACCATGACCCCTGTACCAATTTTCGGAGGCAGATCGCCCCCCAACCGTACAAGCTGGCATCCGTGGTGATCACTGTCCACGAGGGAACCTCCAATGGCACTCCCCGAATCAAGTGGTCTGGACATAGCCACCAATCCATGCTGGCCCGAGCCGACTGCATTAGTGGTAAAGGCAGCTGAAAGTGTTCCGATACTAGATTCCACCATGAAAGCAACGTGGACTGTAAGGGACGCATATGAGCGAAAGCCCAGGGAACCAATTCCAACATCGAAGTCATGGACCCTAGCATCTGAAGGTAATCCCAGACTATTGGCATGGGCTTGGCTAATAAGCGCCGAGCTTGACTCTGTAATTTGAGCATGCGTTCCCGTGTGAGAGCTACCATTCCCCGACGAGTATCGAACAACGCTCCCAAAAACTTCTTAGATTGGGAAGGAACCAGGTGACTCTTGGCCGTATTGATCACTCAGCCGAGCTTTTGCAACAAGTGAATCACCCGTTGAACCGCTTCTTGACAGAGTTGCTCCGACTTTGCTCGAAATATCCAATCGTCCAGATACGGGTGTACCAGAAAACCTTCCCTGTGAAGATGCACTGCTATCACCACCATAATCTCGGTAAATGTGCAAGGTGCGGTGGCCAGGCCGAACGGCAGTGCCTAAAACCGGTAATGTTGACCCATCACGGCAAACCTCAGGAATCATTGGTGTTCCGCCCGAATTCCAATATGAAGGTATGCTTCTGTGAGATCCAGAGATGCTAGAAACTCTCCCTGGCGCACCAACGCGATCACGGACCTTAGGGTCTCCATATGGAAACGAGGTACTCGCAGACACCTGTTGACGCTTTTCAGGTCTAGAATTGGTCGAAAGGTTCCGTCTTTCTTTGGCACCACTAAAGAAATGGAATACCGGCCTCTGCGGAGTTCGTGCGACGGAACTGGAACAATTGCTCCGAGGTCGCGAAGTCAACGCAGTGTGTCCCGTACCGCCTGTCGCCTGTTAGGTATTTTTCTACTATGTTAGAGAATTTACTTTCAATTTTTAAGGATGTTCCTTCATGGTATCTAGACTTGCCTGACAGTGGTCCTTCTTTGTGGTCTGAATTTGAATTTGTTGCTTCGCTCCAAATTGCTAGGGTAATCACTAATCTTAATAATACGATGTGTCCCCTTTTGAAAATCTCTACTATTTCATTCAAAGAGATATTTGAAATTATGAAAGTGTCAATTTCTTCTTTGGTAAATTTTTCCCTCAGTAGTGGGACCATACCCATAGCCCTAAAATCTTCATTGGTTAAACCTTAACTTAAAAAACCTACTGCAGATGCGTCTAAAGTAGAAAATTATAGACCCATCTCATCACTTCCTTTACCTACTAAAGTCATTGAAGGGATTGTTCTTCAGCAACTGACAAACGTTCTTGAGAAGCATGATGTTTTGAGTCCCCATCAATTTGGTTTTCGTCGTGGTTTGAGTACTGAACTTCTTTTGATTTCTTTAATTGATTCTATAAAAAGGGGTTTAGACAGTGGTCAGCAGTTCATATTAGTTTCTCTTGATATTACATCAGCATTCGATTCCATTGACCATAAGATTCTATTATACCGTTTGCGTGAATGCGGTATTACAGGTACAGTGCTTGGTTGGTTTGAAAATTATCTTTCAGAACGTTCTCAAATGATTTGTTTCAATAATCTCTGCTCTGAAGTTCAGCAAGTTAAGGTCGGGGTTCCACAGGGCTCAGCCCTTTCTGCCATGTTGTTTAATGTTTACCTAGCTCCCATTGCAAAGTTGTTGAACCAGGGGTCACGATTTGAAGCTCCAGGGAGGAAGATTCAGAACCAATGTCAGGAAGTATTTCTTCACGGAGAGGGTGGTGGATGCCTAGAATGCCCTTCCGAAGGAAGTGGTGAAGACCAGAACTGTGAAGGACTTCAAAGGGGCGTGGGATAAACACTGTGGATCCATAAAATCAAGAGGTCGTCAATAAAGAGTGGGTGGCTAGCCAGAATGACGGCTACTGCCTGGAGACAATACCCTTATTCAATAAACATACACATGGTTACTGTGACTCCAACATCGCTCTAAGCTACAACAGCAAGAGGAAATGTGGAAAAAAGGATTCACACTCACAAAGTGGGGAGTAGCTGGCTTGTTACGGCGGTTACTACCCCAAACCAAATAAGCCTGATACTTCACTTTCAATGCATATCCTGCTTCAACGGCAGGGGAGAAGAAAAACTGATACTTCACGCATATCCAGCATAGCTCCCTGCTTCAACCGCAGGGGAGAAGAAAAACTGATACTTCACGCATATCCAGCATAGCTCTCTGCTTCAACGGCAGGGGAGAAGAAAAACTGATACTTCACGCATATCCAGCATAGCTCTCTGCTTCAACGGCAGGGGAGAAGAAAAACTGATACTTCACGCATATCCAGCATAGCTCCCTGCTTCAACCGCAGGGGAGAAGAAAAACTGATACTTCACGCATATCCAGCATAGCTCTCTGCTTCAACGGCAGGGGAGAAGAAAAACTGATACTTCACGCATATCCAGCATAGCTCTCTGCTTCAACGGCAGGGGAGAAGAAAAACTGATACTTCATGCATATCCAGCATAGCTCTCTGCTTCAACAGCAGGGGAGAAGAAAAAAGGATTCGCACTCACAAAGCGGGGAGTAGCTGGCTTGTTACGGCGGTTACTACCCCAAACCAAATAAGCCTGATACTTCACTTTCAATGCATATCCTGCTTCAACGGCAGGGGAGAAGAAAAACTGATACTTCACGCATATCCAGCATAGCTCTCTGCTTCAACGGCAGGGGAGAAGAAAAACTGATACTACAAGCATATCCAGCATAGCTCCCTGCTTCAACGGCAGGGGAGAAGAAAAACAACCAATAAGGGCTGAATAACACAGTCTGGGTAAAACAAATAAGCATGGGTGTAGCTTGCTTATTGCGGCGGTTACTACCCCTACTACCCATAACTAATCAAGCTTGATATTTTATTTGGTTGCAGCTCCATCACTGCTCTCTACATTAATGGTGGGGGTGGAAGGGAAATAGAACCAAAGAGCTAAGAGAAACAGATAAGTATGAGAAAAAAATGTGAAGCTTGCTGGGCAGACTGGATGGGCCGTTTGGTCTTCTTCTGCCGTCATTTCTATGTTTCTATATGTTTCTATATCATCACCGATGGCTTTAAGATATATGCAGACGACATTCAATTTTATGTCAAAGTTAAAAATTCTTGGCAAGAAACAGTTGATTCACTTGCTCTTTGTCTAGATACCATCAATCGTTGGTTAAAACATAATAAGTTGTTACTTAATACCAACAAGACTACTATGTTGTTAATTCATCGCGCATTATCTATTCCAACTCAAAACTCTTTGGTTATTGATAACATGTCTTTTTCTCTCCTTGACCCGATTAAGAGTTTAGGTTTTCTGATTGATTCCACTATCTTTTAGACCTCAAATTAGAATGCTAATTAAAACTGGGGTTTTCAAATTGCGTCTACTGGTTGGCCTACGTCATTTGTTATTCGAGAGAGATTTTTTGACGATAGTTCGGGCACTTATATTTCCACTCATTGATTACTGTAATGGTCTCTATATAGGCTTGCCTAAATGTTACATTCAGCCCATTCAGTTACTACTAAATTCTGCTGCTAGGTTAGTTTCCAATTTAAAACGATTTGAGAGGATTTCCCCAGTTTTGTGTAATCTTAACTGGTTGCCAGTTCACGAGCGGATTGTCTTCAAAATAGGGATGATAGTTTTCAAACTTCGTACGTCCAATTCCCCGTATTGGTTTAATGCACTCTTGAGGATCCATAAACCTACTAGATGTTTGAGATCGTCACAGTTGAATTTACTTGAGGTTCCCTCTGTTCGTCAGGCTCATTTGTTTACCACTAGAGAGACATCTTTTTTGATCACGGCACCTTGTCAATGGAATCTTATTCCTCTGGATCTAAGATCTCTTGAAGATGTCAAGAAATTTAAAACATCTTTTAAAGAATTTTTGCTTTCCCGTGCGTTTAATGTTTGAAATTGCGGAGAGAAGTTCTTGATATATGAATGTTTCAGCAATTTGGTTTTATTTAAGTTGGGGGTTTTTTGGGGGTTTTTTAACTTTTATTATGATGTGAATTATTATCGTTATGATTTATGATATTTGGTTTCTGTGAAACCATTTGTTTGTAATGATTGATTTTATGTATGTAATTATGTTCATCGCCTAGGCCTTTGTTGTGTTAGGCGTTTAATAAATTTTTTTAAATGAAAAAAAAAAAAAAGAAATGAAAAATGAAAAACCGCAAGGCGATACCAGGAAGCACTGTCGGGGCTGTTGTGAAAAAACTAACGCGTAATCTCGACCTATCACCTCTAGGACCCACTGATCCGAGGTTATCCTGGTCCACTCCTCGTAAAATTGAGACAATCTGCCTTCGATTACTGGTACCGAGGAGTGGACCGGTTGCACATCATTGCGATGGTTTACCACTCTGTGTATTCTGACCGACCCCTGGTCGACCAAAGCAGCGCCCGCAAAAAGACTGCGAGTACGTCTGTTGACGGTTGGCACTATGACGAAAGGAGGAAGCAGACCCTCGCGTCCAGATCTCGGCCTGTCCTCCGGCAGACAATGAACCTTGTTCTCGCCAAGGAACTCAATCAGGTCCTCCAGTTCTTTTCCAAATAATAATTGGCCCTTAAAGGGCAACGAACCCAACCGAGCTTTAAATGACACATCCTCCGCCCAATGGCAAAGCCATAGCAAGCACCGCGCCGACACCGCCAAGACCATGGTTCTAGCCGAGGTACGGAGTAAGTCATAGGAGGCATCCGCACTATAGGCAATTACGGCTTCTAAACACCCTGCCTGAAGCACTTCCTCTTGTGAGAGAGATTCATTGGCCAGCAATTGCTGAGCCCACCGAAGTCCCGCTCGTAAGGGGAAATTACTGCAAATAACCGCACGGATCCCTAGTGCCAAGATTTCGAATATCTTCTTAAGCTGTATCTCCAGCTTTCGATCCTGTAAATCCTTGAGAGCTGTTCCCCTGGTAACCGGTTTAGTGGCCTTCATAGTGACCGCCGCCACTGCCGAATCTATCTTCGGGACCTTCAACAGCTCCAACGCATCCGCAGGCAGAGGATAGAGCTTATCCATGGCTTTAACCACTTTGAGTCCCAAATCTGGGGTATCCCATTCCTTAAAAAGCAAATCTGACGCCGAACAATGCAATGGAAAAACGGATGGCGGACCTCTCAGGCCCAAGACCACTGGATCTGCTGCCCCCAGTCTGGACTCTACCTGCGGTAGCTGGATGCCTAATTCAGCCAGAATTACCGGGATGAGAGGCATCAGCTCATCCCTCCGAAAAAGACATACGACCTTGGGGTCATCTCCAACCATCCCATGGGTACTACTCAGGCCACCTGTTGACCGATCACCGTCCCCCTCAACCCCCCTCGGGGGCTGGGACGGCGGGTCCTGGTCCCCCTGTGAATCCTCTGGGTCATCAGTGTCCATAGAAGTATCAGGATCCCCCTGTGGGCCCCGTAGCCTAAAAGGGCCGTGGCCCCCCAGCTGGATCCGATGCTTGGATGGGCTTAGCCCGCTTCTCCAACCCTGCCCCAGGGTCTGGATCCTGAGGCCCATGTGGACTTTTCCCGACCAATCGCCATCCTTTAAATGCTTTGTGCATTAACAGCACAACTCGGAGGAAAATGAAGAATCTGATGACCAATCTGCAGGGTCCCCCTCAGGGATTTCATCCGCCTTAGAACCGTGTGGCCACACAGGTTTGTCCCCTTCAGGGACCCTGCGCTGTGGTGATAACTGTGGCGGCGAATCCTGCTCTTCGGGTTCTGACGGGGACTCTGAGCTCCCCGGCTCCGGAGACAACAAAATGGCGGCTGTTCCTGCCGATGCCAAGTTCAAAATGGCGCTCGTTCCCACGCTCCGCGGAAACGGGCTTGACCCCGGACTTGCTCCCCTGCACTGCTATAGCTAACGGCGCTCGACCCCATGCTCCATCTGGGAGCGAAAATGCCCCTTCGCCCCCCCGAGGCACAGCCGGAGCACAGGCTGCCCCGGGAAAGTTGCCACGCGGTGCCACACCCCCGACAAGCCGTCCGCCACGGCATGCCCGACACGATCGAGGGAAGAGAGAGAGAGAAATCGCTCCATGAGGCCCCCCGGCGCACTGCCCCCCCGAACGCGGTCGAATCGCACAAAAGAAAACTTAGACCAGCAAAGAAATGCAGAGAAAAAACAAACTACCAACAATTTTTTTTTATACCATACCAGTATCGGTCATCACTGGCTCCGAAGCCACCTGGGGGGAGTGAGCCGGGCTCCCCGGTGTCACCCCCAGTGCCAGGCACCAACGCTGGTGAGAGCACCTCACACGTCAGCGGCCTCTGAAACCAGGGGGGACGGTCCCCTCAGGACCTCACAAACCCCCTGGGAGGCAGACTACTGGACTGCGATCCAAACACAACTCTATCTATTTTTCCCTTATTAGTATTTTTTTTTTTTTAAACTAACTAAGCCTCAGCACAGACTGAAGGTTTTGCACCCTCTCCACCTGCTAGGAGACAGAAGAATACTGCCAGACTGTAGGTGGCACCAGCCTAGATAAGGTGGAGTTTTGTTTGTAAACCTCTGTCTCCATCTGCTAGAGGGGGGGCAAAACCCAGGAGTCTGGACTGATCCGGGTACGTACAGGGAAAATAAAGAATACTATTGTGGCCCTGCCTTTTGCTGTGCTCCCCTTCATCCATTCTGAGCACAAAGTGCTGGAGAACACGACCAAAATGCATTGAAAAAGCTAGCTGAGAATTCAGACCAGCAAGGAGTACTGCGAGCGACTACATTAATGGACTCTCTCAGGACCCAAGACCAGAACCATGGAGGTCATTTCAGGTTAGGTGTTGACATGCACTGGAAAAATACTAGAATAACAGGGTTGCTGTAGATTAAAATTTAAGGTGCATTCATAATATTGTACAGGGTGTTCTGAAACTTCAGGGGACACTGCAGGTCAAAATTAAGGTGCTAAAAGTCATGCAATACCTGTAGACAGTTCATCCATCACCTGTTCAACCACTGCAATACCTCTCCTCCCTCTTAAACCCTGGGATTACAGTATTACCTGTTATTTTTGCTTGCATCCTTCTCACTGTTCCCCACAGTTCCTTCTGTCATCTCATTAACCCCTTGTGTTTTGTTACTTTTCCCTTTTGATTATTTCTTCTCATCAACCCAAGAGTACATCTTATGTATTTATTTTTATTCTTTATATTCTGCTTTTCAACACTTCAAAATGGATTACATTCAGGTACTGTAGGTATTTTTTTGCCCTTGGTTTACTCAGGGCGTAATTTGTAGACAAATAAGAAGTTGAACGGGAGAAGGTGTGAAGAGTGGGGCCTGGAACTCACTCCCAAACACTTTCTTCTCCTCACCCCATTGATTCTCCATCCCCAGCCCCCACCCTTTGTGCACCAGAACTGATTTACACCATTAGCCCTGCTCCACTTTCTCAGATCCCAGAAAAACGGTTGCATTCCACCTGACCTAAAAAGGAGATGAGTTAGCAAAAGTC
Organism: Rhinatrema bivittatum; assembly: GCF_901001135.1. Classification (NCBI taxonomy): domain Eukaryota; kingdom Metazoa; phylum Chordata; class Amphibia; order Gymnophiona; family Rhinatrematidae; genus Rhinatrema; species Rhinatrema bivittatum. Next base: position 42,191,667 of record NC_042622.1, read on the forward strand.
TGAAACGTGTAAGCAGGTGCATAATAACCAGGGTGGAAGTCATGACTATAGGAATTACAGCTCACGAGTTTCAAACTTGTGCAGATTAAACCCCTTTTTGTGTCTGTTTTATGTTCTCACAGGAGGGGAGAATACAAAACAACAACTGGCGGAGTGACTGCACTCCGCTGATCTTCTTTCCTGCAGGCTGCCTAGAGGGGACAGGCTGAACACTCTTACCATTGTTACCGTCTGTAAAGTGGAGGAACTGCGTTCCAGGCTCTTTCCTCACAAATTTAAGCCCTGGGTTTTACTAAATGACTCCACAGGTCAGGGACAAGCTGAATCAGCTCCGATTTTAAGCACATATCCCACTGCATGCACAGATCTCCGATCTGCTCTTTCATAGAAAATAAGAATTTTTAGTCGCTGCATGCACTGAGACATAACCAGAAACTGTCAACCCTGGCTATCATGAGGCCACCTGAAACCCTATTTCGTGTTACTGTCTTCTTGCTCCTTTTTGTTAAAGCCTATTACCCCCTTCTAATTAAATATTTCTTTACGGGCACTTTCTTCAGCCTTACATTTTATAGCCCTTTCACCGATCTGACGTCTTGGCTGGCTAACTTTGTACAAGCGCTTTTCTGCACACGCACCCCATACAATTTCATTAAGTGCACGGCTGGAAGCGGGGACACGCAGCGCCAAAGCCATACCCTCAGCAGCCATTTGTTGTAGAAAGTGATGCCAATGGAAAAGACGTAGAAGAAAACAACCAATCCCAGCGTTAGAATGCCCTTCCACAGAAAGACATAGCAGACGCTCCCTTTCCCCATTGGCTTGAGTCGCAGCGCTGGGTCCGCCTCCTCGCTGACTGGCAGCTTCAATTCATCTCCGGACTCTGGGCTCCGTAGGGTAAGGGTTAGGTGCAGGAGACGGTAAGCTTCAGCTGACGGGGCGAGGTGGGCAGTAAACGGCCAGGGCCTCCGCTTGTCAATCCCAAAGCGAGCATGGACAGACTGAGGACGGACGCCAACATTGACAACGCTGGCCACCGCCTCGCTGAGGCCGTGGCACCACCGGATCTACCGCTCGCAACCAAGAACAAACTCTTCCCACCTCCTCCGCGCTCCTTCGCTTGCGCGTGTGCATGAGCCTGCGCGCGCGGGAAGGGGTAGGGGGCGGGGTCTGTGAGAGCCACGTGTACCTGCAGGTCTTGGTTCTTGGAGGGAGGCTCGGAGCTCTGTAGTCACGTCTAGGCGTTTTCACAGCACAGAATACAAAGTAGGAAAGCTCCCGAAAGGGCTGGTTAAAGATAGCTTAATTCTTTAAATGGGAAGGTTGACAAGTATCATAAAATATGGGGGAAGAACTGGAAATACATGGAGAATCTAGGCGCTCATCCTTAAGAACATAAGAAAATGCCATACTGGGTCAGACCAAGGGTCCATCAAGCCCAGCATCCTGTTTCCAACAGTGGCCAATCCAGGCCATAAGAACCTGGCAAGTACCCAAAAACTAAGTCTATTCCATGTAACCATTGCTAATGGCAGCGGCTATTCTCTAAGTGAACTTAATAGCAGGTAATGGACTTCTCCTCCAAGAACTTATCCAATTCCTTAAAATTCTAAGGTCAATCTTTTTGCATACATTGGTTTCCATGTTATTTCATTTGAGATTTCTCGTTTTATAAGTACTTTTTACTCTATGGGGTAGATTTTAAAAGAATGTGCGCGTGCTACCGGGCGCGCACACATGGACGCCCAATTTTATAACTTGTGAGCACACGTGCACGCATGTTACAAAATTGGGGATTGGCGCATGCAAGGGGGTGTACACTTATTCATTCTGCGCAAGCCGAAGCCCACAGCCTTCCTCATTTCCCTCCCAGTCCATTCCAATTTCGGAGCGGACTGGGAGGGAACTTCCCAATCCCCTACATTAACCTCCCTTCCCCTAACCTACCCGTCCCCTAGCCCTAACCTAGCTCCCCCCAAAACTTTAACTTACCTTTTGTGCCTGCGCACACGATCCCCCAGCACAGCAAATGGCCACTGTGCCAGGGGCCTCTAGCCTCGCCCTGCCCGGGACTTGCACGCATCCCGAGGCTTTACGCGCATGGCCGGGCCTTTTAAAATCTGGCCCTATATGTAGACTGTATTGGTTGCCTGGCTAAATAAAGTTAAAAAAAAAAAGATAAAACCGCGAGTAGAATTGAATGATCAGTTTTCTCATGAGGAAGATAAAAAATGGCGTGCACCAATGCAGTTTAAAATATTTATAAATGATCTGATGTGATCAGATTTGCAGATAACACAAAATTATTCCAAATTGTTAAATAATTGTTAAATAAGCTGAATAGCAAAGTGAAACACATAGGGAAAAGTAATCCACACTCAGGCTGATGCAATACCGTGTGCTATGGTCAGCGCATGGCTTAACACACAATTGGACACGCATCTTAGATGTGCATCCATAACCCCCGATGCAAGTCCGAAAAGCGCATCCAATGGAGCAAATAGCTAATAGCGCTCATTACCTGTAGATTCCATATAGATGAGGCTATTAGCTAATTCCCACGATTAAAAACATTTCCCATACAGCCAATGTGCCCATTATAACTCTGCAAATTTTACACCACTCCAGGGCTGACGTAAAGGTATGCTCTAGGGCTCATTGGAAAAAGAAAAATTATTGCTTTCTGTGATTCCTCCACTTAGTATCGTTGCGATACTAAGTGGAGGAATTGCAGAAAACAGGAAAAAAAAGTCTTGAAATGAAAATTCTGGGCACCCAACATAGACGCACAAGATAAATGGTCCAGGTCATGTATCTTGTGCTGATATCTTGTGCCAGTGGCGGGGGAAAACAGACACTTGTGTTATGTGTCCATTTTCCCAGCCTGTACTGACAGCCACCTTTCCTGTGCGCACAATGCTAAGGAGGCGCTAGAAATGCTCAGTTTTCCCTAGCGCTTCCTTTTTAGTGCGACCCCTCCTTTAAATAATGCATCACACCCCCAGGAGAGGTGGCTGGGCACGCGTTAGGAGAGCGGGTGCTCAGTTATGAACGCCTGTTTTACATGAGTCAATATTGCATCAGCCTACCTGTAGTTTATTTTATTTTTATTTATTTTAGGTTTAGCTCATGCCTTTTCATTGTTGGTTCAAGGTAAGTTACATTCAAGTATTTCCATGTCCCCAGAGAATTTGCAATCTAAGGTATGTATTTACTAAAGATTTTCTCCCATTCTTTGTCTATGGAAAGAATGTGTGGTAAATAACCCCCTTAAGTTTCTATACAATGTTAGGTTCCATATTGGGAGTCACCACCCAAGAAAAGGATCTAAGCATTATTGTGGGCAATATGTTGAAATCCTCGGCTGTCATAAAAGCAATGTTAGGAATTGTTAGAAAAGGAATGGAGAATAAAACAGATAGTCACAATGGCTCTTTATTGCTCCATTGTGAGGCTATATCTAGAGTAGTGTGTGCAGTTCTGGTCACTGCATCTCATAAAAGGTATAGTGGAACTAGAAAAGGTATAGAGAAGGGCAAAAAAGTATTAAAGGAGATGGTGTTGTGGCTCCCGACCGCGGCAACCCACGACGGGTCCTCCGGTGCTCTGCAGGCTGCTTGTAACAAAAATCAAGTAATGAGATCAGATATATTAAAGAGCAGTTACTCAGCAGGCTAACTGTTCAGATGTCAGAGGAAAACAGGACTGTAGCCACATGGCCATACCTAACTGTTTGCTGATGTGAAAAGAACAGACAGTTGGGGCCTCAAGAACACATAGGAGTAGCCCAGAGTAAGACTGAAACTAGGACAAAGGTCAGCAGAATCAACATAAAAAGGCCTACTTCAAGCTAACTGTTTGAAATCAGAGAAAGAATAACTCAAAGGAAAAGCTTTTTGACAATACCAATGGTTAATGAAGTGCCTGATGAGCTGTTGCGGGTTTCCCGGCGCTTTGTTCCCATATTTCCAAAAATACATCAGACTCGCATTGGGAACTTTGAGGGTAAGTATCTTTGTATATATCCTTTAATGCAAACTCTAATCTTGAATGCTGTTCTCAGACTTATAAGTAAAACTTCTATACTTTTAAATGTGTGTTGTGTAATCTATGACAAAATAATCACCAATTTTCCTACCCACTACATTTGGCGACAGGATGAGATTGGCATTTGTCTCCTAGTTTGTTTGTTATATTACTATACATTAAGTAAGTGGCAGAGTGTGACAAAAATAATTTGTCCTTTTTGCTGTTAATACTTGGATCATGTGTAAGTCTAGCAATGTTCCCATTCACCAGGTTTCTGATACTGTGTCTGGTTGGACCAGTCACAACAAATTGAATGCTGCAGCACATTTACTGAGCCAGAGGCAGCTGATCTGATAGAGAATATAAGGCTGAGACAGAGTTCTGACTTTATCTCTGAAATAGTTGCCTGCCTCTCCCAGTATAAGTCGGAAGGTGTCAGGGACTGTTTGAAGGCATGTTTGATGCTTTTTTCTGTCTGCCACCATCATTTTAATTGTCAGGATACACTTAAGAAGGATGTGACTGAGAGCACCAAGTTCAAGAACTACTGTCAAATCCAGGAAATTGTGCTCAGTGTCCCTGTGCATTTGCAGTTGAAACCCATAGTCATGCAGAAATGCAGAATCTGGTCACAAAAGGACAAGAAAACCCCTCTAATGAGGACATTAATAATTCTGATACTGTAGAGTTGATTACCAGTGCTTTAGAACCTGAAAAGACACAGGGAGCTGAAGAGTTAACTGATAAAGGGAATGGAGCTAGCAAGGAAGAGGACAGTGGAAGATAAGCAAGTCTGACTGTGCCTTCCCTACCCAAATGCAAACAGAAGAAAAAATTGATTTCTATAGCACAGAATTAGCTTTCCTGTTTAAAAGTTATAAACAGACAGACAAAGAGTTAAGAATGTGGGAATGTACGCTGATTTTTTACTGCAGATGAACTGAATTTAGTGAATTTCCTATGTACTTCCAGCTCTGCTTGGACAAAAGTGAGATCTGCAATTTGTCAACGTGTCAAGGAGGGAGCTATGCCCCCCCTCTAATGGTTTTTTATAAAAACTGTACCTTAATAAGGGCTCCTTTCTTTCAAAGAAGTTCTTTAGGAATTCTTTACCTGATAGTATTTTAGCCATACAACTGTTAGCCCTTCTATGTACTTTTATCGAGCGCTTTCCTGTAGAATGGATGTTAGACCATGTAACCACTGCTTACTTCAAGAGATGGGTTATGATTATGCTGGTTAGACCAGAACTGCCCTAAGGAATATGAGAGGCTCTTATCAGAAATATAGAGAGCAACCTGTATTTCTTATTTTCTTTGTATATATATATAATATATTTTATTGACCCTTTTTGCTTAGCTTTTCCTTTTTCATCTCTGCATCAGGCAGATGTGCTTACTAGTCGAAATGTCTAATTAATGCTGAGATCTCGCTACAAGAAGCAGGAGATTAGATTGAAAGTGCATGGTCTCGATCAGCTACAGCAAATTTCTCCATCAGACCAGAACATCTGCTGAACAAGACCCATTGTGTTCACGAGTTTCTTCTTATTTTCTATTCCTATTACTGTTTTTTATTTAGTGAAAGAACCTGATGTTATAGCATGAATTGCAGAATAAAATGCAGGATATTTTCCTAGATAGCCACAGAGAGAGAAAGAGAGACTTCATAAGTTTAGCAGTATAGAGCTGCCTTAGTTATTGGCTAGGTGGTGGAGGAGTAAATTAGTCTGATAATAGTTATGTTGAAAGAATTTAGAGCATGTGCTTAGAATATTGAATAAATGTAGAGCAGTACAATGCACAAAGAAACTGTTAGCGTTTAAAGTTTGGAGTTTTCACCCTGTACTTTTATCCGTACTGCAGCTTGTTGCAAGAGTCACTGCTGAAAGATAATGGGACACACTGTGAATTGCTTGCCTGTTTTGTCATCAGAATGAATGTTTCTCCACAAGCCCTGATGCAAGCACAAAGATATAAAAGACCATCTATGCTACATACTCATTTCTACTTCTTAGGACAATAACCATGGTTACAGTTATGAACATTTTATACAAAAGACTGTGTGGTTTTATTGCTTTAACCTTTTTGAGTTTGTTAGGTTCTTTTTTTTAATGTTACATTTTACATGCTTAGCATTACAATCATTCACTAATATCACCTGCTATGATAATTATGGTAACATACACCATGAGCATAAAATAGTAATCCTTCAGAATTTAGCTTTGGATATATCATTGTTATTTCTTAATATTTCTAATTTTACCATCACATGTTTGATATATCATAGAATGCCCCCATACCATTAGCCATAATGGCTAACCTTATACATAGTAATACTAATCCCATATTCTTTGATCTGTGCCCATAAACTAGACCTATAGTTAATGATACTGTAGGGAGATATCCCATGTTTTACCACTGAAAGCACCAAATATGAATCATAGAAACATAGAAATGAAACATAGAAATGACGGCAGAAGGAGACCAAATGGCCCATCTAGTCTGCCCCGCAAATTTTCTCTCTCATACTTATCTTTTTCTCTTAGCTCTTGGTTCTATTTCCCTTCCACCCCCACCTTTAATGTAGAGAGCAGTGATGGAGCTGCATCCAAGTGAAATATCTAGCTTGATTAGTTAGGGGTAGAAGCCGCCGCAATAAGCAATCTGCACCCATGTTTATTTGTTTTACCCAGACTGTTATACAGCCCTTATTGGTTGATTTTCTTCTCCCATGCCGTTGAAGCAGAGAGCTATGCTGGATATGCATCGAAAGTGAAGTATCAGGCACATTTGGTTTGGGGTAGTAACCGCCGTAACAAGCCAGCTACTCCCTGCTTTGCGAGTGCGAACCCTCTTTTCTGGATGTGTGAAGTATCAGTTTTTCTTCTCCCCTGCCGTTGAATCAGAGAACTATGCTGTATATGCATTGAAAGTGAAGTATCAGGCTTATTTGATTTGGGGTAGTAACCGCCGTAACAAGCCAGCTACTCCCCTCTTTGTGAGTGTGAATCCTTTTTTCCACATTTCCTCTTGCTGTTGAAGCTTAGAGCGATTTTGGAGTCACAGTAAGCCTGTGTATGTTTATTTAATAAGGGTATTGACTCCAGGCAGTAGCCGTCATTCTGGCGAGTCACCCACTCTTCATTGGCAGCCTCTTGACTTTATGGATCCACAGTGTTTATCCCATGCCCCTTTGAAGTCCTTCACAGTTCTGGTCTTCACCACATCCTCCGGAAGGGCATTCCAGGCATCCACCACCCTCTCCGTGAAGAAATACTTCCTGACATTGGTTCTGAATCTTCCTCCCTGGAGCTTCAAATCGTGACCCCTGGTTCTGCTGATTTTTTTCCTTCGGAAAAGGTTTGTCGTTGTCTTTTGATCATTAACACCTTTCAAGTATCTGAAAGTCTGTATCATATCACCTCTGCTCCTCCTTTCCTCCAGGGTGTACATATTTAGATTCTTCAATCTCTCCTCATACGTCATCCGATGAAGATCCTCCACCTTCCTGGTCGCCCTTCTCTGTACCGCCTCCATCTTGTCTTTGTCTTTTTGAAGGTACGGTCTCCAGAACTGAACACAGTACTCCAGGTGAGGCCTCACCAAGGACCTGTACAAGGGAATAATCACTTCCCTTTTCTTACTCGATATTCCTCTCTCTATGCAGCCCAGCATTCTTCTGGCTTTAGCTATCGCCTTGTCGCATTGTTTCGCCGACTTCAGATCATTAGACACCATCACCCCAAGGTCCCTCTCCTGCTCCGTGCACATCAGCCTTTCCCCCCCCCATCGAATACAGTTCATTCGGATTTCCACTCCCCATATGCATGACTTTGCACTTCTTGGCATTGAATCTCAGCTGCCATATCTTTGACCACTCTTCCAGTTTCCTTAGATCCCGTCTCATTCTCTCCACTCCTTCCGGCGTGTCCACTCTGTTGCAGATCTTAGTGTCATCCGCAAAAAGACAAACCTTACCTTCTATCCCGTCCTCAATGTCGCTCACAAAGATATTGAACAGGACCGGTCCCAAAACCGATCCTTGTGGTACACCGCTTAAAACCGCTCTCTCTTCAGAGAGAGTTCCATTTACCATCACACATTGTCTTCTGTCCGTCAACCAATTTGCAATCCAGGTCACCACCTCGGCACTCACTCCCAAGCTTCTCGTTTTATTCACCAGTCTCCTGTGCGGAACCGTATCAAAAGCTTTGCTGAAATCCAAGTAGATGACATCGAGCGCTCTTCCTTGATCCAATTCCTTGGTTACCCAGTCAAAAAAGTCAATCAGATTTGTCTGACAGGATCTTCCCCTGGTGAATCCATGTTGCCTCTGGTCCATTAATTCTCCTGACTGTAGATAGTTCACTATTCTCTCTTTCAACAGTGACTCCATTACTTTTCCCACCACCGAAGTGAGGCTGACCGGTCTGTAGTTGCCAGCCTCCTCCCTGTTCCCACTCTTGTGAAGCGGGACCACCACCGCTCTTCTCCAATCTCTTGGTACCACTCCTGTTTCTAGGGATCTATTGAACAGGTCACACAGCGGACCCGCCAGAACATCTCTGAGCTCCCTCAGTATCCTTGGATGAATCCCATCAGGCCCCATGGCTTTGTCCACTTTCAGGTTCTTTAGCTGTTCCCATACATTCTCTTCTGTAAAAGGATTTTCATCTATTCCTCTTCCCTCCAGTTTCTTGTTGTGTAAAGATGGTCCTTCTCCAGGGTCTTCTTTAGTGAACACAGAGCTGAAGTATTCGTTTAATATTTCTGCCATTTCTTCATCTCTCTCCATACATTGATCATTACCACCTTTCAATTTCACTATACCACTTTGGACCTTTCTCTTTTCGCTGATGTATCTGAAAAATGTTTTGTCACCATTTTTTATCTCCTTGGCAATCCTCTCTTCCGCTTGACTTTTTGCCAACTTGATTAATTTCTTTGTCTCCCTCAGTTGATACAAATATTCTTCTTTGTGTTCCTCCCTTTGGGAACTTTTATATTTCTTGTATGCTGTTCTTTTAGCTTTAATTTTGTCAGCCACCTCCTTTGAGAACCAGATAGGTTTCAATTTTCTTTTGCTTTTCTTTACATTTCTAACATATAGAGCAGTTGCCTTGGTGATTGCTCCTTTTAGATTGGTCCACTGCTGATCCACATCTCTTTCATTCTCCCATCCTTTTAGTTCTTCCTCCAGGTACTTCCCCATTTCCTCAAAGTCTGTGTTTTTGAACTGTAAAACTCGGGTCTTTGTGGTTCTTTTCCCTATTCTTTTAGTGATATTAAACCATATCGTTTGATGATCACTGGTGCTGAGGTGGGTGCCCACCTGGACATCGGAGACATTATCTCCATTAGTGAGCACTAAGTCTAGAATAGCTCCTTCTCTCGTGGGTTCCAACACCATTTGTTTGAACAAAGATACTTGCATGGCATCCACTATCGCTCTGCTATTTTTAGATTCTGCAGATGGGATTTTCCAGTCTACATCTGGCATATTAAAGTCACCCACGATCACCACTTCTCCCTTCTTACCTATCTTATGGATGTCTTCAACCAGATCTCTGTCCAGCTCTTCCTTTTGGTTTGGAGGCCTGTAAACCACTCCAATATAAATGGATGGTCCGTCATCTTTTTTTAGGTCAACCCATAGTGCTTCTTCCTTGCCCCAACTTCCTTGCAGCTCAGATGCTTGGATGTTGTTTCTGACATAAAGAGCCACACCTCCCCCTTTTCTATCCACTCTGTCCTTCCTTAACAAGTTATAGCCTGGTATTGTTGTATCCCATTCATGAGATTCTGTGAACCATGTCTCTGTGATAGCAACAATGTCCAATTCTGCCTCTGTCATTAGGGCCTGTAGATCTGGGATTTTATTTCCCAAACTATGAGCATTTGTGGTCATAGCCTTCCAGGTACTCTCTTTAAGGTTATTGCTTTTCCTGGACTCCTTATGAGACTTTGGTTGAGATTTGTTATTCACTTCACTCATTCCTTTTGCGGTTGTGCCACTGTTGACAGAGTTATCTATCTGAATTAGATTTTTCTTTTGGTTATGGAACTTGAAATTCTGCATGCATTGTGTTTTTTTTCTCATTTCTGGTAACACGTCAATGTTTTTCTCAAGAACTTCATTAGTTTTTAATATAGAGAAGGCTTTTTGTTCTTTTTGCATCTGGTACATTGTGTGTCTCCTTATCACAGGTCTAATTCTACCAGAGCCCACTGTAATCCTGGATTTTAAAGAATTTCTTAATGACCTGTTTGAGTGGGGGGGTGTACCTGTTGGCTGCCCATCTGTCAAGAATGGGTGACTGTGGGGCCTACCTGAGCCTAATGAATCTCCTTTTCTTGACTCTTGGTTTTTCTGTGATATTGGGGAATTAATTTCTGAGTAATGCAATGTGGGTGTAATACTTGTAATTGAAGCTAATTGAGCTTTAACCTCAGTCAGCTCCTTTTTCAATGTAGAGAGTTGTGCACAAATTGGGCAAGCTCTAAGTTTCCAGATGCTTTCCCTGAGAATACAGGCTCCACAGCAGTTACATTGGATAGTCCTCATTTTGGTAATATTTGATTTGTATTTCCTTGACCTATCAATGTACTAATTTATCTTGCTGCTAATGTTAAGTTAGGCAGTCTTTATTAGAAAACAAGCCCCAGGGGTGGGTGGGTAGAGGGGTAGGGTGAGAGGGAGTCAAACAGTTTAATCTGGGACAAGCTGGGTAAAGCAGGGCACTTCCTGGAGCAATAATAGTCCTCTATTAAATGATCTCTCAGTACTTATGTGCCAATGTTAAACAGATTATAAAGATAGCTCTACAATAAGAGAAATGCAGGTATGCTGAATCTAAAAGCAAACGAATTAGCAAAGAACCAGACCAAATATATACTCCAGCCTCTTCACTGACCACAATGGCTCTCCTTCTCACTAACTTTACCTCCCCCAAGGTCTGAGACACACCCAATCCAGTTAGAATAGCCAAAAGAGCATGCAGTCAAATACTGACAGGTCCCAAAAACACTGTTCTCAGTGGAAAAAGAAGAAACCTTGGCCAGATGAACTTTGCACTGAAGGATACTTTTTTCTAGATCTGCCTGTTTGTAAGTGCCTGTGTAAATTAGGACCAAGGAAGAAAGAGAATACAGCAGCTAAGCACCGGTCATGGATCGGCCAACAGAGTCCAGAGGTCAGAAAGACCCCCATCCTTGGAAGAAGGGGGGGAAGTCTGAGACAGAGAAAAGCACAATCTGGCATAACAGCTTGGCATATAGACATGGCAGTAACCCCCCTGCCCCCGAAGTAACGAGGAGGGGGGAAAAGACCTGTAATGCAGCAAAGACCCTCAACCTACTACATGATTAAGCATCAGCTTATGCTTATTTATCAGCTGGAAAGTTTAAGTGGGAGGGAGCGACTCTGGAAGCAACCCCTGGGGGCAAACCCTGAGAGCAAAACCAGAAAAGCAACCCTGAAAGAGACCCTAGAAGAAAAGGAACCAGAAGAGTGAAAGAGGAACCCCAAGCAGACCAGCACCCCCTGCTATTGAGGTGGGAGAAGACTGGGTATGACCAGGAGACCGGAGAGAGGTGACGCCTTGCTCAGGTGCAGAGAGTGACATGGAGTCTGAGACAGTGAGTGGCAAGAGCCAGCCCCAGACAGTCCGGCAAGTACCAGAGCCAGAAGAAGTCTTCCCCGATCGCCACCAGTACCAGACCCAGGAAGCAAGTCTCATTCCCTGCATACATTCTCCAGCCGGAATCTGCTTCAGACATGAACAGAGGGGTATCGCCTGAAGTCGGGACCAGGGGTAAGTAAGTTAGCCGAAAGTATTAATATATTAAAAGCAGGCTAAGGTTTATGGCATGTTGGTCACCGCCCAGAGTATAGAACTATCTGTAGAGAAACTGGAGCTTAGTGACCAGGATGTTAGAGACAGGAATTGTTGTTATTTTCTAAATGCTATATCCTGCCAAATCTGATAAATAAAAGTCTATTTCTGATGAGACCACATTGTCTTTTTTCCTGAGCTTAGGATCAAGAAGTGAAGCGGGAGGTGAAGTGGGAGTGTCCTGTAGCAGACAGGTCCCTGCACCCCTAAACTTGCTTACAATACCTTTCACTCCTGATTATGTCCTTCTTTCTTACTCAGTTACACTTTGTTTCTACCAAACTCTCATTAGTAACCACTCACACCCAAACCCACGATTTAGCCCACGGTTTTATTTAAGAATACTTCACCCCTGTCATGACAAGCTGCAACCATCAATATTGTTGCTGGTGCCCTGCAATATCATAAGCAGATATTCCAGCGGACCAGGGAGTCAGTGAGATAACTTCAATATCAGTGAATCATACTAGACTCCCATCCCATAACAATGCCTCATGTTTGCATTTGTGGGAAGAGTGGTTTATTATCATTAAAAATGATTATGTTGGACATTCAGTCCTTATAGTCTGTTTCCCATCCTAACCATGTTTCAACTCTTGTGTATTTCTCTAGTCAAGGGGATATAAAATTCAAGCTACTTTCCCTGTTGATTGCACTGGAAACTCTACCCCCTGTGTATGCTTATTTACCTATTTCTACTTTCCCCAGCACAAGTAGATATACAAGTCCTGTCATAAATGACAAACCTTAGAAGAACTCCCCTCCCTGGATTTCTCTGATAAAGATATTTATTTATTTTATGTTATTTAAAATCTTTTCTATGCCGTCGTTAAGTTATATACCATCACAACGGTTTACAGGAAGGCACATAAATTAATGTTGATAAATGTATAGGATCATACATTCTAAACAGGTGCCATCAAGATTCGGTTACATAGTTTCATGATAAATACTATTTGGTGCATGTGATAAATCTTGTCCTTTTACATGTATCCTTTTTAATTACAAGTATAATTTTATAAACTGTAATTTTCCTCTTATGTTAGCAGTGAGATAAAATAATAAAAATGCACTCATATTGAGTTAAGTGCCGTGTCCAGGTGTTCTTACATCCTTTTAGGGTGACTGGCTTATCCCTTCAGGGGTCAAGTGACTTGCCCAACATCACAAGGAGCATTAGTGGGATTTGATTCCTGCTATACTGTAATAAGCATGAAACAATTTAAATTTTGACTCTCAGTGACTACTTGTTATTTTGCCAGAATGCCTTACAATATACACCGATTGCCAGCGGCGGATTCCCGCTGACGACCGGCCCGGGGATTCGCCGCCCAGGCCGGCCCAGGAGATACCACGTGGTCTGCCGAGCACGGCTCTGTCACGGCCGCGCTCGGCAGACCACGTGACTAGCGCGACCGGCCCACCGGGGGATGCCCGATCCCCCGATAAGCCAATCCGCCCCTGTCTATTACTGTTAAGGAACGCCACAGATTAATGGGTTCTGCATGGTTCTGTATGCTATTCACTGTCCCTCTTCTTCTGACCTGTGCTTACAAGCCTTAGTAGAAACCCTTAAGAATGCTAACCAGGATAATCTCCGTGCTCTAGCACATCAGTTAGCGAAACTCATTGTTATGCAATGGATAATCATATGGCATTAGATTTAATCCTGGCAGAAAATGGGGTGTTTGCCAAATGATGAACTCAGTGCCCAGTGATGGACAGAGATTTTTGATCAAACCCCACAAATACTAAACCGCACTAAATGGTTAATTGAACATTATAATCTTCCCCCAGGATGGGCCAAATAAGGGGTCGATTTTCAAAGAAGCACGCCACTGTCCATGTACTCATGGTTCCTGGCGCATGCATGTGGACATGGTATTTTATAACACACACACGCATGTTATAAAATACAATATCCATGTGCGCATATGCGGGCAGATGACCTCCCGCAAAAGGGGGGAAATTTTAAAAGCCCACACGCGGCGACGCTGTTAGGTTTCCCCCAGTTCCCTCCTAGTCCAATCCAATTAAGAAGTGGACTGGGAGGGAACTTTCCCTATGCCTAACCCTACCCTTCCTACTTCTTCCCCTCTACTCCCTACCAAACTCCTACATTTTTTTTTTATTTCTTAACTTGCTGCTCCTCTGGAGCAGCAATAGATTCCGCGCACCAGCCGCTGCCAGCGCGTGCTTCCCCAGGACAGCATCGAAAGATGCTGACCCGGCCCACCCCTTCTGAGAGGCCCGCACTTGTGCGCATATCGGTGGTTACGTGCATGGCCAGGCCCTTTAGAAAATGCACGCGGTGCGAGCAGGGCCTGGCCAAGTGTGTAACCGTCAGTATTTACATGCACGGGCCTTTGTAAATTTGGCCTTAAGCTGATTGGTCTATTAGCATGTATGTATGGTGGGAACAAATTAGGGCATAGGGAATGAAAATACTGAGTTATGTTTGCATTAGCCTTACTATTATACTTGGAATTGCTATTTTGGAATGTATTGTGAAAGCTATTACAACTCGTGTGCTTATCTTTCCTCTGTGTAAAATGGAAGTACATATGAACAACTATTATTAGTGATTACTCTGCTCCAATTTTCTGGTGGGTGGAATGTGGGAAAGTATTTTAAACAGCTAGTTAGTTTATGTGAAGAATATTGTACCGCAAAAGAATTGAAACAGAACATCACTGATATTATTAGTGCAATTATTTGATATAAGGCCTATAAATTCCGAGAATAAATATGCCATTTTTCTTAGCCTGCTTGTAACAAAAAACAAGTAATGAGATCAGATATATTAAAGAGCAGTTACTGAGGAAGATAACTATGCAACTATCAGAGGAAAACAGGTCTGTAGCCACTTGGTCACAACCAACTGCTTGCTGATGTAATAAGAACTGAAAGTTGGGGCCTCAAAAACACATAGGAGTAGCCCAGAGAAAGACTGAAGCTAGGACAAAGGTCAGCAGAATCAACATAAAAAGACCTACTTCAAGCTAACTGTTTGAAATCAGAGAAAGAACACCTCAGAAGAAAAGCTTTTGGACATTGCTAATGGTTAATGAAGTGCCTGATGAGCTGTTGCTGCTTTCCCGGCGCTGTGTTCCCGTACTTCCAAAGATATATCAGACTCACATTGGGAACTGTGATGGGAAGTATCTTTGTATATATTATGCAAACTCTAATCTTGTATGCTTTTATTGCTTATTCTCAGACTTACAAGTAAAACTTCTATATTTATAAATAAGTATGTTGTGTAATCTATGACAAAATAATAACCAATTTTCCTACCCATTACATTATTCCTGGGTATAAGCAGCATGAAATCTATCTACTGTTTGGGATCCTGCTAGCTACTTGGGCACTGCTGGAAACAGGATACTGGACTTGATGGACTTAGTGTGATGTCGTGGCTGTCAAGCTCAGGAGATTTGACAGTGTAAATGCTTTCTCTCCTGTAATTTCCTTCACAGAGGAGTGGGAACATTTAGCTGATTATTCTTGTTCCTCCCTGTGAGGACTTTGGTTAAACAGACTCAAACCTGGTTAGTACTTAGAAAATCACCAGAGAATACCTGTCAGCTAGCAGGCCAAGGAAACAAATTCACCTTGAGCCACCAATGAAAAAGCTTGAGCTAATAATAAATAAATGTAGAGAGTTGATGTAAAGCATATTGTTACAGGAATGTGAAGATGAATCAGAAATGTACTGGACTGCCAGCAGAGAAGATCACTAAATGAATGTTCTAAGAAAATGGAATAGCAAACGTAATGACAAGAAATAATGCAAACTGTAATTTCAATAATTTTACAATAAAAATAGTTTTTTGAAAGTGTGGTATGTAAGCAACATCTTTCTCTAATAGTGTTTCATTCTGGTTCTTTCAGAAAACAAACATTTCCCTGTCCCCAAGGGGCTTATTTATTATTTATTTATTTATTTAGATTTTTTTATATACCGGCATTCGAGACAGCAGTCACATCATGCTGGTTCACATAAAACAGGGGTGCAAAGTAAACATAACAATAACAATGGTGCTGAAAAGGCAGTTACATATAACAAGGTGATAAGAACTTGGCTTAGAGGAAGAGAAAGGACAGGTTATTAATTTACACAAGTAAACGATAGGAGATAAGGTCGACCATAGTGTAGATGGAGATTAGGGGTGGCTTGGAAGTATTAGATCAATTGACGTCTGGGAAGGCTTGTATCCCCTGAAGGGATAAGCTTATAACCTAACAGCCTCATTTACTAAACTGCAGCATTTTTTCTGGAAGGAAACAGTACTAAACTGTAATAATCAGTACTGCAGCTTTGTAAACTCTGCAGCATTTTCTCCGGTGATAAAATATTTCTGGGAAAAGTACAATAGGAAACGTGCAATGGGGACCATAGGGCTGTGGGGCCAGCATGACTTAAAGGGACTAACTGGCTCCCAGTAACCCCACCCTCAAATGTGTCAAAGGCTCCAAGGGCCTCCAGAGAATCCCTGTCCCACCCCCTTTGCTCCTGGAGGACGGGGGGACCTTGCCTGAATGCAGGCCCTGCCACCACTCCCCAACCCCTCCCCTTTGTAACAAAAATAGCAACTCCCAACCCTCCTGGACTTAGTAAACAAGCCTTGGTGGTAGTGGGGGCCCCAGAGTACTCCCTAGGCTCCAGACCTAGCAGTGGCCATTTTTCAAAATGGCACCAACTGGACACTACCAGATCCGCTGTCTACAGGGCACTCTGGGCGCTCAGGCCTAAGTCCAGGGAGTTCAGGAGGTTGGGCTAGGGTGGGAGGTGAGGGGTCTGATATGAGGTGCAGTTCTCAGTAACATTCACATTAAAACTGCAGGGGCCATCTTGTGGCTCGATTTCCATCTTGTGCTGCTCAGGCCTGCATTCAATGTGGTTCAGTTGCACACTCCCTTTTAGGGTGACTGGCTTATCCCTTCAGGGGTCAAGTGACTTGCCCAGAGTCACAAGGAGCATTAGTGGGATTTGATTCTTGCTATACTGTAATAAGCATGAAACAATTTAAATTTTGACTCTCAGTGACTCCTTGTTATTTTTGTGTAGATTGATAAGGACATATTTTCAGATACATCTTATTCTGTACATCTGTGCTGCTTTCTGTTGTGCCAAATAATTCTTGCATTTTCTTAGAAGAGTGGTAGAGGGAAAGGGGAAGCATGATTGTACAAAGGGGAGTGGAGGAGAGGTCTGGTTCTGATTTTAGGGATATTGTTATTTTCTGTACTGACATTATATCACCTACTTTGATTATCCATTCTATATATTCTAATCCCAAGTGTGACTTTCACTGGCTTGCTACTGTTATTCTAGTTGCTTGAAGTACTTGTAGAATGAGTTGTTTGGAAGTTCCCACTGTTCTTTAACCTCTACATAGCTTAATGTGTAGTACACAGAGCTCATAGAGAAACAGATATAGTGCCTAAAGGGTTAAATTGCTTGATACAGGGATGGGGCTGTGTTTAAACAAATGCTTGATCACAAGCAGAGGAACAAAAGGGTTAATGCAAAGATTGGAAAAGTGTGAGATCTTCCTGTGTAAGCTCTATGACCACATGGCCAAGTAAACAAATATCAGTGCTGCCTTTAAAATGCTTACTGCAAAGCAATGCATGTCTTAAGGAGGCCCGCCTCTTGAGGCATGGGCCGTATAACTGGGCAGACGTGCGGCAGGTAAGAGGGAGGGGGGAGGGGGCACAGCTTAGGTGCGGAGAGGGGCGGACAATAGGATTAGGGGCCAGTTCAAACCTGGGCATGAGCCAATGAGACAAAGAAGGCGGCGTCTCTGAGCTCAGGTACTTAGAGGTAGGGCGGGGTGAGGGGAGCACATTTGCAGCCGGGAATCGAGAGCAACAGGCTGATCTCAGCACGGCTGTGCTGTAACAGGCTGACCTCAGCACGGCTGTGCTACAACAGTTTTGCTTTTACTTTCACTTTGCCTCCAGCACGGCCGTGCTGTAAGAGGAGCAGATCAGCTAAAGGAGCAGGAACGATTTCTTTGATTACATCATTGGGTAAAGTACATAGATTTTGTGGCTTATAGGCAAAATGTTGAGAATATTAATGGTAATTGTGTGTTGCTAAGGTCTGGAAGGTATGCTCACCCCCCCCCCCCCCTTTTGCATTGAACTGGCTCTGCATTACCAGTACTTTATTTAATGAAAAGGCTTTGAATGCATGGCTGTTTCTGCCTGGAATGTTATTTTATTTAAGGAAATGCCTTAGCACATGGCTGGTTATATATATTTTAACTAATATATATTTAGTGAAATGCCATGGGCTCTCGGCCACACTTTACCTGTTATTATATATATATATATTTTATGAATTCATGGCTGGCTTCCAGCACAATGCTTGCTCCGCATGTTGCTGTATTTATTGAAAGGGCAGCGAGTGCAGGGCTGGTTATCTTTCACTTGTAGCCTCTTAGAAACGCCATTGAAGGGGTCTGCACATGGTGAATGCATAGGTGGTTAGAGCACATGGCTGGCAGTAGCAGGCTTGGTAGCTCAGTGGTTAGAGCACTGATCTTGTAGGCTTACTTTACTTTAAAATCGATGTTTTCTATGTATTGCTTTACCCCTCGCTCTCTAAATTGCTAGGAAGTGGGCAGGCTTCATGTCTACCATGCTACCTCAACATCCTGTGGATGTGCTTTGTTATACCTAAGTAATCTGACAATTAAAAAGTAGCCAGCATTCCGTAGTTGGGAATTCTGATGATATGTCTGTGGGACAGCGGTATGGCATTTGAGTGCTCAGCCAGGTTAACAGGATGGTTTTATATTAATCCTAAAGGTGATATTTAGCATTCGGTTACCATTTAAAGGGACAGCTGTCCCATGTGCACGTTTATACTGAATTATAAGGGGTACAGGACCCTCAGCTTGATAGATATGATTTAGGCTGCGCTATGCAGCTCTATTCAAAGTAAATTAAATTATTAATGAAAGGTTGGATTACATCTTAGCATGGTATTGTGGTTCTCATGGGAAGGGCTGGCCAGCAGAGGTCAGCACATGGCAGCGGCCATTTTGGGAGTTTAGCACATGGCAGCGGCCATTTTGGGAGTTTAGCACATGGCAGCGGCCATTTTGGAGGTCAGCACATGGACTTTCAGGATTTTCTTTTTTTTTTTTTTTTTTATTACTTTCCTTTTACTCCCCAGGCCCCCCCCCCCCATGCGCTGGCACTCCCGCCTCCCCCCAGAGTCCGGCCGCCCCTCGCCCCCCCCTCCACCTTCCTCAGCTGCCCCCACCCCCATCCTGTTCCCGTCCAGCCCCCCCAAACTTGCCGGGCCCAAACGTGCGCCCAGCCCCCCCCCCCCCGGCTCCTTGCACCCCTCCCCCACCCCCCCCTTAGCAGGTGTGCGCACACCCACATTTGGCTACCTATTCATATGCCCCCCCCCCCCCAAAACTGTGCGAGATCTAACCATTTAATATGTCTACACAGCATGGCTACCACTCAGTTTGCTATGGCTTTTGCCCCGTCCGCACTTATGCCGGACCAGGCTCATGCTCTAGCCAAGCGAGCACGTCGGAAGCCAAGCAAATTGCAGGAAAACTTTGCGGCAACGCCAGAAGTCGAAAAACGTAAGACCAAGACACAGAGGAATAAGAAGAGGAAATCCGCAAGCACACGACAACCGCGTAGCATCAGCCATTTGGGCTGCTATGTGCCGGAGCAGCCCCCTCCACGGGGCATGACCCCTGCAGCACCGACCCCTGCAGCACTGCCACGAGAGAACTTCGGCAATGTTACCGAACGACAGCTGCGTCAGCTCATGGACCAAACCTGGTCAGCGGCTGCTATCCATGGCACGGACAGGGTGAAGGCAATGCTGGATGCCTTAACGCATACCACTAGCCCATCCCCTGGCTCAGTGCCCATCGGTCCACAGCACGGTGCAGCGGGCAGCTCCAACAGTTCAGCTGGCAACACCCAGCCACCAGCATGTCAACAGACAGCTCATGGACAACACGGGCAACCGCAAGAAGGACAGAACTGTGAGTACCCTGATTTAAACCGGGGCCAGGGTAATGTGCAGGTACCCCCAACACAGCCCAGTTACCCACCACCAAGGAATGGCAGCGAAGTGTGGCTGGGGCCACAAAGCGCTCCTACTGACAATTTCGCTGCTATGAAAGCTATTTTCGATAACTGGCATGGGCAGGGTAATGCTAACACTAGCCCAACACAGGAAACAGGGCAGTCAGGACGACCCATGGGGGATATTTTACTTGTGACACCAACCCCAGCCCCAGCTACAGCTGTTGGAACACCAACCACAGCTACAGCGGTTGGAACAACGGTGGGTCAGCTGGGGACCAATGGGCACAATACCACTGGTAGCTCAGCCACGAATGGCAATAACGCTGCACAATACACATGTACAGTGGGCTCACTAACCGCGCATGTGTCAGAGGCGTTAAAAGAGAAAATATGGCGCAGCGAATATGTAGATATATTCGAGCTGCTCAGGAAAGAAGGGGAGGGTTCCGATCCCAAATGCCACGAAGCGTGCAAACTCTCAGCTAGGGAGAAACCCTGCATCGCTAAAACGCTAGCTAATTGGTCAGCAGGATTCAGAATTCTGTCATCCATCATAGGTCAAAAATTTCCTGAAAAATGTTGCTCCTTAATTGCTTACCAGGACGTCATTTGTGGTGCTTATCGCACGTATGGCGGTACGGCTTGGTTGGAGTATGGTGCAGGAGGTTGTCCCTGGCTTCGCTGGCAATGCATACCAGCCGAGTACATGGTTAACTCCTCGCCAACATACTTTTACGGGAAGATTTCCATTTCGGCAAGGTCAGCCCTTTCGTCAAGGGCAAAGGTGGGGGCAAGCCACTAGATTTAGGGGTGGGGGGACTCCCATCTGTAGGCTGTTCAACTCTGGTTTTTGCAGATTCGCTGCTGCCTGCAAATTCAGACACGCCTGCATGGGATGCGGTGCAGGCCACCCTCAAACAAAATGCTCAAGGGGAGGAACCATCCCCCACACAGAGCAACAATAAATTCATTAGAGCACCTACCCCCATTAAGATACATAGCTTGCAGGTCTGTTTAAAGGGTTATCAGCCCAAGGAGGCCAGATGGCTATACGAAGGGTTTTCCCAAGGTTTTCATATACCTTTCATGGGGCCAGAAACCGCCACAGAGGCTAAGAATCTCTTATCTGCGAGGAATAATGAAGAGGTCATTGCACTAAAGATCAAAAAAGAAAGCGACATGGGTAGGTTGGAAGGCCCATTCAAGGACAAACCTCTACCTCATTTTAGGATTTCCCCTCTGGGGGTGGTTCACAAAAAAGAGCCAGGGGAATTCCGAATGATTCACCATTTATCCTTCCCAGAGGGTGGGTCAGTGAATGATTACTTGGACCCCGAAGCATGCTCGGTTGCCTACGCCTCATTTGACCAGGCATTAGACATGGTGAGGCATTGGGGGCAAGGGGCATGGTTGGCAAAAGCCGACATTGAATCAGCCTTCCGCTTGCTTCCAATACATCCAAGCTGCTTCCATCTGTTGGGGTTTCAATTCCAAGGTAAATATTACTTCGATAAATGCCTCCCGATGGGCTGCTCTATATCTTGCGCCTACTTTGAGAGGTTTAGCACATTTGTGCAATGGGCTGTAGAGCAGGACATCGGGAAAGGGAAAATCATATACTATTTGGATGATTTTCTGTTTACCGGCCATAGGGACACACAGGCCTGTGCGCAAGCCCTCGAAGCATTCACCCGGAAAACTGACGAATTAGGCATTCCGCTAGCTAAGCACAAATCAGAAGGACCGTCACAAAAATTGTCATTTCTCGGTATCAAAATTGATACTCTGCAAATGGTCACACGCCTACCGCCCGCAAAAATAGCAGCGTTACGGGCCAACATATCTACTACCGAACAATCACGCTAAAACAAATGCAGTCACTCATTGGTCACCTCAATTTCGCTTGCAAGATCATGCCCATGGGTCGCCCCTTCATGAGAAGATTGTCCCAAGCCACAGCAGGTATTCGCAGGAGCCATCATTTCATTAGAATCACCAAGGAGCTCAGGGAGGACCTCATAGTATGGAAGACATTCCTAGGGGAATATAATGGGCGGACAGTTTGGAGGGACCCGATCATGACCAATAGGGAGCTGCAGCTCTACACCGACGCAGCGGGGAGCGCTGGATTCGGGGCCTATCTGGCTGGGAAATGGTGCGCGGAACGATGGCCAGTACAGTGGGAAGCCATGGGTTTACTCAGAGACATCACTTTTCTCGAATTGTTCCCCATTGTTGCAACAATACACATGTGGAAAGCATGTTTCCACAACAGAAGAGTGGTTTTTTGGTCAGACAACATGGCGGTTGTACAGGCGAAAAATTCTCTCACCGCTCACTCCCCTAGGGTCATTAGGCTATTGCGGGATTTAGTACTGCTCTGCCTGCGCATTAACCTGGTCTTTAAGGCTAAGTACGTTCCGGGGGAAGCTAACGGCATCGCTGATGCATTGTCTCGTTGTCAGTGGTCTCGTTTCAGATTCCTGGCCCCGGAAGCAGAGCATCACCCTTATCACGTCCCTCCGCGGATTTGGGAATTAGGGTGCCCGGAATCGCCTCCATATTGAGATCGGCTCTGGCAGAGTACGGGGAGAGCATATGCACGCGGCGGGAGCCTGTTCCAAAAATTTTGCCAATCAAATAACACGCAAGTTCAAGGGACAATGACAGAGAGAAATGTAATGACAGAGAGAAATGTAACAGAGTTCTTGCTCTACCTCAAGAACTCGGGAGCATCAAGAGCACAGGCAGGGCAACATGTAGCTGCTATTGTTTTCGTCTCCAAACTATGGGGGATAGGCTCAATTAGCAACTCCTTTCTCATAAAAAAGATATTAGAGGGTTGGCGGAGACAAGAACCAGTTAGAAGGGACGCCAGAAAGCCTATCACACCAATGCTGCTACAAGCACTGGTAAAGGAGCTCCCCAGCCTAGTTTGGGACAATTATGAGGTAAAGCTATGGACCGTGGCTTTTTCACTAATGTTCTTTGGTGCATTTAGAAACAGCGAGCTTATCCCGAGGGCAAAGGTGACCACCAGGGCATCGGATGGGGGTCTCCTGATAGAAAACATAAGGCTGTTTAATGAGACAGTACAGATCTTTCTCAGGCGAGCAAAAACTGATCAACGGGCAGTAGGTCGCTGGATTACATTATACCCTGCTCATACGGGGGTGATATGCCCCGTAAGGGCTACAACAGAATACCTCAAAGTACGCCCGCTGGGGGGAGGGCCCTTTCTAAAACACAAAGATGGCAACGCGCTATCGCGTTACCAGTTTATCAGTATGCTACGCAAAGGCTTGGAAAAGATAGGGGAAGACGCGGGAGCTTATCACACACATTCATTCCGAATAGGCGCAGCATCCTTCGCCAGCAGCGGTTTAAGCGAAGATCAAATTAAGGCGCTAGGGCGGTGGAAATCCGGTAAATTCAAAACATACATACGACCCAATAACCAGACACCCCAATGAACAGTCTCACTGAGAAACATAAAAAGCATATATTTACCGTCCTGTTGCACATAACCGTTTTATTTTGTCCATCATAGACTCGCCAGCGGGGAGCGCGAAAGTGATATGGGGCACTCGTACATTTATTGGGCGCACATTAGAACCAAGAGAAAGACCTCCAGCGAGCAGATGGGCATACCTCGTAGCAAGGCCAGCTTATTCTGGCTCGGCAAACGAGGGATGAGGGGTCCAACTAATGCCTTGCATCCTCCAATACGCCAGGCAACTACCACAGCCTGATATCATCTGTCAATTGGGCGGTAACGATTTGGTCGCAGTCAAAAACATTGACTTAATAATCACGATCAAGAAGGACTTGACTGCAATTAAGGCTATATGGCCAGCCGTGGTATTGGTATGGTCCCACATTATCCCCCGATTGGTATGGAGGGACGCGAGGTCGCATAAATCCATCGCAAAAGCAGGCGCAAATTGAATAAAGAAGTGGGGACGTGGTTGAGAGCTATAGGGGGATATGTCATCAAGCATGATGATATTTCACCATCATGTCAAGGCATGTATAGGCCAGATGGGGTCCACTTATCAGACGTTGGGGTAGATATCTTTATCCTCGCTCTGCAAACGGCCACAGCAGCTTTAATTAATTAGTGGGGGTAGGAAACAAATAAGGTTTTACTGTTTCCTACTTTGGCGGGTGCCCTCACCGGAGCATAAGGGGATGTATCACTGCATAGAGGGGAAGTTTTTGGTGTTGGGGGAGGGGGAAGGGGAGGAGCACAGCACCAAGGACTTTGCATAGGGGGAAAGCGGGGGCATGGATATAACTAAGCATGGCAAAGACCGAGATAATGGCCGGTCTGGGGGTGGCCCAATGAAGGCCTGGCATAAGCAATAACCGCGGCCCGCAAGGCCAGCATGGCGGAGACCGAGATAATGGCCGGTCTGGGGGTGGCCCAATGAAGGCCTGGCATAAGCAATAACCGCGGCCCGCAAGGCCAGGGGTGGGAGGAGGCGGCAGAATACTGCACGGAGCGGCAGTAGCCACGGAGGCGTTCACGGAGCGGGATGCCAGTGGCGGGTGTTCCCCCTTCACGGAGCGGAAGGCGGGATTGGCATTCACGGAGCGGGGTGCCAATGGTATACCACCTTCACGGAGCGGAAGGATGGAGGGCTGCCGTCTCCAAAAAAGCATTGGGGTGGGAAGAACAAGCAAGGTACCGGTGAGGGCGTGGCATTTAGCTAATGCCAATTGCGTTTTAAGCTGCTGCAATATAAAGTAATAAGGTTATAATGTTAAATGCTGGCTGTGGCCGTTTCATCCACTTAATAAAAGTTATCTTGGTTTACCTAATCTGTTGTTGCGTGGTCAAGGGTGGGAGGGGCGGGTGTCCGTGAGCTACGGCGTGCCAGAGTTAAGGAGGCCCGCCTCTTGAGGCATGGGCCGTATAACTGGGCAGACGTGCGGCAGGTAAGAGGGAGGGGGGAGGGGGCACAGCTTAGGTGCGGAGAGGGGCGGACAATAGGATTAGGGGCCAGTTCAAACCTGGGCATGAGCCAATGAGACAAAGAAGGCGGCGTCTCTGAGCTCAGGTACTTAGAGGTAGGGCGGGGTGAGGGGAGCACATTTGCAGCCGGGAATCGAGAGCAACCCTCCCACCACCCCACAGCGCAAGGGGATACTGGGATTGGGGGGATAAGTTGTCACAGCCATAACAAAAGGAACAGGCGGGTGCCCTCACCGGAGCATAAGGGGATGTATCACTGCATAGAGGGGAAGTTTTTGGTGTTGGGGGAGGGGGAAGGGGAGGAGCACAGCACCAAGGACTTTGCATAGGGGGAAAGCGGGGGCATGGATATAACTAAGCATGGCAAAGACCGAGATAATGGCCGGTCTGGGGGTGGCCCAATGAAGGCCTGGCATAAGCAATAACCGCGGCCCGCAAGGCCAGCATGGCGGAGACCGAGATAATGGCCGGTCTGGGGGTGGCCCAATGAAGGCCTGGCATAAGCAATAACCGCGGCCCGCAAGGCCAGGGGTGGGAGGAGGCGGCAGAATACTGCACGGAGCGGCAGTAGCCACGGAGGCGTTCACGGAGCGGGATGCCAGTGGCGGGTGTTCCCCCTTCACGGAGCGGAAGGCGGGATTGGCATTCACGGAGCGGGGTGCCAATGGTATACCACCTTCACGGAGCGGAAGGATGGAGGGCTGCCGTCTCCAAAAAAGCATTGGGGTGGGAAGAACAAGCAAGGTACCGGTGAGGGCGTGGCATTTAGCTAATGCCAATTGCGTTTTAAGCTGCTGCAATATAAAGTAATAAGGTTATAATGTTAAATGCTGGCTGTGGCCGTTTCATCCACTTAATAAAAGTTATCTTGGTTTACCTAATCTGTTGTTGCGTGGTCAAGGGTGGGAGGGGCGGGTGTCCGTGAGCTACGGCGTGCCAGAGTTAAGGTGCTGTGAGCTTGTTTACAGTAATTAGAGATCATCTCCTGCTGTTTTGAAATGCTTTGTGAACCCTATGGATGGAAACAGTGTGCTATGCAATGCAGGCATTTCATCGCTTTTTAAAATACTTTCTAATGCTGTAAACAAAAGGGGCAGGAGAGTGAAAACATGTTTTCATATGTCTATGATCATATACATAGTTGGGAAAAAGAGTAAACTGAATAATTGTACCAGAGGGGTTGAAGATGGCGATAGAAGGCAGACAAGGGTGAGGGCAAATACCAGACCAGAAAACCAATAATAATAGTGTAACAACCAATAAGAGGGGAAGACCAGGGACAGTGGCAAGAAGAATTGTAATGTGAGAAGGGCAGAATGCTAGGACCAGAGTGACATGCACAGCCTGTATAAAGATTGGAGAGAAAAGACAGGAAATTAAGTGTGGACTGGCCATCAAGACTGAAGACAAGGGTGGTCCCATGAAGCACTTCCCAGCGCTGGTTCCCCAATTCCTGTTCCTGTGCAGTTACTTCACTTGCCTAGAGATCCTGTATGCAGTTATCTCTTTGACTGCTTAGAGAATCTGTCGCAATGTTCGCCTCCTACAGCTGATTTTTTTAAGGGAAGTAATTTGCCATTGATTAGTACATAGTTTAGCTTAGCTCTCTATTCAATATGCTCTTTATTACCATTTATATTTTATGTTATGCTCTACTGTAATCTGTTTTATTATTGCTAGAAGAAATATATTATTTATTATAGCTAAGAGACAAATATAACCACTTTTTACTTATAATTACCATCTCTGAGTATTATTGCTATTTATATAGGAATATAACAGACAGGAATTCACACGGTTAATGCGACTCCAACATTGCTCTATGCTTCAATGGCAAGAGGAAATGTGGAAAAGAGGATTTGCATTCAGGCAACAACCAACAAGGTAGCACAGTCTGGGTAAACAAATAAGTGTGGGAGTAGCTTGCTTGTTGCGATGGTTACTACCCCAAATCAATTAAGTCTGATACTTCACTTTCAATGCATATCCAGGTTAAATCTCTGCTTCAACGTTATCTGTGCTTCAATGGCAGGGGGAATGAAGATAAGAGGATTTACATTCAGACAACCAACAAGGACTGAATTGCACAGTCTGGGTAAACAAGCGAGGGAATAGCTTGCTTGTTGCAGCGGTTACTACCCCGAACCAATTAAGCCTGTTACTTCACTTGGAAAGCATATCCAGCACAGCTCACTGCTTCAACAGCAGGGGGAATAAAGAAAAGAGGATTTATATTCAGACTACAACCAACAAGGACTGAATTGCACAGTCTGGGTAAACAAATAAGCATGGGAGTAGCTTGCTTATTGCGGCGGTTACTACCCCTAACAAATTAAACCTGATACTTTACTTTGAAGGCATATCTAGTGCAGCTCACTGCTTCAACAGCAGGGGGGATGAAGAAATAGGATTTACATCCAGCCAACATCTAACAAGGCATTGATCTGAGCAGTATGAGTATACAAACATCGAGGTAACTTGCTTGATACGACGGATACTACCCTCAAACATTAAGCCTTATACTTCACTTTGATATAGCTCCAACACTGCTCTCTGCATCAATGGCAGGGGTGGAAGGAAATTAGAATCAAAAAGCTACCAATAAGGGCCCTGAACTCAGCGGTCAGAGTAACAGATAAGCATGAGAAAATAAGTGTGAAAGCTTGCTGGGCAGACTGGATGGGCTCATTGGTCTTCTTCTGCTGTCATTTCCATGTTTCTATGTTGGAAACTGAGGGAGGGTAGATGAATGCCTAATCAGTTCTTATAAGCTGGTCATTAGGGGTTGCACGGGCATACACAGGAACCCCCAATATAGGTATACAGA
This sequence comes from Rhinatrema bivittatum, assembly GCF_901001135.1. Taxonomy (NCBI): domain Eukaryota; kingdom Metazoa; phylum Chordata; class Amphibia; order Gymnophiona; family Rhinatrematidae; genus Rhinatrema; species Rhinatrema bivittatum. The sequence goes on from NC_042622.1 coordinate 42,219,477, forward strand.
GTTGGATAAAACCTGAGGACCTTCAAACCTAGATACAAAACACTAAGGTGTAGATTTTCAAAGACCCGTGTGTGCGTCCATGTGCACGCAGTTCCCTACGCGTTCACATGGAGCAATTTTATAACATGCGCCCAGCAATGTGCGAATATTATATGATTCTCGCGCACACGTGCCTGATTTTAATATCGGCATGCGCATGTGCAGGCAGGTGGCATCTCGTGTGCACAAGGGGGAATTTTAAAAAATAACGTGTGGCAACGCGATCGGGCCTACACCAGTTTCCTTCCAGTCCATTCCAATTAAGGAGAGAACTGGGAGGGAACTTTCCTATCCCCCTACCTAGCCTTCCTCCCTTTTCCCTTCTCCTCCCCGACCCCTAAACCTACCCTAACATAATTTTTTATTTTTTTTAGAACTTACCCACTCCTCTGAGCAGGAGTAAGTTCTGTGTGCTGGCTGGTTGCCGGCAGGCACTTCCCCAGGACAGGGCCTAATGGCAGCTGCCCCAGTCGGTGCCTGCCCCATTTTGCCCTGCCCCCACTCCGTCCAGACCCCGCCTCCAGGCCTGCCCCTTTCAAGGAGCCCAGCACTTCAGCGCCTATCGGGAGATATGTGTGTGGCCTGGCCATTTTTTAAATGCATTTGGAGTGCTTACGGCCTGGCCACGCGCATATCCCCTAGATTTTGCGTGTGCCGGACTTTGAAAATTTGGGCTTTAGTAAGTATAGGTTTGGGTCTAGGATGGTCTGACTTCTTCTAGCCCTGTATTAACTTCTTCCCTTTTTTTTTTTTTTATTATTGGACATTCCTACCATATATGGAAAACATTTTCATTACTTCCAAAGCTTCTCCATCATTGGAAGTTTCTATTTTTCCCATGTTCTACATATTTTCTGGAATTAAATGGAATCTACAGACTATCTTGTATGGCAACTCTGCAAGCTGGAGAAAATGATTATTTGTAATTTAGTCTGACGTGCTTTCTCACTGGATGTCTTCTAGGGGAAGGTTTAAGTTGTTCCCAGCTTTCACGTTTGATGGGGTTATATTGCACCATTCCTCTAACAGGATTTTGTACATTTTGGGATCGATTTTAGAACATATGTGTGTGCGTCCATGTGCATGCGGGTTCCTGGCGTGCACACATGGATGCACCGATTTTATAACATGCACGTGCCAGTGCGTGTGCATGTGTGGGCGGTGTGCACAAGGGTGGGTGAATTTTTGCAAAGACGGCACGGCGACACAATCAGGCCTTCCCCAGTTATCTCCCAGTCTGCTCCAATGTCTAACATTCCTTCCCCTTTCCCTCTCCTCCCCACCCCCTAAACCTAACCTACCTTGCCTCTATTCTTTTATTTTATTAATTACTGCTCCTTGGGAGCAGAAGTAATTTACATGTGCCGGCCGGCTGCTGGCGAGTGCTTCCCCAGGACAGCCGGCCTCCATCCTGCCCCGCCCCACCCCTTTCTTGGAGCCCGGCACTTGTATGCATAATCACCACTAATGCGCGTGACTGGGTCCTTTTGAAAATGCGCACAGGGCCCAACCACATGCTTAAGTGGCGATTTTTACATGTGTGGCCAATTTAAAATTCTGCCGTTTGGGTAGTAATCCTCGATAAACCTTTTAAACAAGCACTCAATGTTTCTTTTACAGTCTGTTTTCAAAGCAAAGTTCCTGAGTTGAAAATATTGGTAGTAGTGCATTCAGGTCTCAATCATGGTTTCAATCCACTGTTCTGATATAAATATTCTTCTCAAACAGTTGTGCCATTTGTACAGGCTTCTTCTGTTTCAGTCTGTCTATCCATTCTCTGAATTCTATTGCACTTAACAGAATGCAATATTCTATTTTATTGTATGGGAACATATTCTTTTTTATATTTCATTTTTCCATGGATAAGCTGGCTGAATTAGCCATGACATGTGGGTGATGTCATCTGGTTGCACTGAACGGACTTGTCTCCCCTAGCTAGTAGAGCTTTGAGCTCTATTCTGCATGTGTGGGACATCTCATGCAGGAGTTGCCTCGTGAGCCTCCTCAATCACATTTTGTTCAAGCACAAGCACAGATGTGTACGCAGTCTCTTCAGATTCTCTTTAAGTCTTCAAGTCCTCTATAATTTTGATTTGTTTTCTTCAGGTCTTACCTCTTTAGTTATCATGTGACCAGGGTCTGGTCCACAGACTTTGCCCCATCACATGACAGGGGCAACATCAGGTCGACACCATTTTAAAAAATAGTATAGATGGGCCTGAAGCTAAGGGGTGCTCTGGGCACCTTCTGGCTACCAATGACTTTTAGAGATACTGAGAGGGTTTAGGAGGTGGTGGTGGTAGTTGGGGTGGGGGGGGGGGGGGGTGTGTCCACCTTGCCCTTCCAGCTCATCAGGGTCATTTTTTGGGTGGGGGAGGACACTTGACACCAGGGTAGGGAGGGTTTTTTTTTGAGGATGTGGGGGCACTTTTGTGGCTTTAGGGGAAGGGAGCGGGCTGTTGCTGCATGGTTTCCCTTTATTTCTTTTCTGTGCTGGGGGTCAAAGCCTCCTCAGAAGGTGGATGGGGATTCTCCACAAACCCTCATGATGGTTTTAGACTACTTGGAGGGAACATTTTTTGGACCTTGGGTTCTTTAAGCAATGGCAGCCCCGGTCAAGGAGGGCCGCTATCACAGCAGTAGACCCCGTACTGCGGCGTAATTTGTTGTCACATGTTTGTCGGGAAGGAACTCTATATTGCTGGGACGCCTTCCACCCCCGCGATATTTGGCCCGTTCTGCGATAAACTTTCATGGCTTAATAAATCTCCCTATAAAGATGGGAATTAGCTGGACAAATGCTTTTGAAGATGGATCTCTGAATATTTTACTTACAGCACTATTAGTATACTGTAGTGAATGCGACTATACAGAGGATCAGATGAGGTCTGAAAGGTGCTTTCCCCAAAGTGCTTAAAGTCTAGGGCAAACAAAACCACAAGATTTATTCAATGTTACAAAGGTAGGGAGGCGAGTGTGGTTTGATCTCATCACAGACACAAATTCTTGCTGACTAGGCCTGTCGATAAAGTAACAAGTTTGGTGAATATGTATCAGGACTACAGAACTCATGTTTCAGTGCTTAACACCAGCTAAATGATGTAGATATAGCATTGGTGCCAGAAATTTGAGGCACATTAATCATACTTACTGTATCTGCCCATATTTGAAAGAGCTGATGAGAATGTTTGGCCTGCAGAATAGGATCGATCATTTATTATTGAAATGCATTGGATTAGATGAAAGGCCAGACAGCAAAACATCTGGCAGACAGTAGTGGTGCATTAAGGAACACAGCTGCATGGAGTAAAGAGGTCTATACACAGAGGGGCAGATTTTCAAAGGCTACGCGCATAACCTGAGAAAATCTGCTCCTGCGCGCACCGAGCCTATTTTGCATAGGTTCAGCGGCGCGTGCAAGCCCCGGGACGCGAGTATGTCCCTGGGCTTCGAAAAAGGGATGGGTCCGTGGGCGGAGCGGAGGTCCGGGGGCGGGTCCAGGGGGTCAGGGGGCGTGGCGGCAGTTCGGGGGTGGTCTGGGGGCGGTGCCGAATCCCCCGGCAGAGCAGCCTGTGCTGGGGGATGGCGAGCCGGCGCGCGCAAGTTACGCCTGCCTTGGGCAGGCATAACTTTTGAAATAAAGGTAGGGGGGGGACGATTTAGTTAGGGCTGGGGGGTGGGTTAGATAGGGGAAGGGAGGGGAAGGTGAGGGGTGGCCGAAAAAAAGTTCCCTCCGAGGCCGCTCCGATTTCGGAGCTGCCTCGGAGGGAACGGGGAAAGCCATCGGGGCCCCCCTTGGGCTTGGCGCGCACAAGGTGCACGTGTGCACCGCCTTGCGCGCGCCAAGCCCGATTTTATAACATGCGCGCAGCTGCGCACGCATGTTATAAAATCGGGTGTAGATTTTAAGACCAGTCATGGAAGGCAGAATATAATAAAAATGACATTACATTAAAAATTGTGTGATCGTTATATCTGAGAGCACTCTGCCTGCTTTAAGTTTTGGCAGTCGTGTCTTTCAAGAGGTTTTCCACCAGGGGAAGCACTTTTGATCTCTCTCTGAGGGTCTCAAGAGTTTTGAAATCCATGTACACACACCATGGGGCCGATGCAATAAAATGCGCCGAAAGCAGGCGCTCAGTGTCTTTCCTAACGTATGCCTAGGCACTTCTCTTGGGGGCGCCATGCACTATTTAAATTAGGGGTCGTGCTGCCAAGGAGGCTCTAGGGTCGATTATGTGCCTCTAGCACCTCCTTGGCAGCAGGCGCCCAGGAGAGGTGGGCTGTCAGCAGGTTTAAAAAATGGTGCTGAATTTATCAGCGTCCGTTTTCCTAACTGGTGCACTGCCATGGGTTCGGAAAATGGATGCTAATTGAGCGTCCATTTCCCTAACCTGACCTCCTGCACCTTTTTTTTTTTTTTTTTAACTTTTCCTTCCTCAAGCTTAATATCTCCACAATATTAAGTCAGAGGATGCACAGAAAATCAATATTTTCTGCTTTTCTGTACAACTTTTTGGGCTGCTAGGAAATTAACGTCCGCTCTGGGCAGGCGTTAATTTCTGAGCGTAAAAATGTGCTGGTCCGGCGCACATTTGTTTTTGTATCTGCGGAGCAGGGCTAATAGCCTCAACAACGTGCATTTGCATGTGATGAGCGTATTCGTTTTGCTGAGCGCACTGTATTGCATCGACCTGCATATTCTTTGTCTGGTTGTCATGATTATCATTATTTCAGTTTTATATGGTTGGAGTGCTTACCCCAGTGTAGACAAAGGGAGAGGCACAACAGAATATTAAACCCATCTGTAGAAAAATGCTATTGTAATATTGTTTTTTGCAGTGAGTGTCTGACAACCCAGAACACCCCCAAGAGGAAGAACCACTGCCACTGTGGAACTCAATGTAGAAACAGATGCCGCAGACTTAGGGAATGAATTAATGTTTATTTTACATGAACGGTTGCAGGCAGGAAACCAGCATCTTGCTTCAAATTACAATCATCAAGCTGCATTGTTGATTGGGGAATTTCTCACCACTAAATAATAATTTTCAACAAATTATCATCCTAGGCTAGGTCTGTTTTATCGAAGCTCTGCTGGGGCTGATGCCTCTTACTATCAGGCCGATACAGTAAGGACGCGGTAGAAAGAGTGCGGCAGTGCCGGGCGCACCCGCGTTTGCCGCACGCACAGTTCGGATGACATCCGGACACCCGGCTGGACGTCTGAGGTCACGGCGTGAACTCATTACCTTTTAGAGAATAGGAATCCTGGGAGCCATTGGGAGCGCCCGATCCACCCCAAGCTGCTGAAGCCGCTCTTGCCGCCGGCTGTCCCCGGGAGGAGGGGAGAAAGGACTGGGGCTGCTCCGGAGCTGTCAGCGCGGGAGATCAGCACCCATGGACGTGGCCAGGGCAGGCGAGCGGGGGCTGGGGGAAAGTTTGCCTGATTCACTTTGGTCTTGTCCCGGGGAGTGAGGGGGTCAGGCAGTGAAGCGGGGCTGACTGGGGCTGCTCCGGAGCTGTCAGCGCGGGAGATCGGCACCCATGGACGCGGCCAGGGCAGGTGAGCGGGGGCTGGGGGAAAGTTTGCCCATGAAATTTCGTCTCGGCTTGCCTGACGCTCCACACTAATGCAGGGGTAAGGGTAGGTGGTAAATTAGCAGGTTAAACATGCAGCAAAACTGCAGGATAAAAAAGCGATAATCGGGGCGCACATTACTGTATGGGAGGGAATAGCTAATCCGATCGTTTACGTATCATATGCATGCCGCGGGCGGAAAGGGTTACCCGTTGATTTAAAGAAGCGGTAAGGATGGGTTAAAAGGGATAGTGAATCGCGGGTTGGACTTACGCGGCCAAATTGCGGGTACAAAGCGGGTTAGAAACGGGGTAATCGCGGCCGCGCTTTACTGTATCGGCCTGTATATAAGTGCATCACCAGGCATGCTTGGTGAGAGGACCGTGAGATAACAACAACACTTATTTTTATAGCACTATCAGACATGCACTGCTCTGTACAATGGCGATAAGAATTCAGATACGATAAATCCTTGCCCAAAAGAGCTTACAATCTAAGTGGCTACCTGAGGCAACTGGAGATAAAGTGACTTATCTAGGTCCACAAAGTATGTCAGTAGAAGTGGGATTTGAACTCTGGTTTCCTTGGTTGCTCTAACCACTAAGTTGTCCCTCCTGTGAGGTAACTGTGTATGCAGTGATGCTCAGAGTAAAAGGTCCCAGTTCCAGCATGTCTTAAGCAGTTTTCATTTGAGAAAAAAGATGCAGGGAAGAGCTCACTCTTTGTCTTCAGTGGAACTGTCCAACTGCTTTTCCACTGTGTGTAGTGATACTCTATAGGGATTAAAGGCAAAGGATAGTCAAACTGATTGACTATAAGTTTGAGTAGCTCACCACCCCTCGATTCTTTAGAATAATATAAATATAAATATATACATATGTGTTTGTACATTGTGTGCCTACAGTAGAAAAAAATATATTGTACCTTCTTAATTAGTACCCACTAAACTGTTACAGTTATAAAACGCAGTTTTACCTGGTTTCACATTTACTTTCAAAAACAACTTGTCAGCATATGCAGGAATGCTAAGAATTATCATGGCTGAGTATCACAGAGTCCTAACACTGATGGCTAAAAATCTGCACAGCTCTCTCAGAAGCTGTCCTAACGTCAAGTCACAATAGTAATAATAATAATGAAAAGATCCTTAAAAAAATCTCTGCAGCGTTATAAGACATAGCAAATTGATATTAAGGTAAGCCCTGCACCGCAGGGTACAGTATGTTCACATTCTAGAGCAAGAGAGGAAGGCAGGCAGAGACCCAAACAGGCGATACATTTAGAAAGTGAAAACAAAGCATGTGATTAGTCTTCTCTGCTTTGTTGTCAGGTTTTGTTTCAATTATTTTAGCACCTGATTATGATACTATAATATTATAATAATACTAAAATATAATATTTTTCCAATATGCTGCCGCCAATGCAAAAGGGCTGAGCACCTGCCCTTTGTGGCAGTAATGATGCAACCAAAACCAAGTGACTGGCAGCTTTAGGCAGCCCTTCCATCACCTACTAGAATCTGTTCTATAAAATAAGGGGTTCGAGAGTAGCACTGGGATAAAATGGTTCTTTTACCTAACTGCCTTTGGTATAGTAAGATTAACAGCAATGAGATTTTGCATGATACTGCGAGCGTTGAATGTTTAATCACCATGATATTGCAATATGCCTGTGAGCTGCTTAAGCTACAAAACCCTAGGACAAAGTGTCATCAAAAAGCTGGAAACTACCAAAGCAGCATAAGACAACAAATGATTAAGGCATGCAATAGCAGATGGAAACAGTGATAATGTTTACATGTGTCCCCTCCGACGCTGGCCTCAGTGGAAAAAAAAACAAACCAAAACAAAAAAACTATACAAAATACATTTTAGGAAAGTGTTGTACTAAGATATGGTGTTTAAACACTTAAGGGGCAATATTCAAACTGCTCACACTGATGCAAACTCCGCATGCATTTTTTATCCAAGGTTTTTTTCACCAATTTTCAAAGGGAAAGTACATGCTGGTTTTCACTTTGAAAATGGCCACGGGTGCACAGAATGCACAGCACTTGCACCAGTTGTTTTTCATGAAAAGTACACTTGTAGATCTGAAAATGCAATCTGCACGCATACTTTTCCTCCTCTGACCTAAACACACTCTCTGGAGTGCCTCCTTTCAATACACTGACTTTTGCCCACATTGAAAGGAGGAAACTTTCAAATGCTTTTATTTACGAAAAATTGCTTTGAAAGTTGCTCTCCCCCTGTTACCAAGCAAAACAAATTAGCTGAAATAAAGTGCTGCCTTACCTAAGGTAAAGGACCTTCAATCTTTCATAATGTAATACACTCTGTCTTCTTTGTACCATTTTGATTTGTGTAATGGTATTATGGATAAAGCGCCAGAAGCAAATTGACTAGAAAGAGAAGTCTGAGAATTAACCAGGAAAAGAACATTCCATGAATCTTAGGGCAGTTAAGGCAAGTAGCAAATACTGGGATATAAACAATTCTGCTTGGCTCTCCTTGGACAGTAGCTATCACAGCAAAGGAGGAAAGGAAACTCAGCAACAGAAATCAGTGGAATGTGTTTGCACATTGTGGAAGGTGGAGGGTCTAGGTTAGAAGATGGACCATTTCTATATTTTTATGGTTTGAATTTTCTAATTCTACCAGTGAGAAGCAAGGAAATATTGGAGGGTTTCAATAACAACAAAACAAAATGGAAGGGGGAGATCCCTGCTTGACCTAATAAATATTTAATGGGGTGAGAAATTGAGGGTTGTTAAGCAAATCCATGTTTGAGGGTTTAAGGAATACATTCAGCAGCTTAAGAAAAATCAAGTATTCAGTGGGCCAGACACAAAGGGTCTGATTTTCAAAAGGATTTACACACTTAAAACTGGTTTTTACATGTGTAAATGCACTTTACCCGTGTAAGAAGGCCTTTGAAAATTCGCTACAGTATATGCCATTGAATTGTCCATAGGACTTACCCGCGTAAGTCCTATGGACTTACGCGGGGACTTACGCGGGTAAGCCATTTACGCACTTTAAGTGCGTAAATGGCTTTTGAAAATTGCTATGAGAGTTTGTTACATACACTTGCGCAACTCCTTTGAAAATTCACTTGCAAGTGAGCAATGGTGCCTGTCACAATTTATTTTGCTAAGAGAAGGACAACTCTTCCTGCAAGAGAACCACTGGGGCTGCTTTTGCTGTTTAATGAACATGATGAAAAGAGGAGGCAGACCCAGGCATTGTGTTCCCGGTAAGAGTGCATGTGCACACAGGAAAACACAGCACATGGAGAAAAGGCGACTTAGAATGATGCTTCAAGGAACACTGCACACAAATTTGTACACTACATTGAAAATGAAAACTTTTTTAGGCACAGCCCGCAAACAATTACAGAAAGCATTGGATCTAGTTCCCTGTTAATTAAATGTGAACTTAAAATTATTTAAAAATGGAATTGTTTTAGTAAAATCAGTTCTTCTTTTCCTTAATTAAGGTATGGGTTATCCTCCAGCTTTCAGCATAATAAAAAGATGCTTTGCATAGAAGGCATTGCTACTTTACGTTAAGTTCTTACTCGCAATTGCTGTCCATCTAAGGTAGAATTCTAACAGAGTCACATTTGAGGGGATCATGTGACCTATCATATGCTTAGTGGGAAGGAGCTCTCAAGTTCTAGACCTTTCCAAAGTTCAGTGAAGACATAGAAAGAATGACATATGCGTCATGACACCTGGAGCAACATGCAAGATCAATGCATACAGACTTGGCGTCATATGTACCAATATTCTGAGCTGTGGGTTCCTGATGTAGCCTGCCTTGGGACCACATTCATCAGTTCAAAAAGATTTTGCGATTAGGAACTTCCCTGAAGATTGGGATCTCACCACCAGGAATTTGGGGAGAAAGGGCGCTATTCCTGATATGCCTTCTTTGAAGAATTGGGCCCTTCTTTTTAGAACACTCTGCCAATGGCATCAGTGTGTTGAATGAGTACTACAACCCCTTCCAAGCAGTCAACCTCCTGAAGCTGGACAAGTTATTATTCAGGATCCTACCCATGCATCAAGGCATTGAAGCAGATGAAAGATGCTTCAACTGTAGCTGATCATCATCAGATCTTCTGACAGATACCAAGGACGTTTATCCCCGTATGAACCCGCTCAGAGCTGAGCTTAGCTTTTTTGACCAGGCAGGTATGGAGATCTTACAGCCAGATCTAGACAGCTGAAAGCAACACTTGCTATCTCAGTTTAGATATGCTGTGGCCTTCTTCCAAATAGTAGTGGCAGACAGTATGACCATCCATTAAAGGATATCTTGTGTCTGCTGTGGTAGACAGAATTTCTAGACAGCCAGTATTTGGCTGGCCTAGCTGATTTTAACTAAGGGAAGCCAGCAACCAACAGGATCTTTAAACTGTCCAAAGTGTTTGTTTTCTGTTGAGCGCCAGCTTCCAGATCAGCAGAGACTCTATGTGCTCTGGACCTTTCCTTGTTGAATCAGTGGCTGGCCAGAGGTCCAACCGCAGTGGTGGCAGCAGCAGCTTGTTGTAAATGTGTGTGGGCCAGGAACTGAGTCAGCATGCACTCCACTCCCAGACTGTGCCTATCATTTTGGAAGCCAAAAGGGGCGAGGCCACCGTAGGGCCTGGACGAGGAGCACACACTGACTCACTTTCCAGTCCATACGTCTTTAAAAGGAAAATTGGATCTTACCTGCTAATTTTTGTTCCTGTAGTACCACAGATCAGTCCAGACCAGTGGGTTATGCACTCCCACCAGCAGATGGAAGCAGAGAACAAAACTTTGAGGTACTGCTATATACCAAGTGTGCCACCTGCAGCTCCTCAGTATTGATTAATACCCATGCTAAGATACAACAGAAAAACATTTAACTAAGGGCGAACAAGAAAAAAACCTCAAGGGTTGGATATCCCTGAACCTGGAAACCCCAGCTCCGGAATTTATGCCAAAACATACAAATTGAAAAAGGGATGATCCCTTATAGACTTCTTATGTACAGCAGCAAACTACCAGGCAAATCAGTCTTTTGGCAGTTTTACCAGGGTGGGCCTCTAGACTGATCTGTGGTATTAGAGGAATGAAAATTAGCAGGTAAGACCCAATTTTCCTTTCCTGGACTTACCCAGATCAGTCTAGACCAGTGGGATGTACCAAAGCCACATTACACCGGATGGGAACCCGAAAGACCTGCTCTCAGAACGCTTTCCCCAAAAACTGCGTTCTCTGGTGCTCTTACATCCAGGTGGTAATGTCTTGTAAAAGGTATGCATAGAGGACCAGACTCCGGCCCTACATATTTTTGCAGGAGGTACCACTGACACTCTGCCCAGGAAACCACTTGCGCTCTTGTAGACTGTGCTTTCAAACCACTGGAATGGGCCGGCCCTTACCAACATAGGCCAAACAAATGGTCTCCTTCAACCAACGAGCCAAGGAGGCCTTGGACGCCTTTTCACCTTTCTTCGATCTCCCAAACAATACGAAAAGGTGGTCCAACTTCCGAAAGGAGTTAGTGACTTTCAAATAACATAGGAATATCCGGCGAACATCCAAGAGGTGAAGATCTCTCCCCGAAGAAGAATCTTAAGACCAGTCAGGGAAACTGGGCAACTCCACGGATTGATTCACATGGAAGGCAGATACCACTTTGGGCAAAAAGGAAGGCACCGTACGCAAGGACACCTTGTCAGTAGAGATGCGAAGGAAAGGATCCCGATAGGACAGAGTCTGTAATTCCGAAATCCGTCTAGCAGAGCAAATGGCCACCAGGAAAACAGTCTTCAAAGTAAGGTAATTTAGGGAAGACCGTTTCAGCGGTTCAAAGGGCGGATCACAAAGCGCCTGCAAAACCAGATTAAGATTCCAGTCCGAACACAACTTATGAACTGGAGGCGAAGATGCTTTACTCCTTTCAGGAAGCGGACAATGTCCGGATGGCTGGCCAAGGGCTTGCTGCCTATCCGGCCCCTGAGATACCCTAGGGCCCAAACCTAAACCCGGAGGGAATTATAAGCCAAGCCTTTTGACAAGCCCTACTGCAGAAAGGCCAAAATATGAGGTATGGTCACTGACAGCGGTACTATGCCTTGTTGATCACACCAGGCCTCAAACACTTTCCACACCCTGACGTACGCCATTGAAGTCAAAGGGCATCTAGCCTGGAGGAGGGTGGAAATCACCGATTCTGAATAACCCTTCATGCATAACCGCCGCCTTTCAAAAGTCAAGCCACAAGACAGAAGTGATCCTCCCGATCCGAAAAGATGGGTCCTTGACGTAAGAGACCCGGAAGATGGGCCAGGCGCAATGGACTGTCAGTTGCCAACTGAATGAGATCCACAAACCAGGGACACCGTGGTCACTCCGGAGTCACCAGGACCACTGGGCCGGGATGTTCCTCTATGCACCGCTGTTGTGCCCGTCGGTCGCAGGCGGCTGCGACCTTTGCTGCTCACCTCCTTTCTCTATGCAGCTCCGAGTCTGGACAGAATGGCGGCCTCCGCTTCCACACGTCGACCCTCATGGCGTGCCCGGGACAGCATGCGCGCCTGCCCCCTTCTTAAACGCGTCATGGCGGGAACCTTGGGGGCGTCCCCGCCGCATGACGTCATCCGCCTACCATACTTAAACTCAGCTGACTTCTTGGAAGACTAGTTAGCAAGGAATCTCGTCCTGCTAGTTCCGCCTCTCTGGGACTTTCTCTCACTGACTTCTGGGTGACCTAGGTACCCGCTTCTCGGGGGCCTTGCTGCACTCAGGGCTATCCACTCCTTGGAGAGCCATTCTCTGTCTCTCTCTATTTCAGTGAGTTCCTGCATCGTTCTCAGACGACTCCAGCTGTTCCTGTTCCAGTCATCTTCGGTGCCTGTTCTCCATCTGCTTCTACAGTACCGGTGTGAGTACACTACCTTCGTGGCACGGATTCTCGGGTCGGCCTCCTGCAGACTAGGGTGTCCAGTCCTACCAACTAGACCTCTTTCTTACGACTGAAGAACCGAGTAGTCTTCGAGTTGGCTCAGGTTGCCATGAGGTCCAGCTGGAGAACCTCCCATCTGGCACAGATGTGATTCCAGGCCTCCCGGGACAGCTCCCACTCCCCGGGATCTAGCTGTTGACGGCTGAGGAAGTCTGTCTGTATGTTGTCTATGCCCGCTACGTGAGCGGCTATGATTCCTTCCAAATGACACTTAGCACAAGCAAACAGGAGATGAACCTCCCGTGCTACGGCTGGGCTCTTGGTTCCTCCCTGGTAGTTGAGGTAAGCAACCGTGGTGGCATTGTCTGAGAAGATGCAAACTATTCTCCCCTGCACCGGAGGCTGAAATGCTACCAATGCCCTGCGGACAGCTCTCGTTTAGAGGCAATTGATGGACCAGGACCGTTCCGTCAAGGACCAGGTACCCTGGGCCGCATGACCCAGGCACACCGCTCCCCAGCCCTGGAGGCTCATGTCTGTCGACATGACCATCCAATCCAGGACTTCGAGGGGCATTCCCTTCTGTAAGTTGGTCTCAAACCACCACTCCAGGCTGAACCTGGCCTGCTTCGACAACGGTAATGGCAGCTGGTACTGCTCAGACACCGGGTTCCATCAAGACAGCAGCGCTCTCTGCAATGGCCGCATGTGAGCGGCCAGTATTGACGCCATGTAGCCCAGGATCTGCAGATAGTCCCAAACTAGGTATCTGAAGATGAAGGAGGTGAAGCACTTGCTGCTGTAATTTGTACATCCTGTCCTTTGGGAGGAACACCTTGCCCAGCAGAATGTCGAACCAAGCTCCCAAGTATTCCCGGGACTGTGATGGGGTCAGATGACTTTTCACTCCATTGATCACCTAGCCTAGAGACTGGAGGAACTGCGTCAATTGGTGGACCGCAAGCAAGCAGTCCTCCTCTGACTTTGCTCGAATCAGCCAATCGTCGAGGTACGGGCGGACCAACACCCCTTCCTTCCTGTGGGCCGCCGCCACTACCACAATCACCTTGGTAAAGTTGCGTGGAGCCGTAGCCAAGCTGAAGGGAAGAGCCCGGAACTGGAAATGTTGACCCAGAATCTTGAAACGCAAGAACTTCTGATGATTGATGCGGATCGGAATGTGGAAGCTCGGTGAGGTCCAATGAGGCAAGGAATTCTCATTTGCGGACGGCCACAATGGCAGGGCGGAGAGTCTCCATCCAAAAGCACAGGACCCTCAAGCTCAAATTCATCTGCTGCAGGTATAGAATGGGGTGGAAGGTACCCTCTTTCTTTGGAACCACAAAGTAAATGGAATACCGTCCTCTTCCCCGTTTGTCTGACGGGATTGGGACAATCGCTTGCAGACCTAACAATCTTTGTACAGTGTCCTCCACTGTGGCCCACTTGTTGCGGGAAAGCAGCGCGATTCCAGGAAGGCGTCCTTGAGAGGGCGAGAAAATTCTAAGGCGTAGCTGTCCTTTATCAACTCCAGTACCCACTGATCGGAGGCGATCTTGGCCCACTCCTCGTAAAACTGGGACAACCTGCCCCCGACCACTACGCATGAGGAGTGGGCCGACCTGATTTCATTGGGCAGGTTTACCAGTCCCAGCCCCCTGGCTGGAGCCACCTCTTGCAGATCTGTTGGAGCCTCGAAAGGTCTGTTGATGAGCTGTGGGTTGCCTGGAACCGGAGGAGGGGGCACCCCTCACAGACCTGAATCTCTGGGAATCCCAAAAACGAGTTCGCGGAGGGAAGGACTTTTTGAAAGGCCTCTTATCTTTGGGCAGCTTGTTGCCCTTGGTTTCTCCCAGAGACTTCATAAGCTGGTCCAGATCCTCTCCGAATAGTAGCTTCCCCCAAAAGGGAAGGTTACATAACTGAGACTTGGAGGAGGCATCCACCACCCAATTCCGAAGCCACAGCAGCTGCCTAGCTGCTACTGATGAAAGAATACTCCGGGCTGCGGTACGCACCAAATTGATCAATGCATCTGCCACATAAGCGACCTCTGCCTCCAGGTGGACCACTTGGGAAGGGGACATGACCCCAGAGGAAGTCGGGTCCTGAGGTTTTTGAATCCAGCACAGACAGGCATGCTGCATCATGCTCGCACAGACAGCCGCTCGAAGACTCAAAGATGAGACCTCAAACAAGCGCTTAAGATGAAGTTCCAGCTTGCAGTCCTGCACATCCCTAAGAGCCGTGGCCCCTGCACTGGGATGGTAGTCTTCTTAGTGACCGCTGATACCACCGCATCTACCTTAGGAGTCTTAAGGCGCTCCAAATGTTTGTCTAGCACCGGATACAGCTTTGTTATAACCTGGATGACCTTAAGGCCTGCCTCCGGAGAGTCCCATTCCCGACTAATAAGCTTTTGGATTTTCTTCAGTATAGGAAAAGCGCTGGGCAGACCCCGGAGACCGTCCAAGACCGGGTTAACACCCTCGCTGTCAGACTCTTCCTGAGTGAGCTTCACCCCCCAACTCCTTGAGCACCTGAGGGATAAGGGGTCGCAACTCTTCCTTCTTAAACAGACGAACCACACGTGGATCATCCCCTTCTGATCCAGGCTCCACCTGAAGCTCATCGTCCCCGCCAGTATCCGGATTTGGGGAGAGGGTCTCATCCGGGTCTGTAGCGACATCCCCCAGGGGTGAGGGAACCTCCTCCCCCCTGCGGGTCATCCGAGCCTTCAAGATCCCCACGGGCCATGGTTGCGCGTGAGATCCGAGAATCTGTACACAATTTGGGGCATTTTGGAACCCTCAACTTCCCTCCTGGGGTCTGGGCTTCGCCAATTTCCTGGCCAAGAAGGCCTCATGCATGAGGAGTACAAACGCAGGTGAAAAACCACACGGACCCGTCTCATTGTCGCTGGGATCAGACTTCGCGTCCCTCATGTCTTCCTGAACTGGTTCCTGCACCGCGG
This sequence comes from Rhinatrema bivittatum, assembly GCF_901001135.1. NCBI lineage: Eukaryota > Metazoa > Chordata > Amphibia > Gymnophiona > Rhinatrematidae > Rhinatrema > Rhinatrema bivittatum. The sequence goes on from NC_042622.1 coordinate 42,235,015, forward strand.
GAGACAGCGAGGGAGGGTCGTACTGGGACTCCTTCCTGGCAGGTGTAGCTGAGGCCGCAGGAGACCTGCACTTAGATCCAGCCCCTGAAGCTGCCCCACGCGCGGTCTTCTTTAGCCCCTTAGAAGAGGACCCCTCCCCTCCCGCAGCACAAGTAGTGCACAGGGAGAGGAATCCAGGTAGGCAGACAACACATCACAGGACTTACAGGCTTCAACTAAAGGCTTTTCTGCCATTCTCCCAATGTGGTGCGGTCCCTAGGGATCGCCCCGGGCAGAAAAGAGTACCACTGCCGAAATCGTGCGGGGAAAAGTGCAACTTTTTTACAAAAATGGTGTGCACGCCAAAAATAGCCCGGCACCATCAAGCAGACACACGGGAAGGCAGCCGGCAGCATAGAAACAAAATGCCAGCTGCGCTTAAAAAAGTTTGGCACTGCCAAGTAGTCGCGTGCAGGGAGCTCCTACCCAGCCAAGAAGGCCCCTCACAAGAAGCTGCCTGCTCTCCCCTCCAGGCCCCTCCAGTGCATGAAGGACTGCCGGGCTCAGCTCTGCCGAGCAGACTGAATCACACGACAGAGCCGCTGACCTCAGGAATCCTAGGGAACAATTAACTTTTTTTTTGTTTTAACTTAATAAAAACTGCCAGAAACACAAAAAAACTTCCCCAAAGGGGAAGTTTCCCTGAACTAGCGGCCACTTGGAGGGAGGCTTTGGGACCGCTGATGGAGCCAGTCCCCTGGCTATCGGGAATCCCGGGACACTCGGGCTAGCACAACCAGGGGTATCCAACCCCCCGTTCACCCAGATCTTCCTGAGGGATGGTCCCAAGATGGAAGCTGGTACCTCGGGGAGCGAACTACTCCAGAGAAACTCAGCCAAGAGCTGCAGGTAATGTACCACCACCATCTGCTGAGTTGCTGCAGGTGGCACACTTGGTATATAGCACTGCTTCAAAGTTTTGTTCTCTGCCTCCATCTGTTGGTGGGAGTGCATAACCCATTGGTCTAGACTGATCTGGGTATGTCCAGGAACTGCACTGCTGCTGCCAGTGCCACAGGGCCTGGGACTGGTCCCTGTTTCAATAAGAAAAGAGATTTGGGGGAGGGAGTCTGGTTGTAGAGGGGAGACAGCGGAAGTTGGGCAGTTGGCCATTTTCTTCCAAAGTTAGCAGCGCTAATGAGAAAAGAATTTGAGGATGCTGTGTACTCTGACAAAAAAAAATTCTGAAAAGAATCAAAGGAAAAACAAAGGAAATTTTTATAAACAAATCCATCTTAAAGAAAACCAGAAAACCTCAAAATCATTTAGACATCAAAAAGGACCAACTAAATAAAACAAACTAAACCATGGATAGGCAACTAGAAAAAAATAAGGACGAAAGTCATAGGATATTGGCAACTGAGGAAATGCAGGTCTGAGGAAGCTTTTTCCAAGTGAATATAAAACGGTTGGCTCCAAACAGTTCTATTGCCACCTAGTAGCAAATGAACTTGGAAGTATTCTCTGGAGCTTAAGAGAATCTCCTTCCAACCAGGCACACAACTTGACCCTAAGATTCTATTAATCACACGTATCTTTGAATAACGGGACACATTGAATAACTGATGGTGTGGCAATTGCTTATTCTGCACTTGTACTAATTGCAGTTGGATATTTTTTCAATATATCTGACAAGCACTTCAGATACAAGGATGCAAACAGTACTATTATACTAGGTGCAACATTTCAATCGTTGGCTGCTTAAGGTAATTAAATAAACCCTTCAATTTATTTCATCTTAAAAATTAAACCAGGCATCCAGGAAAAAATGTTACACAGCATTGCAGGAGAGAAATGGGAACAAAGAGCACCCCAAAGAGAGAGAGAATGTGACAGCAAGGGATTAGAGTGAGACTCCAGTGTCATCACTTAGAAGCTTGCAAAAGCCCTCCATCCAATCTAACCAAAGGGCATAGATTTCAAAAGCATGACAACATCAGGCCACAGCAGCTCAGAACACCCCACGCTGACAAGTTTGCAAGGTTTTAAAAAATGTTGTGGCAAATCTAGAAAAGAATTATGGTTGCCACTGCAACAAATTCATAGACTGTATCATGTTTGGCTATGAAGATCCTCCTTGTAAAACATGTACCAAATTTCTTCTCCTCCAGAAAATGTATGCATCATTACAAAAGAATTATCGATAAAGAAGTGTCAGTATAAAACCAGACCTCTGAAATAGCCAGACTTGAAATTCAGACTGTTTGTGAGGACTTCAGCAATTTCAGACTGGACAATCATGAAATAAATGTATTGTTCTTGGTATTATATGGAAATGATTGTCTGCCTCAGAATGGAGTGGGATTTCTGTAACCCGGTGATCTCCTTCTTGTAAACTTCTTAAGTCTAAATGTCCTGACCTTTTTGGGGCCCAATTTTTACAGCCCTTGCTATAAGTAACTGCAAAACTTGTTCCATACAGGGCGGAGCTGGATGGCGAGGGCCACAGTCCCTAGGGAATGCTACCGGTGCCCCTGGCCTCAGATGAATGGCAGGTCAGATGGGAAGTGAAAGGGAGTCTTCTGGAACTCAGAGGGATACGCTGGACAAAAACAGACAGGTCATAGGCTAGTTTTGGTCTTCTGCTCCCTGTGTGCAACCAAAAACACACACAGTCTCCCAACAGTTCCCAAAGGACTCAGTCTCTTTTCCTTTTGAATTCGCTTCTACCATGAACATCCGAAATTAGCTGCTGTTGGCTCTACCATCACAGAGTACTGCTTGGATCACTCAGCCGTAGTGATACACAAAATCGTAGCTGCTGGGCTCCTTGGGGATTGGGGGAGGGGCCTCAGGAATCTGGATGTTCTCCAGGTCCAGCAGACGCAGTTTCATCTCCATGCTGAGCAGGGTATCCAGGTCACTCTTGGTCAGCTCACTCGACATCTCCTTTCCCAAGAGGGCGTTTAGGCCATCAATCCAGATGCAGTACTGTGCATAATTTAAAAAAAAAAGAACATCACAACAGAGAATAGAGAAGGAAAAAAAAATCAAGTTCCATCCTCACTCAATCCCTTTTAACTACTTCTGGGGAAAATAGGAAGATGACAGAACTGAAGAGCAGGATGCCTGCCATCCCTCCCACAGTGCTGAAAGCTTAGAGGAAATACTCCGTTCTCATTATAAGGCAAAGCCAAACAAAAACCAGATCGTCGCCATTATTAGCTCTTTTCTTTTTCGCTTAGTTATGTTTCCTGTCATTCATCCTTTGTGTCTCTAAATTTAAACATTAGTGTAGACGATGCACTTGGGAAAAGTGACGACTGGTGGAGGAGGCTCTCCAAAAACAGTTTGTCCTCCACCTGTGGCCAGGCAGTGAAACTGAACCACCATCAGAAGCTGGCATGAGAACAATTAATAGGAACGCTAATAAAAATATAGGTTTGCAGGCATTCAAAGATGATAGCTTCACCCATTTTGCATTTCCATGAAGTAAAAGCAAAAAATGCTCTACCATCACCAGCAAAGGAAGCAATAACGTGCCCATGAACATGTCATGAGAATATTGAAGCCAGAAAGCCACATGAAACCCAGTGAAATGACTCCTAATCATTACCTCATATTTGTTTGGTGCAATGAAGTTTAAGGTTTCGTCTGGGTCATACAAAATGGAAAAAGCCAATTCCAGCACTTCCTGAAAAGGGAGTCAAATGATTACAAATTGATGCAGCCTAAAGAGTAAAAAAACAATGCATCCACCTGACATCAATTCTCCCTCTTTTTCCATAAATAACAAAAAACATCTTCCAATATGGGGGGAGAGGGGCTTTCTCTCCAAAACCCCAGGACAAGAAGGAAAATGTACCCCATGGCTCCCACGTAGACAGAGAATGGGAATGTTCCCTGGCACTCGTTAAATAATAGAGTGGTGAGGTTACAAAGGGAGGCAATGGTTCTTATCTGCGTTGATGTCATGCACTGCACCTCTTATGTGAGCATACGCTGTTTTTTTCTTTGATATTTTGTTTCTTCCTCCAAACATGCACAAATATACATAGAAACTAATACAGATATTTATTATTAAAAAAATAAAAGCATGGCAATGCTCTCGGTGTCACCAGAAGGTGCTCTATGATTCCCAAAGGGAGAGCTATCTTTGGGAGACAGTCATGATGCCTGTTTATCATGTACACAAAAGTTGCTTCTGACCTTATTCTGTTTGAGAGCACTCTTCTCCTTCATATGAGGACAGTCTTTCCCTGTCACTACAGCCTTGATGTCTGCAACAGGGACTGTGGAAAGAAAGACGTCTCTAAAACAAAATTTCCAAGGTCTTGCAAAACTCACATGAACAAGGCCAGCAGCGAAGAACAGAATGCTTGGTAACAAAAGGAAATGTGGTTCTTACCTGCTAACTTTTGTTCCTGTAGTACCACTCCTGGGTGTTGCCTCCCTGCCAGCAGATGGAGACAGAGAAAGTTTTCACAGACACTGTACTTAAGCCAGTGTGCCACCTGCAGTGGCACACTGGCTTAAGTACAGTGTCTGTGAAACTGCAGTGTGCCACCTGCAGTATTGACCTGTACCTAAGCCAAGATGACAGCAACAGCCATAAATTTCTAAGCAAGCTTCTAAGCAAAATTGCTCCCCTCTAATGAGACGGAAGAAGGTGAAGTTGCCCAAAAAGACAACAGAAAACTCATTTCCCAAATTTAACATACGTGATCAGCATTGAAAATCAACAACTCCGCACTATATATAAAGCAACAGTATAAGCGGCGGACTCTACCCCCCCAGTAAATGGGCGGGTCTCTGGACTGATCTGTGGTACTATAAGAATGAAAATTAGCAGGTAAGAACCAATTTTCCTTTCCCTGACGTACCCAGATCAGCCCAGATGCCTGGGATGTTCCTAAGCTCCCCTTGACTCAGGTGGGACATGGAGAGTTCCACTACATTCTCACTAAAGGACATGGAAGCTGGAGCCCTGACATCCAAAAGATAATGCCTAGCAAAAGTGGGCAACGACTTCCAAGTAGCCACCCGGAAAATTTCATATGGAGACACCTGATGCAACTCAGCACAGGAAGTCGCCTGAGAATGCGTCAAGTGCACCTCTAAACCCTCCAGCAGCGGGCACCCGTTAGAAATGTAAGTCAACTAAATCGCTCCAAAATTCTCCTGGCTGAACAAATAGCAATCAAGAAAACCATTTTAAGAGTCAAGTCTTTAAACATAGCTTTTTTCAGTTGTTCCAAACAGAGCCTCACACAATCCTCTAAGGACTAGATTCAGATAAGAACATAAGAACATAAGAAATTGCCATGCTGGGTCAGACCAAGGGTCCATCAAGCCCGGCATCCTGTTTCCAACAGAGGCCAAAACCAGGCCACAAGAACCTGGCAATTACCCAAAGATTTCAAGATGGACAAATTTTCCACACCTGAGAACACAAATTCTTAGCTCCCTGAAGGAACTATAGAACATCTGGATGTGTGGACACCTTACCCTGAAGACAACCCAATGTTGCTATCTGGACACTCAGAGAGTTAAAGGCCAGTCCCTTGACCAGAACCTTTCTGAAAAAAAGCCAAAACATGTTACACTGAAGCCTGAACAAACTGAAGCTGTACTCCGTCAACCACAGGGCAGGACTTGAAGATCCTCCAAATTCGCATATAAGTCAAGGATATAGAAGATGGAAATAACATCTTTGGAATATCCCATCCATCTCAGATGTCTCCTCTCATAAACGAAGCTGCGAGACAAAAGTGAGCCACCTGACCCAAAAATATTGGGCCCTGATGGAAAACAGTTGACTGATGTCCAAACCTCAGGAGCCTGTCTATGGCCATGTTGATCAGATCTGGAAAGCATGTTCGATGTGGCCACTTTGTAGCTACCAGGATCATGCTGCCTGGATGTTTCTCTATCCGCTGTAATCCCTTGTCCAGCAGAGGCCACGGGAGGGAAGACAAAGAAGAATCCCTCAAGTCCACAGCAACACAAGAGCTCTGATTCCTTTGTACTATGTGTTATGTTTTGGTATGGATGTGAACCCTGGGCCGAGGTGAGAGATGACTCCACCCACAGGGAGGAGTGGTCTCAGTATCAGGACACAGCTGTAAGTCAAACTTTATTATGAATGAGAAAGAAAGGAATCATAACCCGAGGAGTGGGGAATGCAGTAAAGGTGCAGTTCTGAGCAGTACCCGTGGAGTGGGAAATACTGTCAAAGTACAGTTCTTGAACTGAGGGTTATACCCAGAGTAGTACTTCAGACATGATGATCCGGTAGTGTCCCGCAGAGCGGGGTACGCCAGATAGCTTTCCCAGTAGAATAGAAAATACCTCAAGTATGCAGATCTGGTAATGGCTCGCAGAGTGGGATATGCCGAAGTTGACTTGCATGGTGATGATGATGCTGAGGTAGTCTGAGGTTCTGGAGTTCAGATGGTGTTTGAGAATGATGAAGCAGTATCCTGCAGTGCAGGGTAGGGTGTAGCGAATCCTGCTGGTGAAAATGCAGTAGTGGCCCGAGGTCCGGGGTATGCTAGGGAATCCCAGCAAGCTTGAAGAGAGAAGAAGTAGAAGTCTCACAAGGGTTGGTTCCAAGAATTCAGGCAGGATGGCCCTCCGAGGAGCGGATAGCCTTTGAACGCAGAAAAGCCCCTAAGGAGCGGGTACTCAGAGCGTTCACCCAGCGAGACAGGAAGTAGGAACTGGAACTTCAAGGAGAAGCGGATTCAGCAACAAGAAGAACTCCTTGCTAACTCGTCTGAGAGTAGGGCCAGTCAGCTTAAATACAGCAAAGCGGTGATGTCATGCGGAGGGGACGCCCCCGAGGTTCCCGCCATGATGTGTACTAAAGACAGCTTGTGCGCATGCGCTAGGTGACTCCAGGAACAAGATGGCAATCAGTATCTCCCATGTCGTCCCGGGGACGCCAGGGAGGTTGGCATTTGCTGGCGGAGACCTTCCGAGAATTAACGAAGTAGCAAGAAAAGAGGTGAGCATGAGAGGTCGCAGCCGCCTGCGACCACGGGCACAACACTATGTACTGTTCAGCAGCTGTAAAACTGCCACACCTTGGTGTTCTCTTTAGTCAAGATATATCCATCTTCTGTGAATGAGACATCGCTGCCTCCGACAGCTCCCATTCCTGGGGTCTAACTTTCTCCAACTGATAAAATCCACCTGAACATAGTATTCTCCGGGATGTGAGACACTGCCAGCCACTCTAAGTGCTGTTCTGCCTAGAGAATCAACTCCCGGGCCTCTCAAGTCGCTGTCTGATCATTGGTTCCTCTTTGACAGTTGATGTAGTCCACGGTTGTCGCATTGTCTAATAGGATGCGCACTGGAAGGCTGCTTAACCTTGACAGACAGACAGACAAGCAATGCGAAATGCACCGCTCTTGTCTCTGACTGTTAGGCCATGAGGCCTCCTGTTTCGACCACTGGCCCTGCATTGACTGATTTTGCCACACCTCCCTCCATCCAGAGAGGCTTGAATCGGTGGTGACTATTATCCAGTTCAGAATCTCCAGTTCCGCAACATGCTCAAGATTGGTGCAATCAAGCACCACTAAAGATAGTCCCTGGCTTCCCCCTCTAACGGATGAGGAAGATGGAACTCTTCCAATATTGGATTCCAGTAGGAAAAGAGCCCCCTGCAGAGGCCGCATCTGTGTGAATGCCCAATGCATTATCCAAGGTCAATGCCATAGAATCCAGACTTTTTATTAGTCCCAGATTCTGGACACCAAAAGCTCTAGCAGAAGCCTAATCTGACTCTGCAATTTCAGCAATCTCTATCCGTGAGAAACACTATCTCCACCAGTGTGTTAAACTGAGCTCCCAGATACTCCAAAGTTTGTAAGAGGACTAAATGGCTCATTGCTAGGTTCACCACCTATCCTAGAGACTTCAAGTGCATTGATACCTTTTGTACTGATTGTCGACAGAGGTCATTGATTTTGCATGAATAAGCCAGTCATCCAGTTATGGATACACCAACTCACCCTCCTTTTGCAATGCGGCTGCCCCCAGCATCATCACCTTGGTGAAGGTATGTGGAGCCATCGCCAGCCCAAGGGAAGGGCTTGAAACTGAAAGTGTTCCCTTAGGACCATGAACCTCAGGAATCTCCGGTGCTCCAGTCTGATGGCTATGTGCACATATGCCTCTATCAAGGTGAGAGATGCCAAGAATTCTCCCTTGTGTACCACCGCTATGACGGACCTCAGAGTTGGACCTCAGAGTTTCCATGTGGAAAACGAGGAATCTTGAGAGTGGGGAAATTACTTACCTGATAATTTTGTTTTCCTTAGTGTAGACAGATGGACTCAGGACCAATGGATTTATGCTCTCCTGCCAGCAGATGGAGCCAAGTTTCAAAGCTGACATCACCCTACATACACCCCTGCAGTGACCTCAGCCCTTCAGTATTCTCTTCCATATGGACATACTATCGAAAAAACTTGATTAAAAACGGATAACCATAACTGTACCTCAACCAAATATAAACACTGGACCCCAGTAAGAGATACCCTGATCTAGGGACTGGATGATGGCTTACCTGTAATCTCTTGGAATCAATATCCACTCTACAGTCAAATCCTTGGCACCATTCTTGGGCAGCCTTGGACGGGATGTTGAGTCCATCTGTCTACATGAAGGAAAACAAAATTATCAGGTAAGTAATTTCTCCATTTTCTAGCATGTAGCCAGATGGACTCAGAACCAATGGGATGTACAAAAGCTACTCCCGATTGGGATGGAGGGCTGCCCACGGTCCGGTTAACACTGCCCTTGCAAAGGCTGCGTCCTCCCGGGCTTGAACGTTCAGAGTGTGCAAGAAGGACCATGCCGCTGCTCGGCAGATGATGACGGGAGACAGCAGTCTAGCTTCCGCTCATGAGACTGCCTGAGCCCTAGTGGAATGAGCTTTAACCTGAGTGGGTAATGGCTTTCCCGCCTCCATATAGGCTCCTGTAACCACCTCCTTAATCTAGCAAGCTATGATAGCCTGCGAAGCTGGTTCGCCCTGATTCCTTCCACCATGAAGGACAAATAGGCAGTCCGTCTTTCAGACCGGTTCAAAAATTTCCAAATACCGCACCAAAAGCCTACTGACATTCAAATGGCGGAGGAGGCGGTATTCTTCTGCATCCTTGTGCTTATCTAGGGAAGGCAATGAAATGGACTGATTCAAATGAAACTCCGAGACTACTTTGGGCAAGAAGGATGGAATGGTACGAAACTTTAACACTCCTCGAGTCCTCCAGAGGAAGGGTTTCCAACATGACAATGCCTGTAGTTCAGAGATGCGACGTGCTGAGCATACAGCCACCAGGAACACCGTTTTCGGGGTTAATAAACGCAAGGAAAGACTGTGCAGCGGCCGAAAGGAGGGCTCTGCCAAAAACTCCAACACTAGATTAAGATTCCACAAGGAAACCAGCCCCCATAGGGGTGGCTGGAGGTGCTTCATCCCTTTCAGAAAACGGGTCATGTCCGGATGAGCTTACAGATGAATTCCACTCACCTCACTCTTGAAACAGGAGAGAGCCGCTACCTGGACCTTCAAGGAGTTAAGGGTCAAACCTTTATTCAAGCCATCCTGCAAAAACTCCAGAATTAGTGGGATTTTGACCATCCAAGGGGAAACACAGTGTTCCTCGCACTATGCTTCAAATACTCTCCAGACCCGCACATACGCTAGGGACGTAGAGAGCTTCCGCGCGCGGAGTAAGGTGGCAATTACTGCTGCCGAATATCCTCACTTCATTAGGCAAGGCCTCTCAAGGGCCAGACTGTAAGACAGAATCGAGTCGAATCCTCATGAAGGACCAGTCCCTACTGCAGCAGGTCCCTGTGTGGTGGGAGACACAGGGGGGTCTCCACTAGGAATCTTTGCATGTCTGCATATCATGGATGCCTGGGCCAATCTGGAGCTATTAGTAGGACTAATCCCCTGTGGTGCTTGATTCTTCGAAAGACCCTGCCCAGGAGGGGCCACGGAGGGAAGGTGTATAGCAGTTCCTCTTCCGGCCAGGTCTGAACAAGAGCGTTGATCCCCAGGGTCAACTGATCTCTTCTGCGACTAAAGAATCAGGGAACCTTCACATTGTGAGATGCTGCCAGCAGGTTGATGGACAGGAGACCCCTGCAATCTACTACCAGCTGAAAGGCTTTGGCCGACAACGCCCACTCTCCTGGATCCAGACTCTCCCTGCTTAGAAAGTCTGTTCTGACATTGTCTTTTCCTGCAATGTGGGAGGCTGAGATCTGTAGATGTATTTCTTCTCAATTCATAAGGAGATCTATCTTCCGTGACACTTGCTGGCTTTTGGTTCCACCCTGGCAGTTGATGTAGGCTACCGTTGTTGCGTTGTCCGACATTATGTGGACTGTGTGACCCTGGCGTATGTGGCTGAATTGTGGACATACCAATCTGACTGCCTGGGCTTCCAGGTGGTTTATATTCCAGAGAGCCTCTTCCTTGGTCCAACACCCCTGGGCGATCAGTTCCTGACAGTGAGCTCCCCAGACCCAGAGGCTTGTAACTGTCGTGAGGACCAGCCAGTTCAGAGGGAACAGAGGTACACCTTCCCAAATGAGTTTCCTGCAGCAACCACTGGAGTTGGAGTGGAGATGAATTGAATAGTCTTGAGACAGTGGGTTTCAACGTGACAGCAGGGAATGCTGAAGCGGTCAAATGTGTGCCCTCACCCATGGCACTACTTCCAGGGTTGCCACCATCAAACTGAGGACTTGAAGATAGCTCCACACCGTCGGGCATATCGTGTTCATCAACAGATGCACTTGGGACATCAACTTCCTTATCCAAGTGGTTGGGAGGAAGACCTTGCCCTGCTTGGTGTTGAACAGGACTCCCAGATATTCCAAGGACTGGGAAGGTTTGAGACTGCTTTTGTCCAGGTTTATGACTCAACCAAGATCCTGAAGCAAGGAAGTCACCCTATTGGTCACCCGGAGACTCTTTTCCATGGACTTTGCCCGGATCAACCAGTCATCCAAGTACGAATGCACCAGGATTCCCTTTTCTCAATGCTGCCACTACGACCACCATAATCTTGGAAAATATTCTGGGGGTGGTAGTCAGGCCAAAGGGAACTGATAATGGTGACCCACTACCGCAAAGCATAGGAAATAATGTTCTTGCTGGATTGGAATATGTAGATAGGCCTCGGATAGGTCCAGGGAGGTTAAGAACTCTCTTGATTGTACGGCCATTATCATGGAGCATAAAGTTTCCATGTGGAAATGACTCACTAGTAGGTGACAGTTGACACTCGAGGTCCAGGATGGGGTGAAAGGAACCTTCCTTCTTGGGTACGATGAAATAGATGGAATAACGCCCCGTATTTCCCTGCGGCATAGGTACTGGGATTACAGCCCTCATCCTAAGAAAGCCTTAAGAGTAATCTCCACCGACTGCCTTTTGTGCTGGGAATGGCAAGGAGACATCATGAACATGTCCAGAGGAGTGCTGCGAAATCCCAGCACATATCCTTTTCGTATGACTTCTAGTACCCACGTGTCCAAAGTGATCTCGACCCACCTTTCTTAAAAGAGTGACAGCTGACCCCCTAACTCCTCGTTCTGAAGATGCATTGGTAAAATTTCATTGGGAAGTTTGGGACAATCCTGAACCTGCCCTTCTCTTGGGCTGTCAACTATGAAAGGTCTGAGTTCTTCCAAAGGGCCGAGATCTCTGAGATGTCTAGTTTCTTTAGGGGCTGGAAATATTGAGAGCCCCTGGACTGTCCCCTCATAGGTGAGGGGCACTGCAACTACTTCCTCTTATCTTCTGGTAGCCGGGGGACTGGAGATTCACCCCATTTACTGGCCAGTTTTTCCAATTCGTTTCCAAATAGGAGTGATCCTTTAAAGGGTATCTTTAAAGGGTATCTTTAAAGGGTATCTTTGTAAGGTTGGCCTTACCAATTGGCTGACCAATTCCGCAACCATAGCTGTCTTTTGGACGCTACCTCTAGCTGAAGTACGGACGCTACCTCTAGCTGAAGTACGGACTAAATCTGAGCCTGCGTCTGCTAAAAAGGTGGCAGCGGGTTCCATAGCCACTCTGGGGTTCACCCCTGAGTCATCCACCTCCTGAGAGAGAAGTAGGCACAACGCGCTACCAGGGCACAAGAAGAAGCAATCTATAAGGTCATTGCTACTGTGTCAAAGGCTTGTTTAAGGATGGATTCCAACAGTCTATCATGCGCATCCTTTAAGGCTGTTCCTCCCTCCACTGGGATAGTTGTTCTCTTAGAGCCCGCGCAGACAATTAATCTCTATGAAAGAATCGTAACATGGTTAGATACGATTCTAATCCCGGGGGAATTTCCCTTTCTTCCAAGGGATCTTGCTCTTCATCTGTGCCATCAGGGTCCCCCACTAGAGATACCCTTAGTCACTTGGGGCATGCCTCGAGGTCTGCCAACAGGAATGGGAGAGGGAGAGGAGGCTGGCTGGGGTTCCGTCTGGATAGGGGCAAGCGAGGAAGTAGACTGCACCTGTACAGTCCTTTAGTCCCTGGAAAAATTCCACCCAAGAAAAGGCCACGGTCCATGCTTAGCCCAGGGGGAACTGGGGTGGGCCCAATCAAGTTTCCCTCTCCCATGGAAGACCCAGTCAAGAGGTTACTCAGATCCAGGGTTCTTCCAGTTAAGGCTGCTAATCCATCATCTGAATGGGAGCAGCTGGGCTCAGCAAAGTCCGGGGAGGCCAAATCCAAGGAAGCCCAAGTTGGAAACAGCGCAGAGAGCAAGACACTTATGTTTCTTGGCTGCCGATGCCACTTGATGGAGGTAACTGAGCGTTTGATCGGCTCGCGCTTAAAACTTTATGCGCACAAATTTTGAACGCCTAGGCGGGGCATAGCCCGTGCACCCGGCTTTTCCTGTATCCTGCGCTTACTTTATTGTGTGCTTAAGTATGTGCACGACGTTATGCGCAAAGCCAACGCATTGTGTGTACTGACATCCTATGGTGGGCAATACAAGACTGGGATCGGGAATGAAGTCAGTACGGTGCGCCGAGCAAGGAGACCAAAGGAAATCTTACCAAGACCCTTCTTCTCTGAAGGTAAATCTTCTTCATCTTTTTTTTTTTTAAACTTACCTGGGTTCAGCACTTACCGGCTAAGTAAGAATAGCCACTGCCATTAGCAATGGTAACATGGAATAGACTTAGTTTTTGGGTACTTGCCAGGTTCTTATGGCCTGGATTGGCCACTGTTGGAAACAGGATGCTGGGCTTGATGGAACCTTGGTCTGACCCAGTAAGGCAATTTCTTCTTATTGAGATGGTCTCCAGCTGCGGGATGAGAGGGCTTTGGCTGTCACCACTACGCTTGGCTTTTTGCACCAGCTGCCTTTCAGCTACTTCAGCAGCAAAGTCCATGCCGGGAACTGGTTACTGGTCCAAGGCACACCTATGAGGGATCTCGGAAATCACCTCAGGAATTCTCAATTGGGCAAGGGACTTTTAGGAATCACCACAGGAGAGCAGGGCTCAATCTTTTCTCCAATTTAAAAGTAGAATTTCTTTTTCCAAAAGGAACAGTGATCTCCATAGGGAAAGCATGTCTACATCTGCTGGAGACGGAGAAAGACTGAAGGCCTGAGGTTACTGCAGGGGGTGTATCTAGGTGACATCAGCTTTGAAACCTGACTCTGCCTCCATTTGCTGGCAGGGGAGCACAACCCACTGGTCCCGAGTCCATCTGGCTACACGCTAGGAAATACTAGTTTCATATGCACACGCAATTGTTGAATTGAAGACATATATATCTCTAGTAATTTCAATGTATTCTTCACAGAATCATTTACTGGTATTAACATCTGCATATCATCAGCATAAATGTAGTAAATTATCCCTAATCCAGATAAAAATTTACAAAGATGCAACATACACAGATTAAACAAAGTTGCTGTGAAAAAAAAAAAGAAAAATCTAAGCAGAGTCCAAAGCGGCTCTCAATCATATGCAATTTCTCCCTCTTCTAGAAGTGAGAAAGCCAATTTCCCATCAGAATCCTCCAATGTCTCATGAGCCACACCTCCTTGAACATTACAAATGCGTCCCTGTGGCATATGTCCGCCATGACTGACAAATGGGAGGCCCAAGCATGTGATCCCTACATAGTAGGTTGCTTCGCCCTCGCTGGGCGAAAAGTATGCAGGCCCTGGAAACATTCCATCCAGGACGAGGAGGATGGATCTATACCAGAGTCCACAGGCCCTACCTTGCTCTCTCCAACCTTTCTCGGGGAAGCTTCTGCCCTTGGGAACAAGGGAGAACTGATCATTGCCTCTCCTCCCCCTCCACCCCCCTCCAGAGACTCCATAGGCTGAGGGGGATGTCCCAAAATGGGCAAAAGCTGTAGTAGTCAAATCACTTTGAGCATCTAAACAACACTTATATAAAGGGAGAGGGAGCGAGGACTGAATTGCTATCAGACGGCACGCCTCACAGACAGCAAGGTGCATGGACCCTTTCGACCCTGGCGCCCAGCTCTCCTGAACTTCGGCTCTAGGTGGCCTCATATGTGCACACCATTGCCACCTGGGCATACATGCACGTCCCTTCAGGACGCATGCAAATACGCATTGAAGACTAGGTTGTGGTCATACACGCACAAGTACATGCGCAAATACGCGCTCGTATAGGCCACAGTCGTACGCACACAAGTAGCTGTGGAAATATGCGCTCAAGTTTAGGTTGTAATCTTATGCGCAGAAGTACCCGCGCAAATACGCACGCCAGTCTAGGTTGTTTCCTTATGCACACAAGTACTTGCGCAAATACGCGCTCAAGTACTTATGCAAATATGCGCTCAAGTCTAGGTTGCAGACATACACGCTCAAATATAGGCCATGGCCTTATGTGCACAGGTCCCAGCACATGCAACTGCTACACGGTGAGAATGTGCGCACACACCTATGCATGCGAAAAAAGAACCGCTGCAGTGGCCTACCATATGGCTAAGAAGAGCCTTCCTGCACCTTCAGTGCGTTTAGGCTCTAATCCGTTTAACATCTGGCACCGAAAATCATCAGCCTGAAGAGCTTCTCAATAGCTCAGGCCTCTTGACTGGCCGAGATTCCATGGAGACTGGGGCTAAGAGCCAGTATCTCGCTAAACACACTTTGCGCATAAGCAAATTAAAACTAGAGACTCCTCCTCAGTGCAAGTGCCTCTCTGCCCCCTCTGCTGGACAGGGAACTGCTGGCAATAGTTGAGGAGAGGATTTCCCTGCCTCTCTTGCCAGGGAATCAAAAATGGCCGCCATTTCCACACTAATGGGGAAAGCCTCAATGCTAGACCCCCATCATCCGTGAGGTTTGTTCTACTGGTGCGGTCATGCTTGACGCAGACCCCTGAATGCTTTTGCTGCCCACACACGCAGTTCCTCCCCTCACCCACAGCACCACCAGCACCTCAATGGCAAGCAGGGGAACAGTCTCTCAGTGCCACGGAGCCAACACCCGGACTCCTCTGCAGGCAGAGAAGCTGTTGAAAATCCCCATGGCTGAGCTCCCCAAGCTGCTAAGGTAGCTTCCCCACCTGGAACCTCGCTGTTGCACAGATTCCTCTAGCTAGTTCCTTGTTCTCTTTTTTTTTTTACTCTCCGAGAACAAATAAAGA
The DNA here is from genome assembly GCF_901001135.1 of Rhinatrema bivittatum. NCBI lineage: Eukaryota > Metazoa > Chordata > Amphibia > Gymnophiona > Rhinatrematidae > Rhinatrema > Rhinatrema bivittatum. Next base: position 42,250,681 of record NC_042622.1, read on the forward strand.
TACATAGAAAGCAACACTTTCCTTTGGTGCAGAGGTTCAGGTTCCAGGAATGCGGCCCACATGGCAGATCAGAAAAGAGCCAGACTTACCATACCTACACCCTAAAATGGAACAAAGAGCTGCTAGCAGAAAAAAAATAGCCAAATTAAAAACAAACGTCCCTAGTCTGTAGCAGCCTTGTGAAGGGGAGGGATCTGGACCACCAGATTTACACCCCACGGAAGAAAGGAGGACGCGTACAAAAGGGTCACCAACCCTCAGCTCGTCCACCTCGACCAGACAGGGAAGGACCCACTAGGACACAAAACCCCCCCTGGGAGGAAGGCTCATAAATCCAAAACGGTCTCCTGACTCCAGAACTGCAAGTTTTGCACCATCTACCATCTGCAGGAGACAGGAAAATACTGAGGGGCTGCAGGTGCCACACTGGGTTATGTACAGTGTCAGGGAAAGTTTTTCTGTCTCCACCTGCTGGCAGGGAGGTAAAACCCAGGAGTCTGGACTGATCTGGGTACGTACAGGGAACAGAGATGTTTACACAAGTGGCTGAATTATTAGATAATGGGGGTAACAGGAATGCTGGAGCACAGACTGGGATGCCAGGTTGATGACAGGATGCTGAGAACACACAGACAGAAAAGAAAAGCAATTGTTGGAGACTTACTTTTCTCCTGAAGGGATTCAAAAGCTACCTCTCCCTGGGGGCTGTCTTCCAGGTCTCCATAGTGTAAAACCTTGTGGTTCAGTGCTAGCCGACAGTACCAAAATCTCTCTGCAGAATATAAAGGAAGAGTAGAGGAATGTACAGCTTACTGGGAGGACCTCCTGGGAGTATTTCTCAACAGCTAGTCTGTGGAACGGCGGCATCGGCCCCCACCAGCATTTCTGATGGTCCATAGCAGGAGGAGGAGGAGCAGAAAGCAAGACCTGCTCTGCAGTTGCACACACTGCACCCCAGCCAGCAGAGACGTTTCCTAACCCTCCCCTCCTGCCCTGTCCTTTGGACCTTTACTATCCAGCTGGGGTTGGTCTTGAGGCCCCCATTTCTGGGAAGGGTGCAGCTGCATCTGAATGTCAATGAGCTGGCATGAGACGGAGTCAGTATCTGCTCTGCTTCCCATACAGATGGTCAGGAGAGGATGGGGGCCACTGCGGGGCGTTAAGAGTGGAGCAGACACTGACTCCGTCTCATGCCAGCTTGTTAACATTCAGCTGCAGTTGCTCCCCTCCCAAAGATCAGGCTTTGGGACCAGTTCCAATTAGGGATTAAAAAGGTGAGAGTATTTATTTTAGTAGTGTTGTTGGCTGGCGGGAAAAGTAGGGGGGGGGGGGTTTCAAAGAGGGAGTTATTTCTTTTTTTTTTTTCTGAGAGCTGGTGGCTAACTAGGGTGGGGAGGGAAAGAGTGTGAAAAATGGTGTTTTTTTCAGTGATCAACTGGTGGCTGGTCAGCATTTTTTTTTCTTTTCTGAGGACAATACTGTTGGCTGGCTGGGAGAGGGAAGGGAGAGAGCGAGAAAGAAAACAAACCAAAAAAAAAAGGCAAGCAGACCTATGTAGTTTTAGAAAACAATTTCTTAAACTGACTAGCTACCTTCTTAAAATGACAAAGACCAGCTGCAGGGCTAACTAACGAGAGCAACCAAGAAATTAAAGACCAGGTGAGGGAGGGAATATATTCTCTCTTCCCACTCCCATCCACTCATTAGCACTGCAACTGGTCCATGCATTTTAAGGAAGTTAGCCCATCCCTGGCATACAAAAGGTTGAGAAACACTGACCCTCAGCACTTGTCAGATTTGTTTAAAGATAATTCCTTTTTGCAGTAAATCTCATTTCCTGCAGAACCCTCATTCACCTTAGACACTGGCTGTTTGTCACCCATCCTTTTGCCCCATTTCCAGAACTGCTTCCTTGTCTTGGACAGGGATTCAGGGTCAGTGAATTATGAATGTGTGGAACTCAAGTTCTTCTGGTATTCTTCTAAGCCATTCTGATTTGCATTGTTAACACGGATTTCCAAGGAGCTCTTAGGTGCACATATGGATGGCCTCCTAAGCTGCTCCGATGCACTCACCCTGCCTTCTACGGTTTCCTATCTTGCGGAAGCTGCTCCCCTCACAGAGACGGTTCAGTCGCTGTTGTTTGATTAGCTCCATGATTTCTGGCTGGATCTTTTCCCTTAGTTCACTAGAAATGGAACACAGCAGAATCATTACTGGTATGAGTACGGACATTACTGGGAATGTCGGTATGAGAGTAGATATTACCAGGAGCACAGGCAATCAGTGGGATAGCAGATATTTCAGAAGTGCCAGGGCACATGGGGGGGGGGGGTGTCTGGGAATAAGCAGATGTTACAAGGAGTGCCAGGGATCACTACAAGGATTGCAAGGAGCCTGAGAGTTAGCTAGAAAGCAGATGTTGTAGGGAATGCTGCGTGTTAGTAAAATAATACTTTACTAGGAGCACCAGAGGTTCAAGAACTCTAGGGGGTTAGTGCAAGAGCAGATGATACTATAAGTATGACAGCTCATGAGGTTACTCTTACAGTCAAGGGTCTGTGTCACTGGCAGGTGAGTGCCACAGCACAACTATCAGTTCCAGTCCTAGCTATGCAACAGAATATTCCCATGTGCATGCTAGATCATGAGAAGTCTGAAAGATCATAATGGTGAATGTGTACAGGGAACACCCATGACTCTCTTGTTACATACACAATTGGTGGAGACTGGAAGTCATCCTGGCTCATTCTCTCAGACTGACGCAGGCGCAGAATCTCAGAGTAACTCAGGCTGCGAAGTTTGCTCTTGAACTGGTCCAATGAGTTGGGTTTGGAGGGCAATGCCCTGGTGATCTGCTCCCTGACAACCTGCATCACCTAACAAAACAGCAAGGAACACAGGCAACAAGTATTACAGCAGAGTGAAAGCGAAAGCTCACACATGGCCCAACAGCAGCAATACCAAGCATAAGGGCCAACACAAAAGCATTCCTAGATGTCCACTTTATCTGTAGTGCCTCTTCGATACCTGATGGATCTCAGGCCTATGGCTAATACTCCCCCCTACATCTGAATCCTTCATCTGGATATCTGAGTACTTAACTCTAACAATATAGATATGAAAGATGCACTTTGTTTCTCATTGCCTGTTCTGACATGATCTCTTGAGGTCTGCTAACTCTGAAATCCCTTTCACAGAGATAAACCTAGGACACAGATCCTTTTATGGCTCTCCCTCTTCTATTGGCTCTCACATACATTCATCCATCCTGCAGTGCTGATGAACTTAAATAAATCTCTACATATGCACTTGTCCCAGGGTATTCCTGATCTTTCTACAAATCTTCTGCCTGAGGTGCTTCTGAGCTTGTTGAAGTTCTTTACTGTGATATGCATGGATGGAACTCCTGACCTTATTGAAGTCCTCTGCCGTAGCCCTCATCTCTTTCCAGGTTTTGTTTAGCAGCTGGATGCAAATATAAAAGAATTCCTCAAAGGCCCGATCATGCGTGAAGAACATTGGGTGATAATCGTTCCGTCCCTCATTTGCTTTGGAGAAAAGAGACAAAGAAAATGTTAACGGTTCTCCCAAGGTGGTAAGACCTCCTTTGGGATCTGGTTAGACTGGAGGCTTATTTTCACTGTTTGCTTTCTCTTCCTTGCTCCACTCATTCTAATACTCTCTATTTTTCTGATATAGACTGGATATCAATGCTGGACTGGTAAAGGGGATCTATTAATATTTCTTTCAAAAGCCTAAATGTAAATCCTGATTTGTGAGGATAGATTCAGAAGCTCTTCTCTCTGAACACAAATCCTAACCCAAGAATCCTTCATGCCCAGGGGCATCAGGAGGGGATGATGACCAGGAGAGGAAAGGAAGCCAGGGACACTACTACAAGGGGTTAATGTAACAAGATGCAATGGATATTTAACAGCAGAAAAGACTTACGCAGCTCCCCGACCTGCAGGATCTCACACAGCATCTTGGTAAGTTCAATGGCACTGCGGCCAAATGGACACTCATGCTTATCTTCTCGACTGCTGTTCTCCAGAACTATCTATGATGCGTAGGGACAGAAGACAGCGAGTGAGAGTGTGATGGGGCGTGTTTACTCCTATTCAGTGCAAAACTGAGACAGACTGCAAGCCTGTTGATTTTGGTTTTGTGAATTTTATGTCATTTTTAATGTTTAATTAAATCTAGTTCACTGAACCCAGAACAAACAGTTCCTGTTCATACCCCGGATCAGTCCAGACGAGTAGGTTTATGCATCCCTAACAGCATATGGAGGCAGAGAACAAAACTTTGAGGCATTGCTACATAACCGAGAGTGCTACCTGCAGTCTCTCGGTATTTCTCTGTCTCCAGCCTTCTTCGCAGAAGCAGAGAAGTACTTCAGTTTCTCTTTCCCTTCTGTGTGTGTCCCTTTAATTGCTTTGATTAAAAAAAAAAAAAAGAAGAGAGAGAGAGAGGGAGAGAAGGAGAAGGAGCAGTTTTAGCTTGTGCTCTAGCTCAAGCAGGACTGAATGGGGCCGGGAGAGCTTGTTCGCCACACGGACAGCGCTGCCTGCAGTGCTCGCAGACAGGGTTTATTTTTAGGCCGCTTTTTTGCCGGCATGGTGCTCTTGCCTCAGTTCGGCCGCACATTGCGAGGAATGTGTCTCCGGTGGGGCGGAGACCTCCACGGGCGCCCTGAGTGACAGTAGTGGCTTGTTTTCGGCGGGGCAGGTTTTGGAGGCCTGGGGGGGGGGTACGCAACCGGCGGCCATTTTGTGCACACCAGGCTGCTATTTCAGAGCCTCGGGACTCTCCTCCCATGCTTTTTCTTGCAGAACAAGACCCTGACACTGGCAGGGCAAGGGAACAGGCGCAGGAAGATGCAGATCTGGACTCTTCTTCTTTGGATCCGGTATCTTTTTCTGTGGATTTTGTCCTTTTGATGCATAAGGCCTATTTGGGCAGGAAGGGAGCTGGGATCAAGCGGCTTTTCCCTAGGAAGTCTCAGATAGGGTCGTTACTCCATATACTTCATGGTGCCCAAAAAGGAAGGGACTTTTCAACCCATTCTTGATGTGCAGAAGATCAATGAGACTCTCCGGGTACCGTGCTTTCGGATGTAGACATTGCACACGGTAATAGCGGCGGTTCGTAAAGGGGAGTTTCTGGCATCGTTGGACTTGTCAGAAGCTTACCTGCATATTTCCAACCAGCCGACCACCAGAAGTTTCTGAGGTTCATGGTACTGGGGGAACACTTGCAGTTTTGAGCTCTTCCCTTTGGGTTGGTGACAGAGCCGCACACCTTCACAAAGGTGATGGTAAGAGCGGCGGCGGCTCTCAGGAGGGAAGGTATCCTGGTGCACCCGTACCTGGATGATTGGCTGATATAGGCAAAGTTGGAGGAGGAGTGTGCTTGCTCGCTCCAGTGGGTTTTCAGCATCTGGAGTCACTGGACTGGGTGACGACCCTCGCAAAATGTCATCTGGGCCCGACCCAATCCTTGGAATATCTTGGAGCTCGCTTTAATACCAGTCTAGAGAAGTTGTTTCTGACTACGGAGAGAGTCCTCAAGTTGCAGGTTCAGGTTCTTTGGCTGCTAGACCTGTCGGTGCCCAGGGACTGGGATTACCTGCAGGTGCTGGGTTCCATGGCATCTACTCTGGAATTAGTGTCTTGGACCTTTTCTCACTTGCGCCCTCTGTTGGAATCTGCTGTCGTAAGAATTTCAGCTTCCTTTATCATTGCCAGAAGATGTCAGGTCCAGTCTTTCGTGGTGGCTGTCTCAGCACAATCTGGAGAAAGGAATGGATTTGGAAGTGCCCGACTGGGTGTTGGTGACCACGGATGCCAGCCTCTTGGTGAAGATACGTGGAGCCATCGCCAGCCGAAGGGAAGGGCTTGAAACCGAAAATGTTGCCTTAGGACCATGAACCTCAGGAATCTCTGGTGCTCCGGCCTGATGGCTATGTGCAGATACGCCTCTGTCAAGGCGAGAGATGCCAAGAACTCTCCCTTGCATACCGCTGCTATGACGGACCTCAGAGTTGAATCTCAGAGTTTCCATGCGGAAATGGGGAACCTTGACAGCTGCATTTACCTTCTTTAAATCCAATATCTCTTGAACTGGATACAGGGGGGAAAGAAACATAATGCTTAACTTAAATTTCACCTCTGGCCACACTAAGTGTGTTCAGGGTCTGAACCTCAGACTTGGGCCACAATGAGCGAGTTCAAGGTCTGAGCAACAAACTCAGCAAGGCATCTCTGTGAAAAAAGAAAAGATCTCAGCAGAGTCCAAAGCAGCTCTCAATCATATGGAATTTCTCCCTCTTCTAGAAGTGAGAAAGCCAATTCCCCATCGGAATCCTCCAATGTCTCATGAGCCACACCTCCTTGAACATTACCAGGGACAGCGTCCCTGTGACATTTGCCTGCCATGACTGACAAATGGGAGGCCTGAGCACATGATCCCTACATAGTAGGTTGCTTCGCCTTCACTGGGCACCCCTGCAGAAGAGCCTGCAGGCTATGGAAACATTCCACCCAGGAGGAGGAAGATGGATCTATACCGGAGTCCACAGGCCCAACCTTGCTTTCTCCACCCTCTCTAAGGGAAGCTTCTGCCCTCAGGAATAAGAGAGAAGAACTGACCATTGCCTCACCTCCCACTCCACCCACCTCCAGAGACACCAGAGGTCAAGGGAATGTCCCAACATGGGAAAAGCTGGAGTAGTCAAATCACTTTGAGCATCTAAACAGCGCTGACACAAACGGAGAGAAAGGGAGGACTGAACTGCTATCAGACATAGCAAAGCATTTGGACCTGTTCATCTCCGGCACCTAGCTCTCCTAAACTTCGGCTCTAGGTGGCCTCCTGCGCACACACCAATGCCACCTGGGGTGTACACGCTAACTCCTCCAGGATGTGCACAAATACGCGCTCAAGACTAGGTTGCAGTTGTACGTGCACAAGTACATGGTTGTACATGCACAAGTACATGGTTGTATGCGCACAACTTGCTGCACAAATATGCACTCAAATTTAGGTTGCAGTCTTATGTTCACGAGTACTGGCGCAAATACGCGATCCAGTCTAGGTTGCGGCCTTACACGCACAAGTACCTATGCAAATATGCGCTCAAGTACCTGCGCAAATATGCGTTCAAGTCTAGGTCGCAGATGTACCTGCTCAAATCTAGGCCATGGCCTTACGCCCTAGATCCCAGCACATGCAACCGCCATGCGGTGAGAATGCACGCATGCGCCTATGCACGCAAGAAAATAACCACTGCAGTGGTCTACCTCATGGCTAAGTAAAGCTTGCCAGCACCTTCAGCGCATTTAGGCCCAGATCCATTTAACATCTGGCAATGAAAATCATCGGCCTGAAGAACTTCTCAACAGCTCAGGCCTCTTGACTGGTCGAGAATCCATGAAGACTGGGGTCAAGAGCCAGCATCTCGCTAAACCCACTTTGAGCATAAGCAAATTAAAACAGGCAGAAGACCTCTACCAAAATAAGAGGCTGGGTTATGTACAAAGTCAGTGAAACTTTCTCTGTCTCCATCTGCTGGCAGGGAGGCAAAACCCAGGAGTCTGGACTGATCTGGGTACATACAGGCAGCCAATTTTCCTTTAGTTTGAAGGGTAGTTGAAAAGTTATTTTATCTTAGGGCTGTACAGCATTCTATTTTAGCACTACACATTGCGAGGATCAATTTGTCCTGGCCAGTTTCCGAGCGAGCTTGGTTAAAGGGCTGGTATGAAAACAGAAAGAACAGCATTGGCACGTAAACAAAAGAGAAATTGTGAGAGACAACAGGAGTATTGGGAAAATGAAAGATGATGCAGGGAGAGAGAAATATATATAAAAGTTCCTTGGAACCCTCTTCTTACCCTGATGTAAGTGTCCTGATGGTATTTGGCCATGTATAGCATATTGTCTAAAGCAAGCATTCCAGGGGGAGTCTGGGTAAAATCCAAAGCTGGATTGATGTGATTCTAGGAAAATAATGCCCCCAAGAACATAGAGCGAAAACGAGAAAGGATAAAACATATTAGTTTGAGGTACAGGCATTACAAAACTGTTGGGAGATGCATCATAATCTCACACTGCACACCCTGATATCTAAGACAAGGAAGATTTAGCATTTGGCCTTCTCTAAGTGTGTCAAACTAAAGGTACAGAACCAACATCAGGAAATATTTCTTCACGGTAGATGCCTAGAATGCCCTTCCGGAGGAGGTGGTGAAGTCGAAAACAGTGAAACAATTCAAAGGGGCATGGGATAAACACTGTGGATCCCTAAAGGCTAGAGGATGGAAATTTAAAAAAAGAATGCATGGAGGTAACTTGCTGGTATGGTGGTTACTACCCTTAACCAATAAGCCTTCATACTGTTGATGCAACTCCATTATCGCTCTCTGCTTCAACGGCAGGAGAAAAGAGGAATTGGATTCAAACAGCAACCAACGAGGGCCCTGACTTCTACAGTCCTAGGAAACATAAGCATGGGGGTAACTTGCTGATGCGTCAGTTACTACCCTTGACCAATAAACCTGATACTTTTGATGCAACTCAATATTGCTCTCTGCTTCAACAGCAAAGAGTAACGGGGAATTGGATTCAAACAGCAACCAAAGGCCCAACGTTTATGGTCTGGGAATCTGTTAAGCATGGGGTTAACCTGCAGGAGGAAACCTGCATGTAAGTTTGCTGAGCAGACTGGATGGACCATTTGGTACTTTTCTGCCTTCAATTCTATGCTTCTGTCTTTGGGACAAATGGGCTAGGGGCCATTCAATTTGCTTGTCATAAAACAGTTTGTCACAGTACAAAACAACTGCTAGAGCAAATGATGCATGAAACAATTTTGGGGAATGAAATTTTGAGGTGATATAAACAAAGGTATGTTGTAAAGAAGGGCTGGTATAAACCCACTTTATGATTTTTCTTCATGTTGACTTCTCTCCCTACCTACAATATGAACACTGTGGTGTCTTGATGCTGCCTTATTTCCCTCAGTGACAAAGGTCCAGTTGCAGGAAGCAGATTTACTTCTCTGCAATTTCGGGGTTCTGCTCATGAATGGGGCATTTTTCAAACTGGGCCTGCAAGTGAACTTTCAAAGGGAAACTCTCCCCAGAGCCAGTAGGGCAAGCGGGCACCTTGTACCCGTAGGTGCACAGTACTCGCATGAATGTAAATTCAGGGATTTCAAAATAAAATCCCCTCAGGCACTTTTCCTCCCCACCCACAGGTAAAAGTACGATCACTGTGAACAGCATGCAGGGATGGGTAAACATCTGTTACCCGAGTAAACATTTTGGAAAATTACCGTGAAAGCCACACGCAAGCAGCAACCTCTTACCCAACCTTTCCATTTCTTGTTTAGTAAGAAAATACCCACAATGTTTGTTCCTGGTGCATTCTAGCAGCGGGCAGGCTTTCAAGTGTATGACGTCTAGCTCGATTCAGTCCGTAGTCATTTCCAGCCCCTTTAGTCACGAGAAGCAAAGAAAATGATACTCACGGTGAAGCCCAGCATCTTATAGTCCTTGGTGTACATGGCTTTGCGCTTCTCAGTCCCGCCCCCAGCCATACTGTTTGAGTCGGAATCTGCATCAAAGGCGATTCGTCTCAGCTCAAAGATGATGTCTCTCTGTGCCTGACCAAGGGAGAAAGGCCAGCCAAAGAAAACATAGGGAAGAATCAAGGATACAAAGCAACAGCTGCGAGCGAGAGATGCTAACAGATTCATTCCTTCTCTTCCAATTCTTCTACTGAAATGTGCGGCAAAATTACCCCTCAAAGGAATGATAGTAAAGGAACTGACTGTAGAAAAACATTTGTCAAAAAAAAGGTTCTGATTTCCCAATATAACTACATGGCTTTTTTTTTTTTCACCCAAGCTGAAAAACCCAAACCCAAACAAATCAAATCCGTATTGCCAACACAGAGCTAAATGCTGGGCATTTTTTGGTCTGTATATAAAAAGAGAGGAGTGCGTCTCACTCCAAAGTACCCTACTGCCACACTCCTCTATCACTAACCTGGTCACTGGGATCCATTTTTGTCATCATCCTCTCTTCCAGTAGGTTAAAGGTCAGGACCTGTAGCACATAAAGCTGATGTGCCATTTCAGTTTTGATTGGTCGATTTCCTCGGATAACGTGCTGGCAAACAACAACAACAACAAAACGACAACTACATTTTAAAAAGCAAAACAGTAAGCAACAGTTACTGTATCCTCGTATCCTCATGTGCACTTCCTCAAACATGGCACATTTGGGTTTTTTTTTTTTACTATAACTGTAACCAAACTTCTGATTTTGGCCCAGCTTGCAGAAACTCATGTGGAAGCACTAGCATACTGTACTCCAATTATACCTTTAAAAACTAGCTATAACCTTTAAATGTATGATTCTAGCCGGTATTCAACCTACTATACTTGACTATTTGTTTAAGCACAGGAATTACTGCTTTCCTTTTGCCCAAATATACCATTTACATGCTCTTCAGTTATTTAAGAATTCAAGGAGGCCTGGGAGCGATACAGAGGGCTGTAGTATGGGCAAGGGAGGAAGAAGGTGGAAATCATCTAATAGGGTCTCAATAGGAAAAGGCAACTGGCCAGATTGGATGGACTAAGAAGACCTTCTTTATGACGGTCACTGTGTTACATAATGGTGGGTTTTTTTTTTAAGTGAAGCATCGATAACAAAGACCTCTGATAAATCCCACCACTCCTGATTACTCCTGTACTCACATTCAAGATGATGGACCTTAAGTGCTTCTGTGCAAAAGCATTAGCCATCTCCTATTGGGAAATCAGAGACACCAGAATCAAGGGAGGAATGCAGTGGTGAAACCGAGATCAATTTATCAGCCTTGAGACAGAACCTGAAAGGTGAACGTAACAGGACAGAGGAAACATGACAGAATTTCAAGCGAAGCGGGGAAGGGGATCTTCAAACATGTCCCACACGGGGCTCACCAGGGGCGGGCAGTTACCTTTGGCACACCAAGAATCACACCATCCCAGGGTGGGGTATGCCGGCATCCTCTGTGCGTGAGACTGCAGTCTTTATAGTATCATCCTTATTACACCTGTTTCCCACCTTTTGGAGTCTGACCTAGGGTTTCATTAGCATTCTGCAGTACTGGTTAAGGCCTCCCGTTCTCTCCTTCTGTAACCTACATTTAGTTACTTACACTGACAGGCATGTCGAGCGGGTTAAGGGGCTTCTCCTGGCAGTAGAATATGGAAAGCACAAACAGAAGCAAAGAGAGGTATTAGCCCAAAGACAAAGAACAGAAACAATAAACAGCCCACTAGCAGGGAAAGGGATAAGCCAGAAAATTGCACGTACACATTTTGACATAAAACAAAACACCAACAACTGAAGCCGGCAACTCTCCGGAGACCTGAAATAAAGAAATGGGGTCGCTCTCTTCAGATTAATTTCACTCACTAAAAATAAAAATAAGGCCACAGATTTTCCAGTCGTGCAGGAATGCTGCCAACAACTATAGCAGGTAGAATAAAGCAAATTCTATTAATACAGATAAATTGCTTAATAGCATAAAATGTACTGAATAGCAATAGGTATCACAGATTTTCTTTACTTTGTAACCTGCTCTGTTATCCATGGGAACAATAGTTTACTATTTGATCTTCTAGTTAGGCCCCTATTTTCACTGTAGATGCTATATTGTATATATATGTATTATGCAAAATTGAATGCATATCTTTGGCACATATACATTATGAAGGTAATTTTCAAAGACATTTCCTTGGATAAAATGATGCTTTACCCATAGAAATGGCTTGCTATAAAATCACCCACCTAACATGCGGCTAAACTTGCAGTGGTATGTCCTGTGTGTGCCTAGGTTTACATGGAGGCATTCCCAGGGGCGGAGTTTGGATTTATGTACAAACCTGCATTTTCAAAAAACACACGGGAAAATTTTCCTGAAAAAAATCTGCACACAATTTAGCAGATACAATTGTGTGCAGGTTGATTTGGGGGTGGGGGGTGTAGTTTTCACAGTCAACATATGCACGTAACTTTCTTTTGCATGCTGTTACAAAATTATACTGTGTATAATATATATGTAATTGAATCTAGAGCAGGCAGGATGGAAGAGCATGCACTTGTTCGCTTTCCATAATCCTGCAAGGGTCTCAGCCTTGTGGTCATGGGTTTAGCTGAGCTGCAATTTCTGAACAATGAGCAAGGCATGAGCCTAGCCTGAGCTACAAACCCAAGCAAAGCAAACCCCTCCCACTGAGGAAAAAATGACATTGACTGTGCAGCAAATTTGGGTCCTCCAAGAGAACCTGAACCCCAGCAGTTGATTGAGATGATGTTGGGTCCCCTAGGAGGACGTGGACCCGGCGGCTGATCAGGAGGTGATTTTTAATCTACAGCCAGGAAGGTGTGGAAAACATGAGAAAGGCTCTAGTGAAGCTCGAGGAATGGCCCAGGGTCTGGAAGCTAAGATTTAATGCTCAAGCAGATGGGGACAGACTTAAAGATCTAAACATGTATACCCTAGAACACGAGACCCCAAACGATGGCCTGAGGGCCAGATGCAGCCTCCCAGCAGAAGGAATTTGATTTGGCCCTCCGCAGCACCAGCAGAAGGTTCATTCCAATGCTACTGCCAGCTCAGATACCTGAAGTTGGAAATGGAAGGGTCAGAGCAGTATGGGTGGGGTATGCCGGTGCAAGGCCACCATTGATTAGCTGTATTATGCACTGCTGGTGTTTGTGCTGATTGGGCCATGTGGCTCTACCTGCACAAAGACAGGAGAGAAGTTGCAGCACAGCCATAAGGAGTTTTCAGCTGCTGTGGAGGGCTGTGCAGAGCTGGGAGACGAAGGCATTTGTGGTACTGAGCTGCGGGTTTCTGCAGGGCTGCAAGGGAAAGCCAGGTAAGAATGACGGTTCTGATAGTTCCCACCTGTTAGGAGCTGTGGGGCAAGGGGCATGGACATCATCTCCTAAGGAGGCAAGCTTTGGAGGCACAGAGTGCAGAAATCCGCATTATTATAAGCCTGATACCAAGCCTGAATATCTCTTTCTGGATTAGGGTCTCTAGAAAAGGGTGTTTTGCATGTTGCAAGAGAGGGGGAAAGGCAGAAGGGGTGGGGGAAATGGATGAGAAAGGGAAAGGAAGTAAAGAGGGCGCAAGAATGCTTGGGAGATGTGACTGAGAGAGAGTGCACCACACATACACACAACAGCCCATCCTGCCATCCATCCATCCACCCTCCTCTACTGTCCTAGGAGGGCAGATACTGAGAAAGTAGGGGAGCAAGGGGCAAGGCTGCCAACTTTGGAGAAATCTAGAAGTATTATTATTAACTCTATCTACCTCACCCCTACGAAACCAGTTATTGGATATTTATGAGTGCAAAATAAAGGTTGGTTACAAACCTGTCTTTTGTCCTCTGGTGCCTTCAGGAACAGGGCATTAATCAGGGCAATGGCGTAGGTTTGAATCTCCTGGTTCGAGCTGCAGGGAGCAGGAGAAAGCAGGAGTTAAAGACCATGAGGTTGACAGTTAGAGGGGTTTGTTTGGGTAACTCAAAAGTTATCTGGACAAACCCTGAGGTTTTTACATTCCTGTCCTCTAACCAGATAAATGTTACCTGGGTAAGTCATTACCGAGCTAAAATTTATCTGGATAAGGGGTGCGCTGTTCCAGGGCAGGCCGAAGTTATCTGGATAACTTAGCCAGATAAGTCAGATATTCAAAGTTTTCCTAGTAAGCTCTCTGAAAAAATTCAGGGGTGCCAAGAGGCAGTCCTAAAGGAATCCAAATAAACTTAGCCAGCTAATTTTAGGTTTGTCCAGGTACTGAATGCCTCAGCTGTGCACATTTATCTGGGAAACTTACTTCGACAAACTGGCTAAATATCGGCCTCCATATCTTTTGCTATGAATTACAGGCAATGAGAATTACTAACAAAACAGCACAATAGGTAGGCACAGAGATACAAACTGAGTGGACCAGGTGTCCCTTGTCTGATATCTTCTATGTGAGTGCTTAAAGAAATGGAGAAATTACTTACCTGATCATTTCGTTTTCCTTAGTGTAGACAGATGGACTCAGCATCCCGTGTCGCCCAATCCCTAGATCATGGCATCTATAATCTTGCTGGGATTCAGCGCTTTTGTTTGGTTGAATACAGTTACAATTATCTGTTCTTAATCAAGTTTTAATCAAGTTCTAATCAAGTTGTAATCAGATTTCAAGCAAGTTTTTCAATAGTATGTCCACAATGGCTTATGAAGAAAATACTGAAGGGCTGAGGTCACTGCAGGGGTGTATCTAAGGTGAAATCAGCTCTGAAACCTGACTCCATTTCCATCTGCTAGCAGGGGAGCATATAACCCATTAGTCCTGAGTAATTTCTCCATTTCCTAGCGTGTAGCCAGATGGACTCAGGACCAATGAGATGTTCAAAAGCTGCTCCCGAATGGGGTGGGAAGCTGCCTGCGGTCCAGTTAGCACCACCCTTGCAAAGGCTGTGACCTCTCGGGCCTGAACATCCAGATGAAAGAACCTGGAAAAGGTGTGCAAGGAAGACCACATTGTTGCTCGGCAGATATCGATGGGAGACAGTAGCTTATCTTCCATCCACGATACTGCCTGGGCCCTAGTGGAATGAGCTGTAACCTGAAAGGATAATGGCTTCCCTGCCTCTGCATAAGCTCCTATGACCACCTCCTTGATCCAGCGAGCTGTGGTAGCTCACGAAGCTGGTTCACCTTGTCTCCTTCCACCGTGAAGAACAAGCAGTCCATCTTGTGCACCGGTTCTGAGGGTTCCAGATTCCGCACTAAAAGTCTACTGACATTTAAGTGGTGGAGGAGGCAGTAGTCTTCCATGTCCTTGTGTCTATCTAGAGATGGTAAGGAAACGGATCGATTCAAATTAAACACCAAGACTACCTTGGGCAAGAAGGATGGAACGGTGCAAAGCAGTAATGCTCCTGGAGTCATCCGGAAGAAGGGTTCCCAACACGACAATGCCTGTAATTCAGAGATGCAACAAGCCGAGCATATCGCCACCAAGAACACAGTCTTCAGCATTAACAGGTGCAGGGACAGACTGCGCAGCAGCCGAAAGGAAGGCCCTGCTAAAAAGTCCAATACTAGATTAAGATTCCACAGAGGAACCGGCCACCGTAAGAATGGTCGAAGATGTATAACCCCTTTTAGGATACAGGCCAAGTCCAGATGCTCCGACAGGCGGGTTCCATTCACCTCATCTCTGAAACAGGAGAGAGCCGCTACCTGGACCTTCAAGGAATTAAGAGACAACCCTTTATTCAGGCCATCCTCTAAAGATTCCAGAACTAGAGGGATTTTGGCTAACCGAAGGGCAACCGCGCGTTCCTCGCACCAGGCCTCAAATATTCTCCAGATCCGCACATACGCTAAGAATGTCGAGAACTTCCGCATGTGGAGCAAGGTGGAAATTACTGCTGTCGAATATCCATGCTTCATCAGGCAAGCCCTCTCAAGGACCAGACTGTAAGACAAAACAGAGTTGGACCTCGTGAAGGATCGGACCTTGTTGGAGCAGGTCCCTGTGTGGAGGAAGGCATAAGGGGGGTCTCCACCAGAAGCCTCCGCATGTCTGCATACCACGGGCATCTGGGCCAATCTGGAGCCACTAGAAGGACTAGTCCCCTGTGGTGCTCAATCTTCCGAAAGACCTTGCCCAGCAGGGGCCATGGACTATAACTGGAGACCGCCAGTGTACTCAACCGGAAAACGTCAACACCCAGCAGGGTGGATGTCCTAGGTAAATGAAAACATGGCTTACCCTTGAATTATTTGAAAGACCATGCTTAACGGCAGCCAAGGGTGGGATGCTGAGTCCATCTGTCTACACTAAGGAAAACGAAATTATCAGGTAAGTAATTTCTCCATTTCCTAGCGTGTAGCAGATGGACTCAGGACCAATGGGATGTATAAAAGCTACTCCCGAACTGGGTGGGAGGCTGCCTGAGACCCACTTAGTATTGCCCTTGCAAATGCCGTGTCCTCCCGAGCCTGAATGTCCAGGCGGTAGAATCTGGAGAAAGTATGGATGGAGGACCATGTAGCCGCCTTGCAGATCTCGGCAGGTGACAGCATTCTAGTTTCTGCCCAGGATACTGCCTGAGCTCTGGTAGAATGGGCCTTGACCTGTAGAGGTGGTGGCTTGCCCGCTTCTACGTAGGCCGCCTTGATGACTTCCTTGATCCAGCAGCCGATGGTTGCCAGCGAGGCTGCTTCCCCTTGTCTCTTTCTGCTGTGAAGGACGAAAAGGTGGTCCGTTCTTTGTATGGGTTCCGACATTTCCAGGTATCTGGATAGGAGTCTGCCGATGTTGAAGTGGCGTAGACTACGGGCTTCTTCTGAATTCTTCAAGCCATCCGTCGTTGGTAGCGAGATGGTCTGGTTGAGATGGAAGTGTGAGACCACTTTGGGGAGGAAGAAGGGAACCATGCGTAGTTGGATGGACCCCGGGGTGAGCCTGAGGAATGGCTCAGTAGTTCTGAGATGCGGCGGGCTGAACACACTGCCAGCAAGAACACTGTCTTTAAGGTTAACAGGCGGAGGGATAGGCCTCAGAGGGGTCTGAAGGCTGTTCCCGCTAGGAAGTCCAAAACGAGATTGAGATTCCACAGAGATACCAGCCTCTTTAGTGGTGGGCGAATGTGTTTGACTCCTTTCAGGAAGCGTGACACGTCCGGGTGAGAAGCTATGCTGTCGCCCTCGCTCTTGGAGCCGTAGCATGACAATGCGACAACCTGTACCTTGATGGAGTTGAGGGACAGACCCTTCTGTAGTCCATTCTGTAAGAATTCCAGGATCACAGGAACTTTAAATGAGAGTGGCTTGATGTTGTGGTCTTCGCACCAGGTTTCAAATACTCTCCAGATCCTTATGTACGTTAACGATGTGGAGAACTTTCGTGCTCGGAGGAGAGTGTCGATTACCGCCCCCGAGTATCCGCTCTTTCTCAGGCGGGCCCTCTCAATGGCAAGACCGTAAGAGAGAATTGAGCTGGGTCCTCGTGGAGGATCAGACCTTGTTGTAGCAGGTCCCTGTGTGGGGGCAGGGGTAGAGGGTTCCCTGCCAGCAGTCTTCTCATGTCTGCGTACCAGGGTCTTCTTGGCCAATCTGGAGCCACCAGAAGAACTAGTCCCTTGTGTAGTTGTATCTTGTGAATGAGGGCGCCCAATAGGGGCCACGGCGGGAGGCATATAGTAGAGTCCCCGGTGGCCAGGTCTGTACCAGGGCATCGATCCCTTGGGACTGCGGTTTCCGCCTGCGGCTGAAGTATCTGGGTACTTGGGCGTTGGATCTCTTTGCCAGAAGGTCCATGTCCGGTGTCCCCCACCGATTCACTATCAACTGGAAGGCTGCGGACGACAGCCTCCATTCTCCTGGGTCTACACTTTCCCTGCTGAGGAAGTCTACAGTGATGTTGTCTTTCCCAGCGATGTGGATGGCGGAGATCTCCTGGAGGTTTGCTTCCGCCCACGCCATAAGAACATAAGAAAATGCCATACTGAGTCAGACCAAGGGTCCATCAAGCCCAGCATCCTGTTTCCAACAGTGGCCAATCCAGGCCATAAGAACTTGGCAAGTACCCAAAAACTAAGTCTATTCCATGTCACCATTGCTAATGGCAGTGGCTATTCTCTAAGTGAACTTAATAGCAGGTAATGGACTTCTCCTCCAAGAACTTATCCAATCCTTTTTTAAACACAGCTATACTAACTGAACTAACTACATCCTCTGGCAACAAATTCCAGAGTTTAATTGTGCGTTAAGTAAAAAAGAACTTTCTCCGATTAGTTTTAAATGTGCCCCATGCTAACTTCATGGAGTGCCCCCTAGTCTTTCTATTATCCGAAAGAGTAAATAACCGATTCACATCTACCCGTTCTAGACCTCTCATAATTTTAAACATCTCTATCATATCCCCCCTCAGCTGTCTCTTCTCCAAGCTGAAAAGTCCTAACCTCTTTAGTCTTTCCTCATAGGGGAGCTGTTCCATTCCCCTTATCATTTTGGTAGCCCTTCTCTGTACCTTCTCCATCGCAATTATATCTTTTTTGAGATGCGGCAACCAGAATTGTACACAGTATTCAAGGTGCGGTCTCACCATGGAGCGATACAGAGGCATTATGACATTTTCCGTTTTATTCACCATTCCCTTTCTAATACTTCCCAAAATTCTGTTTGCTTTTTTGACTGCCGCAGCACACTGAACCGACGATTTCAATGCGTTATCCACTATGACACCTAGATCTCTTTCTTGGGTTGTAGCACCTAATATGGAACCCAACATTGTGTAATTATAGCATGGGTTATTTTTCCCTATATGCATCACCTTGCACTTATCCACATTAAATTTCATCTGCCATTTGGATGCCCAATTTTCCAGTCTCACAAGGTCTTCCTGCAATTTATCACAATCTGCTTGTGATTTAACTACTCTGAACAATTTTGTGTCATCTGCAAATTTGATTATCTCACTCGTCGTATTTCTTTCCAAATCATTTATAAATATATTGAACAGTAAAGGTCCCAATACAGATCCCTGAGGCACTCCACTGTTCACTCCCTTCCACTGAGAAAATTGTCCATTTAATCCTACTCTCTGTTTCCTGTCTTTTAGCCAGTTTGCAATCCACGAAAGGACATCGCCACCTATCCCATGACTTTTTACTTTTCCTAGAAGCCTCTCATGAGGAACTTTGTCAAACGCCTACAGCCCTCACAGTCGCTGGAATACCTAGGAGTCTGATTCAACACCAGAGAGGACAAGGTCAGCCTGACCCCCACAAGGAGATCAAAATTGTGGAACCGGCTGCAAACCTTGCTGAATGATCCTG
Source organism: Rhinatrema bivittatum (assembly GCF_901001135.1). Classification (NCBI taxonomy): domain Eukaryota; kingdom Metazoa; phylum Chordata; class Amphibia; order Gymnophiona; family Rhinatrematidae; genus Rhinatrema; species Rhinatrema bivittatum. The sequence continues at coordinate 42,269,606 of NC_042622.1, forward strand.
GCAGGGGGACTCCACGAACTTGTCCGGAGGGGTTCGTAGAAAATCCAGGTAGTACCCCTCCCGAATGATGGCTAGGACCCACTTGTCCGAAGTTATCTTGACCCATCTGCGGTAGAATAGGGCTAGTTTGCCCCCTATGGCTTCTTCCCTTGGATGGGTTGGCTGAATCTCATTGTGGGGTGCGGCTGGGCCTGAACCCGAGCTGGTTCCCCTCTTGTTGTGCTTGGTCCGAAAGGACTGGTTCCTGCCCGTAGGGTGGGAGGCTTGATAGTTGCTCCTGTAAGGATTGAAGCGCTGTGAACTTCTGCCCCTGGAGGACCTGGGGAAGAGTTACTTGTTTCTCTTCGTCTTATCCTCCGGTAGGCGCAGCAATGGGGACTTGCCCCATTTGTCGGCCAGTTTCTCTAGTTTGCTGCCGAACAGGAGGGATCCTTTGAAGGGCATCTTTGTGAGGCGCGTTTTGGAAGATGCGTCGGCCGACCAGCTTCGGAGCCTGAGTTACCTCCTGGCTGCCACCGCAGAGGACACTCCTCTGGCCGCGGTGTGCACTAGGTCAGAGGCAGCGTCCGCGAGGAATGATACTGCTGGTTCCATGTCTTCTCCCGGGGTGTCGTTCCTGGTTTGTGCTAAGCAGGCCGCAATTTGTAGAGACATAGCGGCTACGTCAAATGACTGTTTGAGGATGGATTCCAGCCGCCGGTCATGTGCATCCTTGAGCGCAGCTCCTCCCTCCACTGGGATGGTAGTGCGCTTGGAGACCGTGCAGACCATGCAAGAAGATCTTTGGTTGCCGGGTCCAGGGGGTACAGGGCTACCAAAGCTCGTCCCCCCTTGAAAGTGGACTCCGGAGCATTCCATTCCAGGTCAATCAGCTGCTGCTGTGCTGCTTGTAACAGAGGGAAATAGCGAGAAGTCTGTCGAAGCCCCTCCAGCAGGGGGTTCGGTTTAGGTTCCCCCGAAGTACCTGGGCCCGGGATAGCGAGCTCCGTCAGGCATTGGTTGACCAGGTCCGGGAGCTCGTCCTTTGTGAAGAAGCGTCTCATGGTTCAGTGAGGCTCTATCCCCGGAGGGAGCTCCCCCTCTTCCAGGGGTTCGGCTTCCTCCTCAGAGGTGTCCGAGTCCCCATAGGTAGGGCTTCTGGGTAGTGGAAGCCTGTGCCTAGGTCTTGAAGGGCCTGGGGCATGAGGGTCCTCCTGTGGAGCATGTGGCTGGTCAGCCTGAGGTTCAGTTTGCATTTGAACAAAGGCGTGAATCCCCTTGAAGAACTCCACCCATGAGATCGACGCTGGGTCAAAGCCGAGGGGCGCTGGTTCCTTGGGGGTCCCCGTCTGTGGGGAGATCCCCCTGGCTAGGTCCGGGGTACCCCCTGAGGAGCCAGAACTCAGCCCTGGGTGGGACTGGCCCTGGGCTGGGTCTCCCAGGGCCTCTTCGCACTGCATGCACAGGGCGTCGGCCTCCTCGCTTTGTGCTGCTCTGATGTGGCATGCTGTGTTGCGGTCCCGGTCGCTAGGCTAGCGACCGGGTCCTTACCTTTCTGCTGCCTCTCCCGGTCTCGCCGCGTTCCGTTGCTCCTGGGGCCTGCAGGGCCGCATGGCAGCGTCTCTCTCCACGTGGAGACGCTGCCGAGGGACGACTCAGACTCCTCCCACTGCCAGGCAACGCGCGCGCGCGAGCAGGGGGCTCTTAAAGGTCCAGCACCCGGAAGTGCTGAACCGCCCCATTCCTGACGTCAGACGCTGGCCGGCTATTTAAACCAGCGTCTGACTTCCTTGCTTTGCCTTTGCAACGAGGTCACTCTACTGTGTGCTTAGTTGCTTCCCAGCGTTGCTTTCAGCCTTGGTTCCTGCTTGTTCCAGCCGTGCCTTGCTTCCAGCCCTGGTTCCTGCTTGTTCCAGCCGTGCCTTGCTTCCAGCTCCGGTTCCAGCTTGTTCCAGCCGTGCCTTGCTTCCAGCCCTGGTTCCTGCTTGATCCAGCCGTGCCTTGCTTCCAGCTCCGGTTCCAGCTTGTCCCAGCCGTGCCTTGCTTCCAGGTCAGGTTCTGTTTGGTCCTGCTGTGCCTTGGCTCCAGCTCTGGGCTCTACTTGCTGTCTACATATCCTGACTCCAGCTCCGGTTCCTGATTCTCCTTGTCTTCAGCCAGCCACGAACCTTGGTCTTCTTCACGATTCTCCTTTGTCTTCAGCCAGCCACGAACCTTGGTCTTCTTCACGATTCTCCTTTGTCTTCAGCCAGCCACGAACCTTGGTCTTCTTCACGATTCTCCTTTGTCTTCTGCCAGCCTCGAACCTTGGTCTTCTTCACGATTCTCCTTTGTCTTCAGCCAGCCACAGACCTTGGACTCATTCACGATTCTCCTAAGTCCCAGCGACTCGGACCCCTACGGGCTCCTCCTGGGGGGGCTTGGGTTTCCAGGGTGAAGACGCCATCAGTCCACTCCAGCTGAGTGCCGCCTCCCGGCTTATTAACTCCTGTGGACGCTGTCCACCTCAGCCGGCCCAAGGGTCCACTATTGACTTTACTCATAACATAACATGCTGGGCAGAGGCCTTGAGCTTTTGTCCCTGTTTCTGGAGGTGCCATGGCTGTTGGCGCGTAAACGCTTGTGCGCTCCGGTGCACTTAAGATGAGCGTGTAGTTGTGCGTGCAGCTGTGCGTTCAGCCGTAGATATGCGCCCGGCTCTGTGCGCGCAACTTTATGCGCGCAAGGTTTTATGTGCGTGTAAGTTTATGCGCACAAGTGCTCTGTTTGCCTAGCTCGAATTGTGCGCTCTCGAACGGCGAACGGTGCGGCGAATAGGGCCAAGATGGCGACGGCGAGCACGCGGGCAATATGGAGACCCCCTCGGAGGGTCTCCATGTGGATACACCCTCGGAAATAGCCGGAGCCTGGCCCTGCTAAGGCGGATCAACCCGGTGGCACTGGTCCCGGCCGGTGACCTGTGCTCCTCTTCGATCCTCGGAGACCGGATTCAAGCAGAAGATTTCTACCTTACCTTGTCTTCGGCGCTTCCCGGTTTCGTCCCGGGCGGTCTCCGGCTGCGGGGGGAGAGGGCAAATACCTTCACCGCCGCGCTCGAGGGTGCACCCGCTGCCTCTCAGCTGTGCCCGAGATCAGGGGCTAAGTCCTCGCCGCGATTCGGCCGCCGCTGAGAGACCACGGAAATCACCTCGGGAATCTCAACTGGGGGAGGGACCCGAGGGTATCACCGCAGGAGAGCGGGGCTTATCTTCAGGTAGGTTTCTTCTTTAAATTTGGGTTTTCTTCTTTGAATTTGGTTCTAACGCTGTGAGAGCGTGCAGATAGTCCCTAACTGCTATGGAGATGGAAAATACTGAAGAGCTGCACTTCCTGCAGGGGTATATGTACTAGGGGCTGACGTCAGATTGAAATCTGATCCGTCTTCAACTGCTAACAGGAGTACACTACACACATTGGTCCTGAGTCCATCTGCTACACGCTAGGAAAGCCTTTTTAAGCATTTCTTCCTGTAATACTACCTATCAGTTTCTTTACCTAGAGTTTGTATACAGCCTCTCACAGATATTCTCTGGTAGTGTGACACTTTTGCTCACCTATAGGCCCACTTCTATCTATGACCGGAACATGTCTTATGCTTTGCAACACTGTTATAACTTGTCCCACATTATTTCTGCACAACACAGTGTGAGTCCTTCTGCTGATTCTTGGTTTTCCTCTATTTTCCTGATTTCCTTCACTTTGCTGGTTATGTGCATTGCTTATATCCCTGTTTGCCATTCTAATGAAAATTATCCTGGGTTGTGGTTTACAATAGCAGTACTCCTTTTAGAGATATGAGAAAAATAATACTTTCATACTAATCTCTCTGTTTTTCCTATCTTTACACTTGTTACACCACTATTATGTAACTACTTGACTCTGAAAGATAACATATGTGGTCTTGCTATTATAAGTTAGGTCCTTTTTATAATGCATGTATCCTTACAGCTCAATTATAAAGCTAATGGATATCTAGTGAAACTTAGTCATACTGCTATTATTTGTCACTTAGAGAATGCGTGTCTGTCTAAGTCTCATTTACTTTAGGGGGGTATCTAGAGAGATCACAATGCACACAAAAGGTTAGTTGTTAACCTACACATTCAGCCCATTTGCCATACTCACTTCATACAGTTCTGTCCTCCCCTCTGGTGCTTGGATGTGCCATTCTTGCCATTTGTAAGTGGCACAAGAGGGAAATGATGAGTGTGCCTGAACAGAAAACCAACATGGAGAACGGTAACTGCTCCAGCATCCTCTGCTCAAAGTGACTTGCTGAGCATGACTTGCAGAATTCCCAGGATTCCCAGGCAGTCAAGCTGGCTCCATAAGGTGAGGCCTATTCATAAGTTCAAACAAAGCAGAAACCAACGGCGGGACCTTCAGGCTATACGGACACTACAGAGGCACTCTTTTTCAAGGGTTTCTATAAAAACAGCCACAGATGTGGTAATTACCCTGACCAGCAAGATTTTAACAGAACAAAAGACTACCTAAAGAGTGATGGTAAATGGGCCCCACCTTGGAGAAATACTCAGGGTTAGCTAGGGATGATCTTATCATGCTGTTGACATGACAACCTATGTAAATGATTCTTTGGGCAATCACGCAATGCTAGAATCTTCTACAATATTGTATGTTATCTATAAAAGAAGGATCACTTCCTGTATATGATGAGATGCTGGTAGTCCATGTGTCAGAGACATGACATCAGCATCTCTCCAGAATACTTAAATTGTTAAATAAAAAATTATGCTTTCTACCAAAATCTAAGTGTTTTTGTATCCCTGGACATAAGAATCAATAAAAAATCGCGTGGCGCTTAACATCTCCTAGGCCTATCTTCCGGCAACTTGTGGACTTTATTCTCTCCCAGAGACTTTATCAGGTCCTCCAACTGTTGGCTGAAGAGTAGCTTTCCCTTGAAAGGCAAGGAACTCAGCTGAGCCTTTGAAGAGACATCCGCAGACCAATTCCTAAGCCAGAGGAGCTGCGGGCTGAGACGGCGGACACCATGGTTCTTCCCAATGTACGAAGGAAATCATACAGAGCATCCGCATTGTAAGCCACAGCTGCTTCCAAACGACCTGCCTGAACTGCGTCTGCCTCCGAAAGGGATGCCACAGATTGCAATTGTTGCAACCAATGCAGGCTCGCATGCAGAGCAAAACTGCTGCACATTGCCACACTTACTCCCAGAGCCGAGATCTCAAAGATCTTCTTCAGCTGTACCTCCAATTTTCGGTCCTGTAAATATTTCAGGGTCGTCGCTCCTGTAACCAGAATGGTGGTCTTCTTCAATACCGCGGAGACTGCTGCATCCACTTTGGGCACCCTGAGCAGATCCAGAGCATCCTTTGGTAGTGGGTACAACTTATCCATAGCTCAGCTGACCTTCAATCCCAGATCCGGGGTGTCCCACTCCCGGAACAAGAGGTCCATCACTGACATATGGAAGGGGAAGGAGCGAGCCGGACCCCTGAGACCAAGCATCACGGGATCCACAGCACCCATTCGAGAATCCTCCTGAGGAACCTCAATTCCCAACTCTTCCAGAATCGCCGGTATGAGAGGGCCTAATTCCTCTTTGTGGAACAAACGTACCACACGACCAGCACAGAAGCACCCCCTTGCTTGGGAGGCTGAGGCTGACCATCCTGGCCTGCATCCGCCCCCTGAGGATCCTGTGGGGGAGAGTCTCCGCCATCAGACAGATCCGACGAAGAAGAATCCTGCGGACCAGCCACGGACCTCAGAGGGAGCTTGGACTTCGTGGGTACGCTTACGAGAAGAGGGGACCTCTGGGACCTTGTTCCTCCGGCGCCTGGCCACTCTCCGAGCCTTAAAGATCTTGTGAAAAAATTTCACCAAGTCCGAGGAGAACAAGGAAGAAGACCCATCTGAGGCACTTCCAGGGTCATCCCCCGAAGAACCTGCATGATCCTTTTGCGACTTGCCCCCTCCCCCCCCCAGAGGCCCCCGGTCGGGGCGAAAGAGGAGGTGGGGAATTCCTTGCCCCCATAGCAGCCATCTCTGCATCTCTAAATGTCTTTAAAATGGCGTCTGTGCCTGCACTCAGCAGGAACGGGTCCGATGGCTGGCGCTGCATCTCAAGCCTCCCAGGCTCTCTAAGCCATGAAGAACTGCTTCTGCCACGGGAATTCCCTTTAGCCGACCTCCCAGAAGTCCCTTCCCCTCCCGAGACACAGTCAGCACAAATGCCGGCCTGACAGAAGCGTGTGCGCGCGCTGCCACACGCGGGGCAGGCCACACCACGAGGCATAATCCGCGGGCTAAATTTATCCCTGAACAGCTGAGGTAAGTCGCGTGCCAAAAATAGACTGGGAGGCAGCGGCCTTCGCGCAATCCGAAGCGTGTCAGCAAGACAGGCAGGGAGGAACTGGAGAGAATGCTGGGCCGGCTGGCAGGAAAAAACAACTTTTACCTTTTTTTTTTTTTTTTTGCTTTTAAGGCTCTGTAGGCCTGCCTGCCGAGGGTGAGTGAGCCGGGCCCCCTGGTATCACCCTCAGGCTCTAGCAGTCACCTGGTCTTCAACCCCCTGCTCTTTTGCCTCTAATACCGGGGGGGGGGGGGGGGGATGATCCCACCAGGACCTGCCAATCCCCTGGGAGGCCTGAAGGAACCTGTTGCACTTTCTTCTTGTTGTCCTTTTTTTTTTGAAAACCAAAATTGCTTTAAATTAAGGATCCAACCTGATCTCCCAATCCTAAATAATTCAACCAAGTAAGTAGACCAGACTCAAGGGATTGCACCTCCACCATCTGCTGGAGACAGAGAAATACTGACAGACTCTAGGTGGCACCTCAGGGGTGTTATGTTACGGGACCGCTGGGACAGTGATCCCAACTTGAGGGGAATGTATGCCCTTGGGCCTCGGCACAACCCCAGACGAATCCAAGACAGCACCGAGGGTTGCCGAGGCGTGTCCCAGCATGGGCAAAGACAAAGTCTGACCCTCTGCAAGACCTGCATGCTTCTGGAAGCCAACAACATTATATTGGTTATTGAACAGTCCTCCGACCGTTCCCAGCCCTTTCGGACCTGCCGCTAGGTATCAGCAAGAAGCAGCAGGCCGGACTGAGGATGAGAGCAGACGGAGGCCTGTGACACAGGAGAGTCGAGACGAGACGAGAAGACTCTGGATGTGGACCAGGAACTTGGAAGACTCTAGACGAGACAAGGAACTTGGAAGAGTCTGGATGAGACGAGAAGCTTGGAAGGTTTGGACATTGGCACTGCCTCTCAGGGCGCCCTACACAGTCCACCCGCAGACTGGTCGCGGACTACCCTGTCCCACTGCATGCCCTACACAACCTGAAGAGACTGGTCACGGACCACGCGGAGAGTGGGACAAGCGCAGGAAGGGAATCCAGCTGAGACAAAACTCCAATGATGAGGTTAGGTGTCATCTGGAGAACCACAGGAGCTGGAGGGTCAAGAGGACTCGGAAGCACAAGAAGGGATTCCAGCTGGGACGAGACACCAATGACGAGGCAAGGTGTCATCTGGAGAACCACAGGAACTGAAGGATCTGGAGGACTCGAAAGAGACGAAGGAGGAGCAAAACCTCAGAACATCAGGAAGCCTGGAACATCAGGAAGTGAAACATCAGAAAGCCTGGAACATCAGGAAGTGGACATCAGGAAGAGAAACTTCAGGAAGCCTGGACTAAGAACCTCAAGACATGAAGACATTGAACATCAGGAAGCAACGAAGACTCAGGAAGCATGACGAGACATGGAGCTCCAACGAAGAACGAAGACCTGACGGAGCGCTGGAAGACGAGACTTCCAGGAGCAAGTAACTCCAATGTAAGGCAAGGCAGAAGTATTGGAGAAGCCCTTTTATAGGGCTGAGACAAGAAACAGTCATCAGGTGGGGCCCAGGGCATATCCAGTCGTGGGCCCCTTTAAATCTTGTGAAGAGACGCAGCCCACGCCTTAGGAACAGGAAGCAGGAAGTTGTGCAGGACCATGGCCAGCGGCCATGCTGCTGCCAATGCCGAAGAGCAGGGCTGGGCCGAGGAACAGGCCCAGCGCTGTCAGCAGCTCCCAATCCGCAGAGGACAGACTGAGGAGCGGCTCCAGCCGCAAGGAAGACCGGGAACTGCGGCCTCCAGGCTGTGGGACAGGCAGAGAGAAGCTGCCCATGAGGTCAGAATCACAACAAGGGGTATAGGAAGGAATCTGTTAAACTTCTCTGTCTCCATCTGCTGGAGGGTAGGCAAAACCCAGGAGTCTGGACTGATCCGGGTATGTTCAGGGAACTGGAGTAGATGCAGCTGAATTTCCCTCTCCCGAGGTAGACCCAGTTCCGGGATTATTCAGATCCGGGCTGCTACCGGATAAGATCGTGGCTGACCCATCTTCTGAATGGAAAGAGCTGAGCTTGGAAAAGTTCTGGAAGTCCACCTCTCCCTAGGCCTCCTCACAGTGCTAACACAGGAAAGGCTCCAGGTCAGACCGTGTAGCCCCAATATGGCAGGCAGCACAAAGAGAGTGTTGCTTATGCTTCTTTGCTGCCAGGGCCATAATAAACGGTAGCTGTGCGCTCAGCTGGCTAGAGCCTGAAATTGAGTGCACACAGATCCTGTACCTGTGCGCGTAAGTAGAAGCACACATGTACAAACCTATGCACACAAGTATGCGCGCAGGTATGCACACACGTATGCGTGCACATATGTGTGATGTTAGGCATACAACACGTGCACAGAGCTGGCACACAACGTGTGTACTGACAGCTATGGAGAGCAATAGAGATGCACAAAACCATGCACAAGAGCGCCGCCGCAGCCTGCCAAGTGGTGTGTCCATCGAGCTTGAAGCGGGCCGTAGCCCATCGGGGGGTGCCTCGCAACCCGCTGGGAAGCCCCCTTCTCTTAGCCCAACAGGATCAGGAACGTTGTCGGTACAGCACACCGAGCAAGGAGACCTGAGGAAGACTTACCGAAGCCCCTCCACATCTCTGAACTGGAAGGAATCTTCTTCTCTCTTTACTTACCTGGGCTCTGAGTACAGAGACAGTCTCTGGCTGCAGGGGAGAGGGCTTTGGCCGTTACCACCATGCTCGGCTTCCTGCACCCACTGCCCTTCAGCTGCTTCAGTAGCAAAGTCCACACCAGGAACCGGCTACCGGACCAAGGCACACCTCTGAGGGATCTCGGAAATCACCTCAGGAATTCTCGACTGGGGAGGGACCTTTAGGTATCACCCCAGGAGAGCAGGGCTCAATCTTTCTCCAATTTAAAGGTACATTTTTTTCTAACGAGTACTGCAATCCTGCTATACCACCAGTGCTGGTGTAGGAAAAGCACGTCCACATCTGCTAGGAGACAGTGAGATACTGAAGGGCTGAGGTCACTGCAGGTATATATCTAATGTGACATCATCTTTAAAAGCTGACTCCATCTCCATCTGTTAGTGGGGGAGAATATGACCTATTGGTCCTGAGTCCATCTGGCTACACGCTAGGAAAAAGGAGATTTCAAATGTTTTTGTTCTAGGGGAGTGGTAGACAGACTCCGGATCACAGGCCAGGAAACAGAAAATCATGAATTTTTGTTTACTACTTTTACCCACAGACTTTACACTAATTTTAAAAGAGAAAGTACATGCATAGGGAAACTACCCACACGCATTTTAACATTTGCTAACGTGCACATGTAGTTTTTCTGAGAAAAATAATGTGCTTATTTTTGAAAATGCCAAGGTCTGCGCAGAATTCCAAATCCTGCCCACAAAAACGCTCCTTCACACTGCAAGTAAAAATAGATGCACAGAGGTCCTACACATGTACTTTTACTTGCAAATAGGGCGTTCAATTTTATAAAAGGCCATTTTAGCACGTAAAGCATGGTTTTACCCCAGAAATAGTTTTTAAAAATTACACTCTAAAAGGCCATATGAAAAAGAAATGAAGATACGTTAAGGAAAAAAAATCGAGACCTGGGTCTTGTTCTAGGGTATCTACTCACACTTGGAGGTGAGAAATGAGCTGTCCCACTGTGATCTCTTCCGCTATCTTCTGGTACAAAGCCTGGCTGTTGAGCACCATGCTCTCCAAAATCGCCAGAGATCGCTGCAGAATGGACACATCCACCGTGGGCTGGCTCACGTACCCTGCAATCTGAGCCCAAAATCAAAACAGCATGATGGCCTGAATTTGGATTTACATGGCTAGAGGAGCTATAGGCTCATATCCCAGCATCCCCATACTGAAACCTGTAAAGTGATGCAGATTAGGCAGAGCCCTGAAAAGAAGCCGGGCTGGAGAACAGAAGGGTAATGGGTATGCGCATTATAAAATGACTTTGACAAATCTTTTCAACATATCATCATCTCTGGTCAGGAAATGAACTTGATGGGTCTTTCTCATCCGATATTCCTCTGTAATAAAGCTGTCAGGGGGCCTCACATCCTTGACAGGGGTGGCATGAAAAACAGAGCAAGACACAATTGACGCAAAAAGTGATGAAAATAAAAACCTAAAAGATGTTGTGAAGTCAGCCAGAAGAAGGAGGTGGCAGAGAAACAGCTCAGTCTGAGGGAGGAAGGAGGACAGAAAGAGAAAGCACAAGGCACCAGAGGATGAGAAAGTATGCATGGAATATGAAGACAAAGAGAAAAAATGGAAGATTAAACAGCATATAATGGCGTATTCATTTATCCAAAGACTAGTATATTTACTGCTAGTAAAATGTGGTTTTGAGGAGAATTAAACTGCAAGCTCTTGATTAGACTGTAAGCTCTACTGAGCAGGGACTGCCTATGTTTTGTACAGTGCTGTGTACATCAAGTAGAGCTATACAAGTGATAAGTAGTAGTAGTAGTAAAAATACTCAGAAGTTCAAACTAAACAGGCAGATTGCAACAAAGCTGCAGCTGCGACAGTTCTGTGTGGAAGATCTGAGTTCTCAATACTAAGAAAATCAATTATAAACAGGAAATGGGAAAAGTAGGACAACGGTGCAAATACACAGAAAGAGTGTCAGGAGTAGAATGAATGCTCAGCTGCAGTCAGAGGGGCACTTGTAGCCTTGAGCTTAACATCACATGTCATAGATGCTAATTAGTGCCTGTTTCTTGTATTTTGTGGTCTAAATGAAAAGGCAGTTCTGTTCTTATTAGAATAGCTGTGCTTTCCTCGCTATAGATGGTGGATCCAGGAAGGAAGGCTACATTAAGGAGAGGGGAGAAAGGCAACAGAGAAGAGGAGGAAAGAGGCAGGTAAGACAGAGAAAAGAAAGGGCACAAGTGAAGGATAATTTGGAAGATCAGGCGTTGATTGTCTCGACATATGGAGACTGCTGCCAAGTTCCGGTAAAGAGCTACAGAAATAGTTATATTAACAAGTGAGAAAAACATCTGCCCTGCATGGAAATTTAACTGGAACACAATCAGATCTATCTTTCGTCTCCCTCTCAGTCCCGGACTCTGGAAGATCAGTATTCAGAGTCTGTACAGAGATGGTTAGGGTTGAATGCAGACAACACTAGTCTATGTATCTGCTGCTCGGATACACAGACTAGTCCCTCTTTTGCGCTGACAGCAAGCTGGCTGACTTCCATCGACTGATCAGTCTGGGAAAGGAGGAAGATGGTGGTCTTTTATTCCGCTCCTCGCCCTCTTTCCTTGTGTGAAATCTCCAGAACAACATTTTCTAAACACACCCCACCCCCACTCTGGCCACCCCAAACAGTCAGGAAGGAAGCCAAAAGCAGTCAGTGCCCCAGGTCCTCTACTGCCTTTGCCTCCAAAACACTGGCTTAGTGACACAGAAGGCTGGGATCCACAACTTTCCCACATGATGCGATGCTCACTTCAGCAACTCCAAATCACAGAGCGCTGAGGAATGGAGGAAATGAAACGTGCTGGGGGGGGGGGGGGGGGGCAGGCGGGCCTAACGCTCCCAGGGGTACATAACAGGAAATGAACTAGGATCCTGAAACGTTAGAGTGCGCCAGGGTGCAAGGCAAGGAGCAGTCTAGAGAGTAGCTTACTGCCAGTGGTTTACAAACAACCAAACAGAGAGCACCAGCACCAACCCTCCACATGGGAAGTAGGCTCTTAAAATAAGGGTTTTTTTATTGCCGGTACAGGCACCTTTTTTTCCCTCTCCATCAGCCACTGGGAAATGACAGGAAGGGAAGAGAAGGATTAGGGAGCAGAACAGCTCACCTCTGCTACTCTGTCTGCTCCGGTCTCACCCCTCCCCTCCTGATCTCTGCAGTCTGCTGCCTGGGAGGGATGGGGCTGGATGGAGCAGGAAGCAGAGGGTTTTTCTCTGCAGGGCACTGGCCAGTAGAATTAGGGCACCAGCCTTGTATGCCATGACCAGGAAGAACACAGAACCTGTTTACAATTACAGGGTACAGAATTGTTATCATTGCTATTAGCACTATTACGTATTTTCTTTCTGCTTTTACTTTCTTTATATATTACTCTGGCAACACACATAGAAATTTTGTCATGATAATAAAGTTTCCTAAATCTAAATCTGAGAAAAGCACCAATGGTGCCTCTCTCTTTCAACTTCCTTCCCTCATTGGGAACAGCACCAGTGGGGGAAGGCAGAGGAGGCACCAGCAGATGAAGGTATTGCTCTTTTATGCCTCCTGCTGGTGGGAGGGAGAATGGGAAGGTGGGGAGAGCAATCATATCATGACTGCACCCTGCAGCCAACTGTAGGGAGTAGTGCTGCCTTTGAGGGTGGGAGCCAGGCTTTGAGCAGTTCCCTCTGCCTCCCACCCTCCAAGGATGGCCCTGGATCTGAGTACCGGCACCTTTCTTTCTAGAAAAAAAAACATGGCTTAAAATAAGGGTAAAAACAAGGCACCTCTAGAATCCTCCCCACCAATCATTCACAGTCCCTCTCCCCAGACAGAAAAGGAGAACCAAGTTTTACAGAGGAAGAAAATGAAGGGAATGACCTAATCAAATGTTGACTGCTGGTGGGTTTGTCCAATAGTCTTGCAGTACAGGATGCCCCAAAGAAGGAAGTTTGATTGCACCATTTATTCTAGCATCTTCTTAGCATTAGTAGTTGCAATGTTCCTAGCCAGGGCCAACAGAATTTAAAGCCAATGTATCTATGGCAGTGTGTCTCAACCCAGACCTGGGGCACTGCTTCCATTGTATGCAAATCTATCTCATTCATATTCATTGTGGACATCCTGAAAACCTGACTAGCTAGGTGTGCCCCCAGGACTGAGTTGAGAAACACTGATGTATGGGATCAAATTTTGGTTTTGGTAGTATGAAATGTATATTCTGACCAATGAATTTCATGTGGAGGAGTAGTCTACTGGTTAGAGCAATGGGCTGGAAGCCAGGGTTCAGATCCCATTGATTTTCCTTGTGACCGTGAGCAAGTTACTTTACCCTCAGTCTACCTCAGGGCCTGATTTACTAAGGTTTTTTTTTGCTATTCTATGGGAAAAAAGGTTAGTAAATCAGACCCTTAGATTGTAAGTCTGAATACAGCGAAATACCTACAGCAACTTGAATGCAACTTGCCTTGAGCTACCACTACTAGGGAAAACATGTGAACTAAAAAATAAGTAAATAAGCTCCCCTGAGAAAGATTTTATGTAGGAGCAAGCATGATACATTTTTTTAAATAAATAACTCTGTCCCATGTCTCTCCTGCCAGTCTAAGGTAATTTTGCAGAAGAAGGGAGTGCAGACACTTTACAAAAAGATTTATTTACAACCTTTTTGGCAATACTTAAGCACTCTTGGGACTTGTTTCCTTTGTTTTCAAGAATTCGGAGAGATGCATTATTCAAAGGAGGCAGAAGATCAGCATGCACAAGTTTCGCTATCATCCACTCAAGGCAATACAATGAAAACTGACCTGCTTAATAAAGATGATGGAGACCATATCCCAGGAGACAATTCCATGGTCCATCAACTCAAGGAAGGCTGTTAAAGTGAAGGCCAGCATCTCACTGTAGCTGAGAAAAATGAAACACTCTGAAGCTTAAGTGCTTGGTGATTTACTGTACAGCACACAAACACACAGAAGAAAAATGAAGTAGTGCAACTCATCCAGGGTAGAGATGCACCATCTTTATCAGTCTAGTCTGTATTGGGTTACAATATTGTATGCAGAATGCTGACAGAGGGCGACCCAGAAAAAGTGAAGAGCAAAAGAAAGCGTGCATTGCTTTGGACATACTAGATATGAGCAAGTAAAGACTGAAATTTGCCTTGTCCGAGGCTTAACTGAATAAAGGACACACAAAACAATTCCAGGTTTGATCGTAAGCTCAAGGTCTGTTTTCTTCTTCACTTATAAATGGGAATAAATGCTCCAAAATCAAACACCTTCCCTTTGGAGCTCAAGTCACGTTTCCTGTGACTTTCTCTTTCCCCTGGAGATCTCAATCCTGGGATCCTGACTTCTCCCATAACCTATTTATTTATTTATTTATTTTTTAAAGCATTTCTGGCCCGCCCCCCTCCAAAATTCAGGGTGGGTTACTTGAAAACATACAGAATTAAAATCAATAAGACAAAAGCCTAGCCAATTAAGCAATTTAACACTGGCTGTGACCGACTAACAAGATGTAAGTGCCATAATGGTATAAAGTTAAGGCTCTGGGAACTGAGCAGTAGATTCATAATCATGAAAGTTTGTTTTAACAGAAAGGTTATTAAAGCTTTTTTTACCTCATCTGTGCTGTTCAGTACCCTGGTATCAAATGGCAGCAAGGTTCCACATGGTGGGGTCAACAAATGAGAATGCCCTACTTACACAAAAGGTTGTGGGTTAGCTGGGCTGGTACCAGCAGGCTACAGCTCCTCAGAAACCAACCAGCAGGTGCCAGCAGGTTGGTGGTGATCGTCCAACAAAGCCATGAGGCCCCAAAAGACTGGATTTTCAGGGCAAAGGTCTCACTAGCTTTGGCAGCTGTTTAGATTACTACATAACTTAATGGTAAAACAAGGTGATGGGGGGTGGCTGTTGGATTAAGTATAACAATTTGTATGCTCCTCTACCTGGGATGGTAGAGAACCAAAGAGGAAGACAATAAAAATGGACTTGGACAAGGAATGACATTCTACAAGCACTAAAACCTCTATAGCTAACAGCTGGAATACAGCCTTAGCAATGTGGACAAGAATTACTGGGCAGACTGGATAGGTCGATTGGTCTTTTCCTGCCATCATCTACTATGTTAACACCAGGACTCAAATGAAAGGAGACAGGCCACGTTCCTTCCTCCAGAGCTTCACCATTTGATCAGGAGCCTTTTCTGACCTTCCCTGTCTTGCAGAACGCCAGTTCATGAATTCTGACCTTCTCCCCATCCTATTGTGTGCCCCATGTTCAGAGGAGGCAATCTGATGAGGAGCAGGCAAAGCTAAGAAGCGAAATGTAATGGAAATACTGGGATATTTACTGAGAGAGGAGCTTGGTGCCATTCTCAACAAGCCGAGTAAGGATGATGACCCCCTCCATGTTGATGAACTCTGTGGCAAATGTGGCATCGGCAGACAGTTTAGCCAGTTCCTTCATGGCATCGAGCCGGGCATCCATGCTTGAAGACTGGATCCTCTCTAGCAGTTGTCGGGCTGCCCTGGACTGGAAAACAAATTAGAAGTCAGGCCGCAAAGGTCGCTTCGTCTCAGCTACACACTCCCAACACTGTTCTGACAGGTAATCAGTCCATCCCCAGCCCACATCATTCAATAAAAATATGCAAAGAAACTCGAAAAACTGGATCCGCCATGAAGCTCAGCATTCCCAGTTTTTCTCTGGCCACAGGAGCATGTTGTTGTGTTTGGCGGTTCTTCATTGTGATTGAGTGAAACAGAGGGTGAGCGATGCAATACACAATGAATTCTGTGCTTTTTCTAACAAAATGAATCTTAAATAGCACACATGACATTTGGGGTTTTTTTAATGTGCCAAAACAGTCCATATAGATAGCATGACAGTGGGCTGAGACAGCATACAATTCTGATATTGCTGCCTTAATGATCAAGGTGCTACCCTTTTCCCCCAATTTCTGTAAACAATCACTTCTTTCTCTCCTCTATTCCTTTCACTCATTTTAAATTTGAGAAGAAGAAGTAGTGATCTCATTTGTGAAAGTATGGAATGCTAATCAGTGCAGAGTAAATATTGCTTTTCTTCATGATCCAGCACCGAAGAGGCAATAATTTAATGTAATTTATAGATCATATTTTTCGAGGCCAAGTACTTATACAAAGCGGTGTACATCAAAATAAAATATAAAAAATTAAACATGCTTAACTTAAGCAAACAAATACTCATACAAAACAATATACAATAAATAAATACACTACAATAGACAAGTCATCATCACAAACATAAAAAGAGATAACTCTTAGGACTAATGATGCTTCTGGCCCCCATCGTCCCACCCCACCCACAACACTTATTATGTGCATATTACAGCCAAATCTTCCAGGTAGCTTTGTTACTCGTGCCCTTCTCTAGGAAGCTTATTGCAAAGTGAGGGAGCTACCATTGAGAAGGTGCACCTCCACAATTTCACTTGTCTAAAGTTATGAAAAGAGGGAACAGCCAGTAATGCTTCCTGGCTTGATCTAAGTTCCCTCATTAGGAGATACAAACTAAGCTTAAAATTCAAGTACATAGGCCCAATAGATCTTAGGGCTCTAAACACTAGATACAATATCTTAAACTTAATTCTGGCCCTTCTTAGGAGTCTCAAAAGTTCTTATAGCAAGGGGGTTGGGTGCTCCCTCTGCAATAACCGCCTAGTACATTCATTAAATGGCAAGCCTGAGATAAGGAGGGAAAAGGTTCGGGTGTAAAGATGATAACTCACAGGAGAGACAGCCAGTCGCAGGATTGTCCCATTTTTTATGTCACTACGAGTCTGCAAAAAGGAAACACACACCATTTCATGAGTACAAAATGGCAGAAATGGAAGCAAGTAGAGATGCCCTTCCACAACCAGACAAGAGAAACTAGGAACATGCATGCACACAAATGAGAGGAGCATCAAATACGCATGCATACAGCAAAGAGGGAAACAGCTAGCTAGCTGTAACTTCTAGAAACTATATGGAGGGCAATCTGCAAAAGCCATTTACTCTGGGAAAATCTGATTTATTCAGGCAAGGGCTGTCTGTCCACTCTTAACCTAGCTAAAAGTACGTGCAAGGTTCCACAAAGGAAAATTGGTTGTTACCTGCTAATTTTCGTTCTTGTAATACCACAAATCAGAGCAGACCAGTGGGTTTTGCATCCCTACCAGCAGATGGAGTCAGAGAACAAAACTTTGGGCACTGCTACATAACCAAGAGTGCCACCTGCAGTCCCTCAGTACTGCCTGTACCCAAGCCCAGACAACTAAACATGCTAATGGGAGACAGGGTTGGACCCAGGAACATAACTGTAAGCCAAACTCGCCCATAACTAGACAAACTATTTGAGTCCCCCCAGATCCTGCTCCTACAAGAGCAACTGAAATGGAGAATTTTTTTCAGTAAACTATTTCTTCTCAAGGCAATCTTTCGGAGACTGAAAGGGGGTGGGCCTCTGGACTGATCTGTGGTATTACAGGAATGAAAATTAGCAGGTAAGAACCAATTTTCCTTTCCTGAACATACCCAGATCAATCCAGACCAGTGGAATGTACCCAAGCCTCTTTAAACTGGGTGGGGACCCAAAAGACCCGCATGCAGAACACTCTCACTGAAGGACAACTCATCCTGTGCCCTAACTTTCAATCGATAATGCTTGGTGAAAGGTTCAAATGGAGCTCCGCAGAGAACTCGAAGCACCAAGTTCAAATTCCAATCTGGACACAAAGGATGGATGGGCAGATGTAAATGCTTGACCCCTTTGAGAAACTGGGTAATAACTGGGTAAGCAGCCAGAGAGCAACCCCGAAACTTGCCCCGCAAGGCATCCAAGGCAGCCACCTGGACCCGAAGGGAATTGAACTTCAAACCTTTAGCCAACCCCTGTTGTAGGAAATCGAAAACCTGGGAGATGTCCGTCGACAGAGGATCTAAGGAGCACTGAAGGCACCATCCTTCAAAAACTTTCCAGTGCCTGACAAAGGCCAAAGAAGTAGCAGATCTGCATGCTGAAGAAGAGTCGAAATGACCTGTTCTGAATATCCCTTCAAGTGCAACTTCCGCCTCTCAAAAGCCAAGCCGCGAGACAGAAGTGATTCTCCTGATCCAAAAATATGGGCCTCTGGCGAAGAAGTCATGGAAGACGAGCAAGCCGAAGGGGTCCTTCCAGGGCAATCTGTACCAGATCTGCGAACCACAGCCATTGTGGCCATTCTGGTGCTATCAGAACCACGCTTCCTGGATGTAGCTCTATGCGTTGGAGAAGCCGTCCAATGAGGGGCCAAGGAGGGAACGTATACAGAAGGATTCCCGTGAGCTCTGGACACACTAGCACGTCTATGCCCACCGAGCCCACTTCCTTTCTTCGACTGAAGAAGCACTCCGTCTTTGATTGGCTTGTGTTGCCATCAGGTCCAACTGAGGAACCCCCCACCTGGCGCAAATATGATTCCAAGCTTCGGGGGACAGTTCCCACTTCCCCGGGTCGAGTTGCTGTCTACTGAGGAAATCCGCTTGCACATTCTCAACCCCTGTGACATGAGATGTGGTGAGACCTTTGAGATAATGCTCTGCCCAGATGAACAAGCGTCTCGCTTCCAGCGCCATGGCGTGACTCCTTGTCCCACCCTGTCTGTTGATTTAGGCCACCGTTGTCGCGTTGTCTGAGAACACCCGGACCATCCTGCCCCTGATCAGGGGTAGGAACACTTGCAGGGCCAGGTGGACCACTCTTGTCTCGAGCCGGTTGATGAACCAGGTCCTCTCCCTAAGCAAACCGCTCCCCAGCCTGAGAGAGACTGGCATCCGTAGAGACCACTATCCAGTCTGGGGGTTCCAGATCCACACCTTTCTCCAGATTGCGATGTAACAGCCACCTCGATAGACTGGCTCTGGACTTGCAATGGTATATGGAACTGCTCTGACACAGGACCCCACCTGGATAACACAGCATGCTGCAAAGGCCGCATGTGAGCGAAGCCCCAGGGAACCAAATCCAAAGTGGAAGCCATAGACCCCAGTACTTGCAAGTGGTGCCAGACCGAGGGGACCTTACTTTGAATGAGGGCCTTGACCTGAGATTGCAACTTCGTCACGCGTTCCTCTGCCAGGAAGACCTAGCCAAGACGAGTATCAAAGCGAGCTCCCAAGTGCACCAGAGACTGAGTGGGCTCCAAGTGACTCTTCTGCACATTTATGATCCAGCTGAGCGAGCACAAGATGAACATCACCCTCTGGATTGATCTCTCGCAGTCCTCCCTTGACGTTGCTCGAATCAACCAATCGTCCAGGCATGGGTGAACCAGAATACCCTTCTTGCAAAGGGCAGCTGCCACCATTACCATGACTTTGGTAAAGGTGTGCGGCGCCGTCACAAGACCGAAAGGCAGCGCTCAAAATTGGAAGTGTTGACCCAGAACCATGAATCGCAGAAACTTCTGATGGTCCCACCGGATCAGGATGTGCAAATACGCATTGGTGAGATCTAAGGACACGAGAAACTCTCCCTTGTGCACTGTGGAAACCACCGTTCGCAATGTCTCCATGCGAAACCTGGGGATCCGAAGGCACCGGTTTACCTTCTGCAAATCTAGGATGGGGTGAAAGGTGCCTTCCTTCTTGGGAACCACAAGGGTACACCGAGTACCTCCTCTGCCCCTGCTCCGCAAGGGGATCGGGAATTATGGCATTGAGGTCAAGCAGCCGTTGGAGAGTCCCTCGCACTGCCTCCCGCTTGCTGCGTGAGACCACACAGGACCCTACAAAGGCCTCCCGAACCAGGTGCGAAAATTCGAGAGCGTAGCCCTCTCTGACCACTTCCATTACCCATCGGTCTGAGGTAATCCTTTCCCACTCCGCGTAGAAGCTCGACAATCTGCCTCCAACAGCTTCTAAGCTGGAATGCGGGCCCCTGGCCTTACTGGGAGGGCTTCCCTTGGCTTGCACCATCCCTGCCTGGGCGGCGGCCACCACATAGGATTGTTGGCGACCCGGAGCTTGCCTGGGCACAGAAGGAGCCGAGGACCTACTGGGCTGAAACCTATACAAATCCTGAAAACAAGCTCGAGGAGGGAACACCTTCCTAGAAGGCTTCCTATCCTCCGGTAATCTATTGCCCTTCGACTCCCCCAGCAACTTTACCAGCTGGTCCAGGTCCTCCCCGAAAAGGAGCTTCCCTTAAAGGGAAGGTTGCAAAGCTGGGATTTGGATGACAAATCCGCTGACCAATTGCGCAGCCAGAGGAGCCTGCGGGCAGCCACCGCGAAAACCATACTATGCACAGAGGTACGTACCAAGTCATACAGTGCGTTCACCACATAAGCAATTCCCACTTCGAGACACGCAGCCTGCAAGGACCCACTATCCCCGGTGCTTGACGCAGCCGGGGCCTCCTGGATCCAGCCAGACATGCCATCTGCATTAGGCTGGTGCAAACTGCTGCACGAAGACTCAGAGCGGTGACCTCAAACATCCGTTTCAGCTAGATCTCCAGCTTATGGTCCTGCATATCCTTCAATGCGGCAGCCCCCATGACGGGATGGTAGTCTTTATCACAGCAGACACTGCCGCATTGACCTTTGGAATCTTAAGAAGATCTAAGGACTCCTGCGCTAAGGGGTAAAGTTTCGCCATCGCTCTGCCCACCTTCAAGCCTGCATCCGGGGAGTCCTACTCCCAGTTCACCAGCTTACAAATCTTCTTCAGCAGAGGGAAGGCCGTCGTTGGTCCCCTGATCCCATCCAGGACCAGGTTAACCCCTTCGCTATCCGACTCCTCCTGGGAGACCTTAACCCCCAGAACTTCCAAAACCTGGGGGTAAGTAGACGCAGCTCCTTGCGCTTAAACAAGCGCACCGCACTGGGATCAATCACCTTCCAGAGTTGGGAACTCGTCTGGATCCGGGTCGTCCTGGGCCCCATCACCCAAATCATGACTGTGGCCAGGATCCTGATCCATCCCTCGTGAATCTGGAGTACCCCCCATGCTGGTCAGCCGACCCTTCATCAACTCCCAACCCTGTGGATCCCCAAGCCTGCGAAGCCCTGAATGCTGCGACAGGTCCAGGAGCCCCCGGGACGCCCGCTTGGGCTGAAGCTCTTCCAGATCCACAGGACGCCCTGCTCTCTTGGAAGCAGCCTGCTTTCTGGCCAGGAAGACCTGGTGAAGCAGGAAAACAAACTCCGGGGAGAAATCCCCCGAGTCATCCAACCAGAGCCCTTGCTTCCCTGCCCGGTCCCCAGCGGAGGAACCCTCCTGCCCAGACAGGAGGGAGTTGGGATCCAGCCAGACAGAGGGAGTTGGGATCCAGCGCCTACCCTGTCGTGCCACACGCATGGCAGGCCGCCATTTTAGATTTCAGCGCCATGGCCCTTCCCATGCAGCCACTTCCGAAAAAGGAACCCTCGGGCCGGGGAAACTGCGTAAAGCCGCCCAGAGCTCAGGGAAATGCTCCTTCAAAGCAGGCTACTTCGCCTCCAGCCAGGCCCACAGATCCGCACGCACACTGCAGCAACATCGATCCCCCCTCTAAACGAGGGCCGCAACTCCCGTCCAACTGACCTGGTGCCCCAGGTTGTCAATGAGCACAGCAGGGGCTCTTGCTCCTCTCTCCCCCACCGGCCTGCAGCCAAGCTGTCAAGGCCCGTCCCTAGCACAGACTCCTACCGCTTACCTTAAGATCTTGATTGTAACTTTTTTTTTTTTTGTTTTAAACTTTATTCAGTTACCCCCCGAAGTCTGACAGGATCAGGGGAGTTAGAGGGAGCAGCTTCGGTGGTCAAGGAAGCCAGGAGCCCCTGGCCATCAGAATCCACCGAACCGTTGCAGACGAGGCTCAGTCAGGGGCGTCCAACCCCCCTGTCACCCGGCTTCCACTGAGGGATGGTCCACGAAGATCCCTAACACCTCAGGGAGCTTCACCACTGACAATTAACTACTCTATCTAAAATTTTCCACTTTCCCTGTTTTTTTGGGGGGGTTTTTAAACTAACTATCAGACTGCAGGAGTGCACCTCTACCATCTGCTGGAGTCAGAGAAATACTGGGGGACTGCTGGTGGCACTCTCGGTTATGTAGCAGTGTCCAAAATTTTGTTCTCTGACTCCATCTGCTGGTAGGGATGCAAAACCCACTGGTCTGGACTGATCTGGGTATGTTCAGGAATGCGTGTACTTTTATCTACACTAGGAGGTGGCATCACCAGAGACGTGTTTAGGTTGGGGGAGGAAAATAACGCACACAGGTGGCATATTCATCTGCATGAACATTATATTCTATGAGCAAACTACTTGCAAAAAAAACAGGTGCATACTTCTGTGGGTACAAGTATTTGGGGCAAGTTTCAAAGTGAGAGAACATGCGTATCTTCCCTTTGAAAATTTGTACAAAGTACCCATGGACATTGCTGTTGGGTGGGCTGTTTTGAAAAACTGTTCCACGATGATCTATCCCAAGATAACAGGAAGGCCTGACTCAGTCTCACCAGCACTTACTTGTTCTGTTATGTAGAGCTGAGGTCCATCGGCATAACGAAATGCATAGTACTCCGAATTTGGCAGTGACCACCTGCAGAAGAGTTATTAAAAGGAGAATTAATTCTTAATGATACACAAGCTTTTTCTGGCCAGAACGTGCCAAATCGGATTCAAGGGCCAGAGTCTTACCAGATCTAGCTCTTTTCACTAGAAATTTCACCATGAATCCAGTGCCAAATCTCAGCCGGCATGTCTAACATCACCACTTGGATGTCCTGCCGCCACCTTAAACTTAACATGGCCAAGATAGAACTTCTTGCTTCTTTCTCCCACCCCCTCCTCCTCAAAACTCGCTTCTCTCTTCCCTCTTTTTCTGTGGATGGTGCTCTCATCCTCCCGGTTTCCTCAGCCCATGCCCTATGGGGCCCTATCTGATGCCTCTCTCTCCTCCCTGCAGATGCAAAACACTGCTGAAGCGTGTCGGTTTTTCCTTGTTAACACAGCTACAATCCTTCCCTTCCTTTCTGAGCATGCTATCAAAATGCTCATCCACTCTCTTATCATTTCCTGCTTAGAGTACTGCAATTTGATCTTTGTGGGCTTCCCGCTGAACCATCTTTCTCTACTGAAATTTATTCAAAATGTGGCTGCAAGATTTATCTTCCTTCAGCATCGCTATGACATGTAACCCCTCTTCTCAAGGCACCACCCTGGCTCCCTGTCTGCTTCTACACACAGCTATATTTGCTCCTACTTGACAATAAATGCATTCACTCTGCAGCTCCTAATTACCAAGCTTCTCTTCTCGCTCCCTACATCCTTTCTTGTGAACTCCATTTGCTGGGTAAGTTGCTCTGTACCCTTCTCCAACACCCAGCCCCACACTTTCCATTTTGCTGCACTGGAACAGCCTTCCTGAGTCTGTGTATCATGCTTCTTCTCTGGTTGTATTCAAATCCAGTCTAAAAACTCACCTTTTAAATCCTAATCACACTGGTACAATAAATATACTTCCCATACACTACTCTGTACTGAATGTTAGTCTTGATTAGATTGTAGGGTCCACGGAGAAGGGACTGTCTCTTATCTACATCTGTCCAGCGGCTGCCTAGGTCTAGCATTGGCTTTAGAAAGGATAAGTAGTCGAAGAATTATGGTTAAAAACATGTGACGAAGGGGAGGGGGAACACATTTAATCCATCTGACTCATCGCACTGCTAGTTCTGAGGCTAATAGATTAATTACCATATACCAGACATCATCACCAGAAGACTCTTCTTATTATTCTGTGTTTTCTCTTGTCCAATGCTCAATTACAGCTTACCCTACTTACATACATAAAATCATGACCACATGCAAAAGAACTAGACCACTTACCCATCACACACCTCCTTGATAATTGAGGCCAAGGGCCGTTTCTATAAATGAAAAACACAATTTTGAGTTAGAGGTCAACCTCCATTGGAGTAAGGTGAATATTTCTTGATATTTATTCTTTTAAATATGCTACTGATATTTTGACAAGTGAGAGAGCCACACAGTATAAAAAAGGCAGATTTTGAAAGAGTTTAGGCTCCTAACCTTTGGGATTAGGCTCCTTTTTGAAATGTACTGGGGCAGAGTCCCTACACTGAAGCTCCTAAAAAGTGGGTTGCTCCAGGGGTAGTGTTAGGGCAGGGAGGAAAAGTTAGAGGGAAGATTGATTTTCAGCACACGGTGCCCAACTTAGGAGTCTACGTCTAGGCAAATGAATAGCAGTTCTAATTATAGGATCTTAGGTTTTAGGTCCTACATTTAGGTGAATTTTCAGCTGAAAATACAGGCTCCTAAGTTTGAATGAAAATAGGAGCCCAACATAGGGGCCTACATTTAGGTGCTCCGCTTATTTTGAAAATCAGCCTCA
The DNA here is from genome assembly GCF_901001135.1 of Rhinatrema bivittatum. Lineage (NCBI taxonomy): Eukaryota > Metazoa > Chordata > Amphibia > Gymnophiona > Rhinatrematidae > Rhinatrema > Rhinatrema bivittatum. Next base: position 42,294,106 of record NC_042622.1, read on the forward strand.
AAGTCTATTTGTCATGAGTCCCGAGTATAACATAAATGTACCTCAAGGGTTAATTTTCAAAAAAGCTGCATGTAAAATAGATGTGTAATGACCTAGGCTGGATATTAACACATTGTGTCTTTGTATCCAAAAAGGCCAACAGTCAGTAAAAAACATAGCCAGATAACTAGTCTAACCTCAGTAGCCTATGATAATGTATTCTGTCCTAACTCCCTTGTGAGCTAACATCTGTACATATTCTTTTTTTATAATTCATACTTTATTAAAGTTTTTAAATCCAAAACAATGAATAATATTTTATACATAAAAAAGCAATAAAGTGTGTACAATCACAGGCATCTTTACAAATAATAAAATAAAGTAACATTTAATTGTCACAATTTAACCAATAAATAAATAAAGGGGGCCTTATATAATAAACTAATCATAATACGACTTCTTGAAGAGAGAGAGGGGAGATTATTATATTTACGAACCTATTTCTGCTACTACATCCTGATTTAACTTTTCAAGTTCTTTATCTCTCAAAAAATTCTCTAGATGTTGTGGCACAGTAAAAATAAATTTCTTACCTTGATAATTAACTAAACATCTACATGGGAACCTTAAGTAAAAGGTTGCCCCTAATTCAATCATCTTACTTTTCAAAACCAGGAATTGTTTCCGGCGCAATTGAGTTGCCCTTGAAACATCAGGAAAAACATAAATTTTTTTTTGACCATTGCGGTTTGGATCAAGGGTTGGGTGAAACAGTTTGTGATGGTGTTGTAGTCCCTTTGGAACCTGAGAAAGGAATCCTGAACTGTATAACTGCACGCAAATGTGTGATAGTAGCAAAAAAAGAGGAGACAAAGTTTATAGGACCAATAGAGGATTGAAATAATAAGATATATTGTGGGATGATATGGGTTTTATGTGAGGGGATGTGAGAATGGGGATGTGTGAGGGGGTACGAATGGTATGTATTTTTAAATGTCTCAGCATGAAAAGTATTCAATTATGTATAAAAACAGTGAAAAATATTCAATGAAAGAATAAAGAAAAGTTGTCTATCGATATGTATTTACATGTGTTGAGATTTGAGTGTAAAGATAGAGCCTGTCTAAAGCCAGAAGAATGCTGGGCTGCATAGAGAGAGGAATATCGAGTAAGAAAAGGGAAGTGATTATCCCCTTGTACAGGTCCTTGGTGAGGCCTCACCTGGAGTACTGTGTTCAGTTCTGGAGACCGTATCTCCGAAGGGACAGAGACAGGATGGAGGTGGTCCAGAAAAGGGTGACCAAAAAGGTGGAGGGTCTTCATAAAATGACGTATGAGGAGAGATTGAAGAATCTAAATATGTACACCCTGGAGGAAATGAGGAGTAGGGGTGATATGATACAGACTTTCAGATACTTGAAAGGTTTTAATGATCCAAAGACAACAACAAACCTTTTCCGTTGCAAAAAATCAGCAGAACCAAGGGTCACGATTTAAAACTCCAGGGAGGAAGACTCAGAACCAATGTCAGGAAGTATTTCTTCATGGAGAGGGTGGTGGATACCTGGAACGCCCTTCCGGAGGAAGTGATGAAGACCAAAACTGTGAAGGATTTCAAAGGGGCATGGGATAAATACTGTGGATCCATAAAGTCTAGAGGATGTGAATGAAAAGAGGCATGGGGGTGGCTTGAGGGAATATTAGGTGCTACAACCCAAGAAAGAGATCTAGGTGTCATAGTGGATAACACATTGAAATCGTCGGTACAGTGTGCTGCGGCAGTCAAAAAAGCAAACAGAATGTTGGGAATTATTAGAAAGGGAATGGTGAATAAAACGGAAAATGTCATAATGCCTCTGTATCGCTCCATGGTGAAACCGCACCTTGAATACTGTGTACAATTCTGGTCGCCGCATCTCAAAAAGATATAATTGCAATGGAGAAGGTACAGAGAAGGGCTACTAAAATGATAAGGGGAATGGAACAACTCCCCTATGAGGAAAGACTAAAGAGGTTAGGACTTTTCAGCTTGGAGAAGAGACAACTGAGGGGGGATATGATAGAGATGTTTAAAATTATGAGAGGTCTAGAACGGGTAGATGTGAATCGGTTATTTACTCTTTCGGATAGTAGAAAGACTAGGGGGCACTCCATGAAGTTAGAATGGGGCACATTTAAAACTAATCGGAGAAAGTTCTTTTTTACTCAACGCACAATTAAACTCTGGAATTTGTTGCCAGAGGATGTGGTTAGTGCAGATAGTATAGCTGTGTTTAAAAAAGGATTGGATAAGTTCTTGGAGGAGAAGTCCATTACCTGCTATTAAGTTCACTTAGAGAATAGCCACTGCCATTAGCAATGGTAACATGGAATAGACTTAGTTTTTGGGTACGTGCCAGGTTCTTATGGCCTGGATTGGCCACTGTTGGAAACAGGATGCTGGGCTTGATGGACCCTTGGTCTGACCCAGTATGGCATTTTCTTATGTTCTTATGACGCTTGACTCTCTTTGGGATTTAATGCCCCACCATGGAAAGCTAATAACTGAGTGTTCTGCTAAAACTGCCCTGTTGTCACAAAAACTTGAAGGGAATTGTCAAATGCATGGGGAGCAACTTAATGAACATAGTAATTGACTTCTCAAGTTGGAAAATGAGATGCTAGATCTTCGATCTCTTAATTCTGCCATGATACAAGACCGGGGATCCTTCTCAAGACGTATTGAATATTTGGAAAATCAAGAGAGACACATCAATTTACAACTGCTTAACTTTCCAGGGTGGTTGGTGAGCCTCCACTTTTGACACTTAGAAAATATCTTAGTGAAATTCTACATATGCTGGAAGAGAATATTCCCACTTTTAATAAAGTGTATTTTCTTCCTTCTAATCAATGGCCACGTCAGAATTCTCCTGTTTCTTCTGAAATGTCTAACGTGACTAATTTCCTTGAAAGTTCTAATGTGGAAGCTTCTGAACGTTTAACTTTGTTGGTTTCCCTTATTTCAGAATTTGATTTAAGCAATGTTATGCAGCTGTACTTTTATAATTTGAATGTTAATTTTCTAGAACAGCCAGTGAGGATATTTCCTGACTTAGCCGGAGCCACCCAGAAAAGGAGGAAATGTTTCCTGATTTGGAGATCTGAGCTATTAGCACAGAGGGCTTCCTTTTTATGAAGTTATCCCTGCAAATCTATCATTCAGTACAACTGAGATCGTTATATTGTTTCTTCCCCAGAGCAGTTGTGCTCATTTATGGATTCCAGGAATGTGACAACTGAAATTCAACTTCAGACAGCTGGAGACATACAGTAATTTTACAGCAGGAAACTACCATGCATCTGTGGTTTTTCTTTTTTTTCGATTGCCTATTATCTCCCTTTATTACTGAAGGCTTCTGTGGTTTAATTTTGGTTGGGTGCTGAGGGGATAATGTTTGTACTTTTTATATAGATTTGAATGCTATGTTCTCTTTCACTGAACCCCTCAGTTTATTTTCTACAGGGTTTTTTTTCTTCTAACTTTGTAAATTGTACACTTATAAATAAATAATTAAAATAAATAAATAAAAAATATACTAAGAAAAGAATATTTCAAAACAGCTGACAAAAAGAATATTCAATAACTAAACTCACAAAAATATTTTAAGTTTCAAACATCAATGAAACAGTTCAAAAAAGCAGACATATCAAATAGCACCCGATAATTAAAACTAACAAGGATAAAAGCTTTTGCTACTCTCCATATCTGTGAATTTTTTATTCCAGTCACCCTGAGATTGCCATGGATTCATTGGAGCAGGAGAGAGGTGAACAAACTTTGCCCCATCTCTCTCTCGCATATACTGTATCTGCACACTAACACACACATGTTCATTCTCTCATACATACATGCTCCCATACACACACACTCTTCTCCCCCTCTAGAACACACAAGTTGCGGCAGCTTCTATCTTAAGCCCACGCAGTTGATGGAAGCTCCTCTTACCTCTTGGGAGGTGGGCAGATGCTGCTCCTATTCCTTTCTTCTGGTCACATGGGCCAATGCTGCTCTTGATCCTTCCCTCTCACTCACCCACCTCCCTTCCTTTCCCCCTCTCACCCCCCTTTCCTTTCCTCCCCTCCCTTTCTCTCCCTTCCCTCTCACCAACTCTTCCCTCCCTTTTCACCACTCCACCTCCCTTTCCTTCCCTTCCCTCTCATGCATACCTCCTCTCCCTTTCCTTCTCTCAGCCCCTTTCCTCTCACTCACCAATCCCGTTTCCTTCCCTCTCACTTCCTCCTCCTCCCGTCCCTCACTCACACTCTTCCTCTCACTCACAACCCCCTCCCTTCTCAGTAAGAAGGGAAGGGAAGCAAGGGGAGAGGAGTCGGGGGGAGTGAAAGCTTCTCACTGCCCCTCCCTTCCCAAGTAATAAACTAAACTCTGGGCTGCTGACTCTTCTTTGGCAATGCTGGGGGTTTTTTCAGTTCGTGGAGGGCTGGGGACCCCACGGGCAGGTCATCACCATGCTGCTGCGGTTTTCCTTGGAATGTTTAAGAGTAGGAGGACTGTGGCCTTTGACAGTACCTTGGGCCACTTCCTTCTCCTCGACTATTGGTGCCTGATGATGTCATTCAAGCACCAGCAACCAAGGATGAGAGAGCGGCTTGAAACATTGAAAGGCCACGACCCTTCTACTCTTTCAGTGCATGGAGAGTGAAAGAGGAGATCAGAGCAGGGGCAGGGGCAGCAGTAGTGATGGCAGCGGACACTGTGGTGGTGGGGGGGATTTGGGGGGAGCCAAGACCCCAGCACCCCTCCCATTCTGATGCCTATGTACAAATCAGACATATGTTCCATACATTATAATATTCTGTATCAGTTAAAGGTCCCCTTACACAGGTACATGAAGTTTAGCTAAGCCTTCAGCACTATTACTTCAATCCTCCATATATCTCTTACTTCCGCCCTTCCAACAAGTCAAACCCTTTCACCTGGTCGATTTCGATGAGTTGGGCGTTTGCTCCTGGCCACTCGATGGCCACTTTTACAATGTCCAAGGGTGGTGGCATGACTGACAGCAATTCTCACTTTCTCAAAGATGGGAAGGAGTGAGCCTGTATGGAGAGAAAGGAAAATGAATCACTTGCTTCTGAGAAAGAATAGATCAAAGCAAAAAAAACAAAAACCCAAAACAAAACAGAGCCCAGCTGTGCCAGAGAAACCTATCAGAATCTGATAGTAGCCAGGGACTGCAAGGTTCATTCAATTTCTTTCCTGTTATTTATTTATATTCCACTTTTCAACACTTCAAAGTGGATTACATTCAGGTGCTAAACCACAGGCCTGGCTTGATCTCTAGTTTTCCCTTCACTTCTTCACAACTAAGGATCTCCTGTGCTTATCTCAGGCTTTCCTGAATTCTGTTACTGTTTATGCCTCCACCACCTTCTCTGTGAAAAAAATACATTTCTAACGCTACTGCTGAGTCTGCTTCCTTTGAGCTTCACATCATGACCTATTGTTCTAGATCTCCTTTCTACTGAAGAACACTTGTCTCATGCAGGTTATTTATATCTCTGAGGGATCTGAAATCTCTCTCTCTCAATAGTGCAAGGGGGGCCCTGTGCTACAGAGGACACACAGAGGACACTGCTGGGAAGGTGAGAAAGGGGCCGAGGCAATGCCAGATTCAGAGCCAGCTGAATGAAGGTGGCGGAGCTAAAAGGAGGAGTCCCTCTTCAGAAATCCCAGAGCTGAAAGGGGGTGGGAGGGTCCCCTCTGAAACAAATGGCTGATAATGTAGCAGTGGCTGCTAGAATGCAAGATACAGGGGCTTACGGATCGGCCAGCTATTTTACAGTGCCCAACTATTTTCTGACTCCCTGTGCCTTTAAGGTCTGGTATGATGAAAAATACTCGGGGCACTTTAAAATAGATGTGGGAGACAGGCCCCATGAGCCCCTGCCCAATGATGAAACTGTTGGAGGAGGTGAGAGGGCAACAGCGGGAGAGGCACGTGCTAGTGTGAGAGACAGAGGAATGGGGGTGGCGGCGGCAGTAGTGTTTGTGTCTGGGTGAGTGAGAAAAAGGGATGGTGGAGAATAGATAAGAAGGTATGGAAAACCACCTTTGGAAATGTTGTGTAGTCCAATAATACATCTTTCCAGTCTTGTATTACTTAGTAACTAGTTTCCTTATCTTTTGGTCATTAGGGGTCATCCGCCTCTGCTGATCAGGGGGCAGCTCAAGGCAATCTGCTGCCTGAGGCAAGAGAGGAGATGGCTCCCACCCTTCAAGGCACGGTACAGGTCAAATCATCAAGAGGGCCAAGGGTGGGGGGGGTTGGGGGGTTCTTGTAGTCTGGCCCTTTCAGTGATTTCAAATATCATGCAAGGGGGAAAGAGTTCCCAGAGGAGTGGCAATTAGTGTCAGGAATAATATTTCTAGGAAGCTGACAACCCTGCCACACTCCCAGGAGCCCAACAATCTGCCCCGCCCTCACCTTTTCCACTGAAGAAGTGGGAGATGGGTGAATGGTGGGGATCCTTGTGTGGCACACGCTCTCCAGGCCGATGCAAAGGCATTAGACACCCTAGGTGAACTTTACAGCCTTGTGCCCATGCCACTCTGTCCTTACAATTAAAAGTTGTGTATATTTAACATGAACAATATGTAACAATTTTACATGAAAAAGGACCTTGAGAGCACAGTCATCTGAGGAAAAATATCACAAACTTTCAATAAACACACTCAAAATGCATATGGTATTAGGCTTTTTGTAATGCATGTTGGCTGTGCGTTTTGCCCTCAGAAAGCTCAGAGTAAACTGAATTACAATTACAATATTTGTAAACTGTCACAGATTATTCTGCCATGCAACCTCTCCGTGCTTTGGTCTTGCCTGCTATGACTCCTCCTCACCTGCAGAAGCCTTCAGCGTGTTTCTCCATCAGCCTTGCTAAGCTCCTCCTTGCTGCTCACACCACGCCCAAGTCTCAGCCTATGTAACCAAGCCTTGCCAAAACCACTATGCCTCTTCATGGACTCACCCTTGGCTCTCTGACCTGGCCATTCTTGTCTTGTACCTTGCCTTGTGGCCTCTGGGCCTTCTTGCTCCTAGTACTTTGCTCTGTGGCCTACTCTAGACCTTGCCTTACCTTGTGGCCTCCAGGTCTTCTGTTTTTTTGTATCTTGCCTTGCAGCCTATTCAAGTCTTTCTGAACCTAGGGGCCTTCAGGCCTATAGCCAAGTGGCCTTTGGGCCTCCAGCCTTTCTGCCTTCAGGCTTCTGTGTTTCTTGTTCTGTGTTATGTTGCCTAGTACTTGTCTGGGCCTGTCCTGTCTGCCATGTCCAGTCCTGTCTTTGTTTGGTCTTGCCCTGCCCTGCTTAGTATCCTATCCCTGCCTTGCCTTGCCCCAGCCTTGGGTCATGCCCTGTCTGTCTGTACTAAGCCCCAGTCTTTGTTCTGTGTCCAGCTCCAGTTTCCAATCCAAACCTGCTCCAGCCTGTCTCTGTTAAAAGTTCCAGCCTTGCGTCATGCAGCCTTTCAAGCGTTCCTGATTCCTGCCTTCCAGCCTTGCCTCATCTGACCTTGCCTTCCAACCTTGCCTTATCCAGCCTTGCTCCAGACTCTCCAGCCGCTCTAACTTGTCCAGCTTTGTTCCAGTCTCTCCAGCCTTGTTCCAGACTGTTCGGACTCATCATGATGTACTGCCATGGCAGAGACCTACTGCCCCCAGAACCCTAGGGCTCAACCTGCAGGAGAGGGGGCTGGCTAAGCGGAAGACCAGCCCTTGTCTAGTCCAGTGTCCTGTGTACTGATAAGTACCCAAGCCAAGTTAGCAACAATACCAATAACAAAATAACATCCCCCTGAACAAGCAGTGAGAAAGAGAACCTAGAACAGATAACTTTGCCCACACTAAAAAATGTGCAGGAATAACAAAACCTGTGCCATTCTTCAGATTAATTACAATAACAGATCAAGCGGACTCTCCAAATTGCCAACCATCCATTGGTCAGGACTCTGGCCTGATCTGTAATACTACAGGAATGAAAATTAGCAGGTAAGAACCAATTTTCCTTTCCCTGTACGTACCCAGATCAGTCCAGACTCCTGGGATGTACCAAAGCTTCCCTGAAGAGGGTGGGACTGCGAGAGTCCCATCGAAGTACACTCTCACCATAACCCATGGCCTCTGGGGTCTGGACATCCAAACAGTAATGCCTGGTGAAAGAGTGCAGTGACTTCCAAGCAACCGCCCTGCAGATCTCTTGCGGTGAAACTTGCTGACATTCGGCCCAGTAGGCTGCCCGGGAATGAGTAGAATGAGCCCTTAACCCCTCTGGGACAGGACGACCCTGACAGATGTAAGCAGAGCCAATGGCTTCCTTCAAGCACTGCTTTTGATGCCTTATGACCCTTTTTTGCAACACTCCACAGCACAAAAAGATGATCTGATAACCGTGACTTTAAGATACTGCAACAATGAACGCTTGACATTCAAGAGTCTCAACTCTCTTGCATGAGGCGCTATAGCATCCAAATTTGGGAAAGCCGGGGAACTCCACTGACTATGTGGAATGAACGATACCACCTTCGTCAGAAAGGAAGGAACCGTTCTCAGGGAGGCCCCAAAATCCGAAATCCTCAAAAAAGGATTTCTATATGACAAGGCTTGAAGTTCTGAGATCCTCCTAGCAGAACAAATTGCCACCAAGAAAACCACCTTCAAAGTGAGATCTTTCATAGTAGCCCTTCTAAGAAGCTCGAACAGCACTGCACATATGCTCTTAAGGACTAAGTTAAGACTCCAGGAAGGGCAGGGCTTCTGAACCGGAGGATACAAATGTTTCGCCCCCCTCCCGAAGGAAACACATCACATCCAGATGTGCAGCTAGAGCTGCTCCTTGTACCTTGCCTCTAAGACAACCCAAAGCAGCCACCTGAACTCTGAGAGAGTTAAAGGAAAAACTTTTCACCAACCCTCTTTGCAAAAAGGTCTGAATATGTGCCAAAGACGCTTGAATATGATCAACATCTTACTGCACACACCAAGTTTCAAAAACTCTCCATACTCTCATATATGCCAAGGAGGTGGAAGTCTTTCTAGCCTGCAAAAGAGTAGAAATGACATCCTCAGAATATCCTTTCTCTCTTAAATGATCCCTCCCAAAAGCCAAGCCACAAAACAGAAGCAAGCCACCTGATCTGATAATATAGGGCCTTGATGCAGAAGCTTCAGCAGATGAGCAAGCCTTAACAGTCCGTCCCATTGCTAGGTTGATCAGATCTGCAAACCAAGGCTTCCGAGGCCACTCCGGAGCCACCAGAATTATGTCTCCCAGATGAATCTCCACTCGCCGCAATATCTTGCCCACCAGTCGCCATGGTGGAAACGCAGAGCAGAATATCCCACGGCCAAGGAAAGACCAAGGCATCAAACCCCTCTGCTCCACGCTCTCTTCTGCAACTGAAAAAGTGCGATGCTTTGGCATGCCGCTGAGTTGCCATTAAATCCATGCGGGGTCTGCCCCATCTGCAATTAATGAGGTGCATTGCTTCCTCCAATAACACCTCCTCTCCGGGATCTAGCTGCTGCCAGCTGAGATAATCCGCTTGCACATTGTCGGTCCCAGCTATGTGAGAAGCTGCTATCAACGCCAGAGGCTGTTCTGCCTAGCGGATCAGCTCTCCAGCTTACTGAGCCTCCACTCAATTCTTGGTACCTCCCTGGCAGTTGATGTAAGCCACTGTCATCACATTGTCTGACAAGATCCTGACTGGATGGCTGCGCAAGAGAGGTAGAAATGCCCGCGACAACCTCACTGCTCTCGTCTCTAAGCGACTGATGGACCACAACGCTGCCTCCGCTGACCACTGGCCCTGCACCGACTGAGCTTGGCAGACAGCTCCCCAACTGGACAGAAAGCATCGGTGGTAACCACCATCCACTCTGTGACCTCCAAGTCCACGCCACGACACAATTGGTCCCGACCAAGCCACCACGAGAGACTGGACCTGGCTAACTCCGTAAGTGGTAGTGGAAGTTGAAATTGCTCTGACAACGGGTCCCACTGGGAAAGCCACGCCACCTGCAGAGGCCTCACATGAGCAAATGCCCAAGGAACCAGCTCCAAAGTAGATGCCATGGAACAGAGTACTTGCAAGTAATCCCAAACCCTGGGCACCTAGTTCTCCAACAGCCTGTGAACTTGTGACTGCAATTTGACAATGCACTCTTCAGTGAGAAAAGCTTTCCCCACCCTGGTATTGAAATGCACCCCCAGAAAATCCAACACCTGAGAAGAGGAGAGATGACTCTTGGGCAAATTCACTATCCATCCCAAGGATCACAAGCGTTGCAGCACGAAGTCCACTGCTTTTTATAAAGGACCTCTGACTTTGCTCAAATGAGCCAGTCATCCAGATATGGGTGAACCAGCATGCCCTCCTTCCCGAGAGCTTGGTGAAAGTTCTCAGAGCCATTGTCATACCGACTGGAAGGGCATGAAACTGAAAATGACTCCCAAGGATCATGAACTGGAGAAACCTCTGATGGTGTGACCAGATCCCTATGCGTTAGCCGGCAACTGCTGCCCCCATCACAGCCCAGCCCGAAACATAAAACAGCGGCAGACTGCAGCACAGATGCCAAAAGCAGACACCTCAAAAATCTTTTTAAAATGGACCTTGAGCTTTCTGTCCTGCAAATCCTTCAAAGCTGCAGAACTGGCCACTGGAATAGTTGACTTTTTAGTAACTGCCGAGAAGGAGGCATCCACCTTCGGGATTCTCAAGAGTTCCAGCATATCCACAGGCAAAGGATATAACTCATCCATTGCTCTACTCAATTCAAGCCAATCTCCAGAGTATCCCACTCCCTGACCACCAACTTTTTAACTGATTTATGGAACAGAAAAGCTTTCACTGGACCCGTAAACCATCAATGACTGGATCCACATCCTCCTGACTGGACTCTTCTTGTGGAACTTTTATGCCCAACTCTTACAAACTGGTTAAAATACAGGAAACAGAGAGTAGGATTAAATGGCCAATTTTCTCAGTGGAAAAGGGTAAACAGTGGAGTGCCTCAGGGATCTGTACTTGGACCAGTGCTTAGAAAGGAATACTATGAGTGAGGTTATCAAATTTGCAGATGATAAAATTATTCAGAGTAGTTAAATCACAAGTGGATTGTGATAAATTGCACAAGGACCTTGCAAGACTGGAAGATTGGGCATCCAAATGGCAGATGAAATTTAATGTGGACAAGTGCAAGGTGTTGCATATAGGGAAAAATAACCCATGCTGGAGTTACACGATGTTAGGTTCCATATTAGGAGTCGCCACCCAGGAAAAAGATCTAGGCATCATAGTGGATAATACATTGAAATTGTTGACTCAGTGTGCTGCCACAGTCAAAAAAGCAAACAGAATTTTAGGAATTATTAGGAAGGGTATGGTGAATAAAATGGAGGATGTCATAATGCCTCTGTATCGCTCCATGGTGAGACTGCACCTTGAATACTGTGAACAATTCTGGTCACCACATCTCAAAAAAGATATAGTTGTGATGGAGAAGGTACAGAGAAGGGTGACAAAATGATAAAGGGGATGGAACAGCTCCCCTATGAGGAAAGGCTAAAGAGGTTAGGGCTGTTCAGCTTGGAGAAGAGATGAGATAGAGGTCTTTAAAATCATGAGATGTCTAGAATGGGTAGACATGAATTGGTTATTTACTCTTTCGGATAATAGAAGGACTAGGGGGCACTCCTTGAAGTTAGCAAGTAGCACATTTAAAACTAATTGGAGAAAATTATTTTTCACTCAACGCACAATTAAGCTCTGGAATTTGTTGCCAGGGGATATGGTTAGTACAGTTAGTGTACCTGGGTTTAACAAGGTTTGGATAAGTTCTTGGAGAAGTCCATTAACTGCTACTAATCAAGTTGACTTAGGGATTAGCCTCTGCTATTACTGGCATCAGTAGCATGACATCTTCTTAGTGTTTGGGAACTTGCCAGGTTCTTATGGCCTGGATTGGCCACTGTTGGAAACAGGATGCTGGGCTTGATGGACCCTTGGTCTGACCCAGTATGGCAATTTCTTATGTTCTTAACTCTGCAAGGACATAAGGGATCAGGGGTCCCAACTCTTCTCTGTGGAACAGATGAACCACCTTTGGATCATCCCCCTCCACAGCTGGGATCTTCTCTGGCCCCTCATCCAGATCCTGTCCCCCCAGGGAAGGATCTGCCTCTGGAGGGTTTTCTCCAGATAGGACCCCATGTTCGGAATCATCAGAAAAATAGTCCTTAGTGGCCCCCTACATAGCCACCCCAGGACTCGCCAAACCATGGTAGCCCCAGAAGTCCCTCCTATTAATCAAGTTGACTGAGAAGATAGCTACTGCTATTACTAACATCAGTAGCATGGAATAGACTTAGTTTTTGGGTACTTGCCAGGTACTTGTAGCCTGGATTGGCCACTGTTGGAAAAAGGATGCTGGGCTTGATGGACCCTTGGTCTGACCCAGTATGGCATGCTTTTATGTTCTTAAAGTTTGACTTCTTGGGCTGCAGACCTTCCTGTGTGGAAGCATGCCGCTCTGCGGCCTTCTGGGCCAAATAAGCTTTGTGCAGCAAGAGAATGAAATCTGATGAGAAGGTGGAAGAATCAGAGACCTCCCCCAGGAAGTCCTCATCTTCCCCTGAGTGCTCCCCTGGTCCCTTCACCCCCCCCCCCCCCCCCCCCCCCCAGGCCTCCATGGGGCTCAAATCGGCCAGTGATAGCAGTGGAGGGAGATCCCCTCTCCCCTTGCAGCCTCTCAAGCAGCCGTGAAAGAATCCAAGATGGCTGTCGTTTCCGAGCTCACCCCCAATACAGTCAAAGATCTCCCAAGCACGCGCTGCCATGTTGAAGCCGCAGTGGCTGCTCCCGAAGTTCCCTGTCTCCCAGAGAGGCCCCAAGAACACTGGCCACATGCTCATCTCCCCACACACGGAGCACCTGTAACTGCATGGCATGCTGCAGCCCTACTCCAACCGCATGGCTCATGCCTGAGGAAAAGCACCCGCGACAGCCTGCTGGAGCTGAGCCCCTATCTGGCATCAGCCCCATTCTGCCACCGCCAACAGGGAAGAAAAGAAAACACTTTTTTTTAAAGCTTGCCTTCCTTTTTGTCTCTTTAGTAAAGTTTTAAAAAAAAAAGTAATTCCCTGATATGACGAGTGGCAGCAGGATCTGCTAATCCTCCTGGAGGCAAGGAACTGGATCCACCAGCTGACTCTGAGCAACCAAGGGTCCTCAACCCCCTACTCGTCCACCTCAAAACCAGGAGGGATGACCCCATCAGGACCTGCCAACCTCCTGGGAGGAAATCCTCCAATTTTCTTCTTCTTTTTTTTTTTTAAAACAGTTTCAGAACTGCAGGCTTTGCACCTCTACCATCTGCTGGAGACAGAGAAATACTGAAGGACTGCAGGTCGCACACCAGGTTATGTGGCAGTGTCTGCAAAACTTTTTCTATCTCCATCTGCGGAAGGGAGGCAAAACCCAGGAATCTGGACTGATCTGGGCACGTACAGGAAAGAGCAGATGCTGACTCTGTTCCATGCCGGCTCATTAATATTCAGGTGCAGTTGCTCCCCTCCCAGAGATCAGGCCTCCCAAGGAATCCCAATTGGAAAAAAAAAGTCAACGGGTGGGGATATTCATTATAGTGGTCTTGCTGACTGGCGAGGAGGGAGAAGGGAGAGATAAGAGGGTGACTGGATAGGGGACGAAAGGAGATAAAGGGATTTTTAAAGGGATTTTTTTTTCAGTGATGAACTGGTGGCTGGCTGGAAGGGAGAGAGAGAGACATTTTTTCTTTTCTGAGGACAATACTGTTGGCTGGCTGTGCAAGGAAACAGCTTTCAAGCTGATGGAATACTGATGCGCTAAAAACATGAATCCAAACTGGACACACTTTTTTTTTTTTAACGTGCACAAAATCACCTCTCCTGGGTGCTCAATGTAATAGGCAAATGAGCCGCCACGCTAAAAAGGATGTGCTAGGGATAAATTGTGCGTCCCTAGCACGTCCATGGCATCGGGTGCCCAGGAGAAGTGGCCTAGTGCGGGTTAGGAAAAGGACGCTCAATTTTACGAGCGTCCATTTTCCTAACCTGTACACAGCCACAGGTTATGAAAATGGATGCTCATTAATGCAGCGTCCATTTTCCTAACCTGATTGTTGGCAAGACTTTTTTTTTTTTTTATGTAACTAAGTTCCTTTGGCTTAATATTGCCATGATATTGAGTCAGAGGAACTACAGAAAAGCAGTATTTTCTTCTTTTCTGTTAACTTTTGGGGCACCTGAAGACTTAATGCCAGCTCCAGGGCTGGCGTTAATTTTTTAGGGTAAAAATGTGCAAGTCGGGTGCACATTTATTTTTTACATAAGGAGGTAATAGCTAATAGCTTCATCTAGATGGCATTTACATGTGATGAGCACTATTAGTTATGTGCTGGTTTGGACGCGCTAATCCCCTTATTGCATAAGGGTTATTGGGCGCGCATCCAACCGCAGGTTAACCAGTGCGCTAGCCTGAGCGCACGGTATTTCATCAGCCTGTTTGTATGTATAACACCGGATATAAGTTTAGAGAGGGCTTTTATTTTTTTTAGTAAACAATTTTCTAAAACTGGCAAGTTACAGTCTTAAAATGACACAGAACAGCTGCAGGGCTGGGCATGAAATTAAAGACCAGATGGAGGAGGAAGCATGTCCTCGCTGTCTCTTTAATTTTCTGAGGGACTCCTCATGCTCACCAGTGCTGCAGCCAATCCATGTAATTTAAGGAAGGCTAGCTAGCTGCTCCCTGACATACAAACGTTTGAGAAACACTGTCCGGGATTTGTTCACCACTGCTTCTTCACCCTGGCATGTTTCAAATTCTTGCAATTCCCTTATATGTAGTTCTTCTTTGTGTGTCAAAAATGCCATAACATGCTATAAGCCGATAAAGAAGCTTCCTCCTAAAACAGATTCATCATAGTGTTGCATTAATAAACTGAAGTATATTTAACATAAACTAAATTCCACAAGAATGAACAGGTGTACTCCATGGAGTATGCAAGATTTCCAAAGATGATCTTTACACTGAGAGATACAGGGAGGCAGTGTTTGTCTATGAGTAAGAGTGAAACTGTCTTTCTGTGTGCGTGCAACAGAGAGGCAGGAGTTTTGGGTGCTTCTTTGTTCAAGAGAAAGGCTTTGTGTGTATGAATTTGAGAGAGAGAGCCTAAAACCGTGTGTGTCAGTGATAAGAGATGCTGTTGTGTGCGTGCGTATGTGTGGATCAGAAAGGAAGCATACATGTATGAGAGGGATAGAAACTGCGTATGTTTGAGAAATGAGAGATATATAGGTGTATGTGCATCCTTGTGAATTTCCGCTCATGTCCTTTTATTCAACGTATGATCTAATCTGCTGATGAATTTACATATCGTATAGGAAAAATATGAACTTATGTGGTCTTGGATGGGGTATTGCCTTGGTAGTAAGAAATGAGAAGGATGGGGACTGGATATTTGGTTAAGTATGGAATCTTGTATGCTCATTTAACCAGGATGGGAGAGAGCCAAAGAGGAAGTCTTGGATAAGGAATGATATCCTACCAGCAGCTGAGCTTCTATGGCTGGAAGCTGGGATATATCCTTGACTATTTGTCTGATACCATGGAAGATAAGTGTGGAATTTTGAAAGTTTATTTATTTATTTGTGAACTTTTAATATACCAACATTCGTAGAACACATCACGCCGGTTTACAATTAACTCAAAGAAAGGAAAATTACATTTAACGGGGGGTGGGGCGAGGGGAGCAGGCAAGAAAAGGGCAGAAAAGAAGGGCTGGGAATGAGAGGGACTAAGAGTAGGATACTGAAACAAAGTAAAGAGGAGAAAGTGGAGAGGAACCAAAATAGCTATAGATACTTACTATATTTACATCATAGGGAGAGTACATAAAGTAACTGGGCTAGCTATATACATAAATATATTGTAAAGCGAGTTCTGCGAGGCAGGGTGGGCCTTGTCTAGGTTTGGTTAGAATCTGGGTAGGCCTGTTTGAAAAGCCATGTCTTGATGCCTTTTTTAAAGTTGCGTAAGGATGGTTCTAGACGGAGATCAGTGGGAAGAGAGTTCCAGAAGGAGGGGCCGGCAATGGAGAAAGCTCTTTCTTTAGTGAGGGTAAGGTGTGCAGTTTTGAAGGATGGGGTGTGGAGGATGCCTGCAAGGGAGGTTCTGGTGGGGCGGTTAGAGGATCGGAAACGTGGCAGTTCTTCGAGCCAGGGAGGGTTGTCTTTGTAAAGCGTGTTGTGTAGGATGGTGAGAGTTTTGTATTGAACGTGGAAAGGGATGGGAAGCCAGTGCAGATCCTTTAGAATAGGGGTGATGTGGTCCCTTTTGCGGGTGTTGGTTATGATTCTCGCCATTGAGTTCTGCAGTATTTGCAAGGGTTTAATAGTTGATGACGGGAGACCTAAAAGAAGGGAATTGCAGTAGTCCAGTGTAGATAGAATGGTCACTTGCAGAACTAGGCGGAAGTCCTGGGTGTGGAGGAGGGGCTTAAGTTTTTAAGGACATGGAGTCTGTAGAAGTCCCCCTTTAGTAGAGACTTAATGTGGGTTTGAAATTTAGGCATTGATCTAGTGGGGTTTGAAATTTAGGCATTGATCTAGTGAGACGCCTAGGTCTCTTACGGAGTGCAGTGGGGTAAGGGCTGAGGCAGAGTTATGAGGGGTGGATTTAGATGTGTGTTCCGGTTGCTTAGAGATGATGAGGATTTCTGTTTTAGATGTGTTTAGTGCAAGGTGGAGGTTAGATAGTAGGGAATTGATGGAAACAAGAAAATTATTCCTTACCTGCTAATTTTCATTCCTGTAATACCATGGATCATTCCAGACGATGGGTTATGTTCCCTATCCAGCAGATGGAGTCAGAACAGATTTCTAGGAGGAGGTGCTACATTACCTCACTACCCACGTCACCATCCCCAGTATCTAGCCTAGCAAAGCCAAGCCCAAGAGGAAGAGAGGGATCAAGTAACTGTATTGAACCAAACAACAAGAAAAATTTTTTTAATTAAATGTTAAATAACCAGAATAATAACCTCCACAGAAAAACTTGCTAACATATAAATATTGAACAAAACAACTTTGAGTGCTAGAACAAGCAGAAAAATGAGACGAGCACAGTAGAGCAGAGATAGCCCACCCTAATTAATAACGGGAGGGTGTCTGGAATGATCCATGGTATTACAGGAATGAAAATTAGCAGGTAAGGAATAATTTTCTTTTCCCTGTACATACCAGGATCATTCCAGACGATGGGATGTACCCAAGCTTCCCTCCTATGGGCGGGCCGTGGATAGCCCTGCTCGAATGACTCGATCCCCAAAAGAACCGTCTGGTGGTGCGGAAACATCCAGATGATAATGTCTTGCGAAAGTATGGAGAGACTTCCACGTCGCCGCTCTGCAAATCTCCTGTACTGAAACAGAGCTAGACTCTGCCCAGGACGCCGCCTGAGCACGAACAGAATGTGCCTTAACCCCTAAAGGAGGTTGCTTACCAGAACCAATATAAGCCGAAGCAATCATCCCCTTCAGCCAGCGAGCGATAGACGTTTTGGATGCCATGTGACCCTTCCTGGGACCCGACCAGAGAACGAAGAGATGGTCGGAAAGACGGAACTCATTAGTAACTTCTAAGTAACGCAACAGGCATCGCTTTACATCCAGAAAACGCAAATCCCTGGGTTCGTTTGATTTGAAGGAAGGCAACTCAACTGACTGATTAAGGTGGAAGGCCGAAACCACTTTAGGAAGAAAAGATGGAACCGTGCGGAGAGATACTCCGTCATCAGAAAAACGGAGATACGGTTCTCGACAGGATAGCGCCTGAAGTTCTGAAATGCGTCGCGCTGAACAGATTGCTACCAAGAAAATAGTTTTAAAAGTCAGATCCTTAAGAGAGGAAAATCTTAAGGGTTCAAAATGTGAACCGCTAAGTGCTCGTAGAACTAAGTTCAGATTCCAGGAAGGACAAGGAGGACGTAACGGAGGTTTCAAGTGACGCACTCCTCTAAGGAAACGACCCACATCCGGATGAGAGGAGAGACGCGATCCCTCACCACTATATAAGAGGGCGCCCAGAGCCGCGACCTGTACTCGTAGAGAGTTATAAGCGAGACCGAGATCTAGTCCTTCCTGAAGGAAGGAGAGAATTTGTGATACGGACGCATTGGTAGGCTGAATGTCGTGAGACCCGCACCAATTTTCGAATACCTTCCAAACTCTTACATAAGTAACTGAAGTAGATCTTTTACGAGCAAGCAATAGAGTCGAAATGACCTCTTCCTTGTAGCCTCTATGCCTCAGTTTGCGCCTCTCAAAAGCCAGGCCGCTAGACAGAAGCGATCGGCCTGCTCCAAAAATATGGGCCCCTGCCGTAGTAGTCGTGGAATGTGGCTGAGACGTAAAGGGCCTTCCGTGGTCAGGAGAAGAAGATCCGCAAACCACGGTCGGCGAGGCCACTCCGGTGCCACGAGGACCACTGGACCGTGGTGATTCTCGATTCTTCGAACCACTTTTCCTACAAGAGGCCACGGTGGGAAGACATAAAGTAGAATGTTCCGCGGCCAAGACAGAACTAGAGCATCGATTCCTTCCGCGCCGTGTTCTCTTCTGCGACTGAAGAAACGTGGAGTCTTTGCATTGCTTGCTGTGGCCATGAGATCCAGGTGGGGAGGACCCCATCGGGAGATTATCAAATCCATCGCCTCCCCCGAGAGTTCCCATTCTCCGGGATCCAGGCGTCGACGACTTAGGAAGTCCGCCTGTATATTGTCTACTCCCGCAATGTGAGAGGCTGCCAGACGCGACAGATGTCTTTCCGCCCAGTGCATTAATTTGTCCGCTTCCAAGGATACTTGAAGACTTCGTGTGCCTCCCTGTCTGTTGATGTAGGACACTGTAGTCGCATTGTCGGAAAGAACCCTGACCGCTCTGTGACGCAACCGAGAAAGGAACCCCTTTAACGCCAGACGTACCGCTCTGGTCTCCAGTCGGTTGATGGGCCAGCGGGCTTGTTCCACCGTCCATCGACCTTGTAGGGAGCTCTCCTGACAGACCGCTCCCCATCCTGATAGACTGGCATCCGTGGTGACCACTATCCACTCCGGTATGTCCAGAGAGACTCCCTGAGCTAGGTTTCGGTATTCTAGCCACCAGTGAAGACTGTTGACGGTAGCCATCGAAATTGGGAGTACCATCTGGTAATCTCGTGAGGCCGGCTTCCATCTGGAGAGCAGAGACCTCTGAAGAGGACGGAGGTGGGCAAAGGCCCACGGGACAAGATCGATAGTGGAGGCCATCGTGCCCAAGAGCTGAAGATAATCCCATGCTGTGGGTTCTCGAAGATCCAAGAATCGGAGAACCTGATCGCGAAGGGACTGAGCCCTTTCTTTCTTGAGGAATACCATGCCCTGTTTCGTGTCGAAATGTGCCCCCAGAAATTCCAGGGACTGGGAAGGAACTAGGTGACTCTTGGCATAGTTGACAATCCACCCGAGAGACTGGAGCAGGCGGAGCACTATTCTGACCATCCGGCAACCCTGGTCCCATGACTTCGCACGTATGAGCCAATCGTCTAGGTAAGGGTGTACCAGAACGCCCTGCCTGCGCAAGGCAGCTGCCACCACTACCATGATTTTCGTAAAGACCCGTGGAGCCGTCGCAAGACCGAAAGGTAAGGCTCGGAACTGAAAATGTTGACCTAAGATCTTGAATCTTAGGTAGCGGTGATGATCCTTGAGAATAGGAATATGCAAGTAGGCCTCGGTGAGATCCAAGGAAGCTAGAAATTCTCCTCGATGTACCGCTGCTAGAACTGATCGAAGAGTCTCCATGCGAAAACGGGGAACTCGAAGAGACCTGTTCACCATCTTGAGGTCCAAGATGGGACGAAAAGTACCCTCCTTCTTTGGGACAACAAAATAGATGGAGTAATGACCTCGACCCCAATCGTAGGGAGGAACAGGTGATATCGCTCCCAGTCTGGAAAGTCGGTCGAGAGTGGAAGCGACAGCTTCTTGCTTGTAACTGGATCCGCAAGGAGAGAAAAGGAACCTGTCTCTGGGAGGATGGACAAAATCCAATGCGTAGCCGTTCTTTAGAATATCCAGGACCCACTGGTCCGATGTAATTTGGACCCACTCGCTGTAAAAGAGAGAGATCCGGCCCCCCAGCCGGGGAACCGGATCGTGGGTCCGACTGGCATCATTGATTTGCCTTGAAGGAGGAGGAATTAGAGGAACCCCGTCCCTGACCCTCCCTACCGGGACGGCGCCCTCGAAAGGGCCGGTTCCAGGAGACTGAACGAGAGGAAGGATTCCGAGGAGCTTGTTGACGAGTGTTTCGTGTCCTCCGCTGATTCCTGTATCGAGATCTGGAAGAAGAGTAGGAAAACCTTGAGGATCGTGGACGGGGCTTGTAGTGCAAGGTGGAGGTTAGATAGTAGGGAATTGATGGAAACAAGGCAAGATTCCCAGAATTGCAGGGATTCCATGAGGGTTTTTTGAATATGGATAAGGATTTGCACATCATCAGCATACAGGAAAAACTTCAGGCCTAGGTCAGAGAGTAGGTGGCAGAGTGGTAAAAGGTAAATATTGAATAGGGTGGAGGATAGTGAGGAACCTTGGGGAACACCTTGTGTAAGTGGAATGTGCAATGATTCAGACTTATTAATTTTTACTAAGTATTCTCTGTGGGAGAGATAGGATGAAAACCATGATAGTGCTGAGTCGACGATGCCTATTTCTGCCAGGCGGGAAATGAGGATTTGGTGGTTGACAGTATCAAAGGCTGCCGAGATATCTAGGAGGACAAGTAAATACGATTTGCCTTGGTCCATGCCTATGAGGATGGTGTCTGTAATTGCTAGTAAGAGATTTTCAGTATTGCGACCTTTGCGGAAACCAAATTGTGATGGGTGTAGGATACTGTGGTCTTCAAGGAAGTCAGTGAGTTGCGTGTTGACAACCTTTTCAAGGATTTTGGAGATGAAAGGCAGGTTGGATATAGGCCGGTAGTTTGCTGGGTCAGTGGGGTCGAGGGAGGGTTTTTTGAGGAGGGGCTTGACGACAGCAAGTTTAAGAGAGTCTGGGACTTTACCAAAAGCAAGGGAGCAATTAACTATCAGGCCGATACAGTAAAGTGCGGCCGCGGTTACCCTGCTTCTAACCCGCTTTCTACTCACAATTTGGCCGCGTTAGTCCAACCCGCGATTCACTATCCCTTTTAACCCATCCTTACCGCTTCTTTAAATCAACGGGAAACCCGTTCCACCCGCGGCATGTATATGGTATGTAAACAATCAGATTAGCTATTCCCTCCCATACAGTAATGTGCGCCCCGATTATCGCCTTTTTAACCTGCAGTTTTGCCGCGTGTTTAACCTGCTAATTTACCGCCTACCCTTACCCCTGCGTTAGTGTGGAGCTTCAGGCAAGCCCCGGCAGAGAGAGACAGCAATAGGCAGGCTCCGGTCAAAATCGACTCGACATGTTATTAAAGCAAATGTGAATAAAGTGCAACAAAAGTAAACTTACTGCATGTGAATGACAAACAGTCCTCTCTCCCCCCCCTCCCAAAGCAAGGCGCACGGCGAAAATCGACTCGACATGTTATTAAAGCAAATGTGAATAAAATGCAACAAAAGTAAACTTACTGCATGTGAATGACAAACAGTCCTCTCTTCCCCCCTCCCGAGGCGCGCACCGCGGCTCCCCTGCCTCCCGGGAACAGCCGGCGGCGAAAGCCACTTCCAGCAGCCCCTGCCGGCGAAGGTGGATGAACGCACACCTGTACATGCAATTTGGGCACTCAAGCCAGTGAAAGTGCATGACCGAACGCCGTGACGTCACGGTGTTCGGTCATGCACTTTTCCTGCCTTCAGCGCCTGCCTGTACGTTCAATTTGGGTGCTCAAGCCAGCGAAAGTGCATGACCGAATGCCGTGATGTCACGCACGGCGTGCGCTCATGCGCCTTCACTGCCTTGAGCGCCCAAATTGCACGTACAGGCATGCGTTCATCCACCTTCACCGGCGGGGGCTGCTGGAAGCCGCTTTCGCCGCCTGGCTGCCCCCGGGAGGCAAGGGAGCCGCGGTACGCGCCTCGGGAGGAGGGGAGAGAGGAACTGTTTGTCATTCACATGCAGTAAGTTTACTTTTGTTGCACTTTATTCACATTTGCTTTAATAACATGTCGAGTCGATTTTCGCCGTTCGCCTTGCTTCGGGAGGGGGGGAGAGAGGACTGGCAATCCCCGATGCCCGAGCGTAGGAGAACCATCCACTTCCTGGTACCTGTCATTTCAAATAACATTTGAAATGACAGGTACCAGCGCACCCAGGATACTGTATAGGCGCTGTATAGCGCTCTATACAGTAAAATGGATTGCTCAGGCCTACCGCTTCATGGACGCACTTTGGACGCGGCTTGCATTTGCGTCTAATTTAAATACTGTATCGAGCGATACGTGATCCGAACTGTGCGTGCGGCAAACGAGGGTGCGCCCGGCACTGCCACATTCTTTCTAATGCGTCCTTACTGTATCGGCCTGTATGTCAGCTAAGGGTTTTGCAATGGCAGTGGGGATAGAGAGGAGGGTTTTCGAGGGGATTGTGTCTGAAATGTGCGTAGCAGGTTTCATATTTTTCAGGATGGATTCAATCTCCAAGGATGATGTAAGGTCGAGAGACCCAAAATTGACTCTGTTGTTATTTGGGTGCGGGAGATGGGGGAAGGATTTGTGGGGAAGCGAAGGAGAATATTGGTGATTTTGTTTTGGAAGTACTTAGCTAGTACTTCGCATTTATCTTTGGCGTTTTCTTTGTGGGAGGTGGGAGGGGTAGTCTTTGTGAGATCCGCAACATATGAGAAAAGGGCATTTGAGTTGAATAGATAATCATGAATTTTAGAAGAGTAGAAATCTCGTTTGGCTTGGAGAGTGGCTTGACGGTATGTGTGCAGTGTATGTTTGTAAGCTGTTTTGTGTGAGGGGGAGGGTTGTCTATGCCAGGTGTGTTCTTTAGCTCTAAGGTCCTGTTTTATCTTTTTTAGTTCACTGGTGTACCAGGGTTTTCTATCTGTTCGTGACAGGGGTATTTCTTTATGGACTATGGAGCAGATTTCATCGGCTATAGTGGTGGTGATAGTACTCCATGAGTGAAGGGCAGCATCTGGATTGGTAAGGTCAAGGTTCTTGGCTACTTTATTAAACGCTAGAGCAAGGTCCTCTGAAGGACAAGATTTGTGGAAGGAGATTGTCTTACTACGTGTTAGTGAATCTGGCAAGGGGGTATTAGTGGTAAGGTGGGCATTAATGAGGAAGTGGTCGGACCAGGGGATGGGGGTTACTACAGGGGTGTTGGGTGCTGTAATGAGTGAGTTAACAAAGAGGAGGTCGAGGGTGTGACCTGCTTTATGAGTAGGTACAGAGATAAGCTGTCTGAAGACCAAGGCCTTGAGGGTGTCAAGGAGGATTTCGCATGCAGATGTGACAGGGTGGACATCAACATGGAGATTGAAATCTCCGAGTATAATTGCAGGGGTGTCTGGTTTAAGATTGTCTGCAAGATATTCGATGATAGGGGAAGGGTCATGTTCGAGAAGGCTGGGGGGGGGGGGCATAAATGAGGCAGACCTGCAGAGAGTTAGATTTAAAAAGCTCAGTTTCTAATCTGGGGGGGGGGGGGAGGTTTGGAGTTTGAGGCTGAGGCTGAGGGATTTTCTGGCAGCCAAGAGTAAACCACCACCTTTTTTTTCAGGTCTCGGGATGGAGAAGATGTCGTAGGTCTGTAGGGGGAGCTGGTTAAGGAAGACCTGATCTGAATCCTTTAGCCAGGACTCAGTGATGGCACAAATATCAGAATTGGAGTCTGTGAGCAGATCATGGAGGATGGGTGCTTTTTTAAGGATGGATTGCACATTGAATAAAGAGATGGCTAGTGTAGCTAGGCCTAGAAATTGTGTGAGGGGTGAAATCATAATGGGCACTAATGATTTGTGAGAACTGGAAAGGTGGGGGTTGGCTGGGTGAATTTTGCACAGGGAGGGGTGGTGCAAGATAGGTATAGTCAGGCGACACATTTCAGTTGACAAGGTGGGTGGGGTGCAAGAAGTCTGCAGGGAATGTGGAAAAGCAATTAAATAAGCGAATAACAGAGTTGGCAATACTACAGGAAAACAGTGCGGGAGACTACAACTAATTGAGGCTGAGCCTAAATAAGCATATCACAGAACTTATTAAAATACAGAAGGCAGAGCTATTATTAGGTCAAATATAAACAAAAGGACTGCAACTAAATAATCAGATAACAAAGCTAGCCAAACAAGGTGGCAACGTAGTAATCAATACTGGTGATTAATGCAGCAAAGGGTACAGTGGAGAGTTCATTCAGAAAGTGGTGACTGTTGCATGTTACTTGTTGGAGGAGAGAAACAGTTCTTGCTGTGGGCAGAGGCAGATATAAAGGAAGAGAAACAGTTCTTGCTGTGGGCAGAGGCAGATATAAAGGATTCCGATGGGTCGTGGTTGCAGGCGGTGCGCAGAGAAAGGTCGAGGTCAGGGAGTCAATCGTCGGAGATGCAAGAAGGTCTGAAGGCTTCTGAGGAGAAGGAGAAGGAAAATGTCTTATGTCGGTGCCAATTTCAGTCCATCCTTTTTCAGCTTATGCACATTACTTTCTCCTCAGAAATCGGCACCGACATAAGACATTTTCCAAGAGAGCCTAAAAAAATGTAAGCTCTTAAAAGGCCATGAGGCCTATATTCAAAGACTGCCAAGCACCACAATTTCAGTGTCAAAGTTAGGCACCTAAGGTTTAGGATGAATGTAGGGAAGACACACAAGTTAGATGCTTAGATCGTCTGCATATTGGCCTCTATGTGTTTTCAAGACAAAGGAATAGGAAAAGTATATCTGAAATGGAAGTTAAATGCAAGGGAATGTTTCTACGTGCAGAAGCATGCAAGCACGTGCTGTTGAGTGAACCTGCTCACAAATGTAGCTCTCTAAATGTGAACTCTGGAGCAAACTGCTGCTACATTTGTAGTATGCATCCTGATAAACCTTGTACACAGCCCTGCTGGGATAGAGGTAGCAGTCTCCTCAGAGTTTCACTGTGGACTGAACAGGAAATCTAGGTGTGTGTATATATAGAGCTAATCGATCCCAGAGGTTCCCCTGGTCCTTCTAAAGACTGCTCTAATCCTTTTTCATTCCCCCAGTCCTATCACCTCACGCCCAACAACGTTCTAGCTGACCGACCCAGAGCCCTCCCGTCTTCAGTGACCTATCCCCCGCTTCCTATACATCCTCTAGCTCCCTATTTACCCGTCAAGCCAGAGTCTTAAACTATTCTTGCCTAAATGCATTATTCTCTTAGCTTCCGATGTAACTTCTTGCCTCGATGTAAATTTATGTATATAGACCTGTAAGCCTTTTGCACACATAATAAGCCCTTAAGTATTCTTTATTGTTTATGATCCTTTTAGCTATTCGTTCGTATATGTATTATGCTCTACACCCCCGTTTTAACTCTCTCACCATGTATGTCTCAGTTCCACTCGTTATCCCTAGCCCACCCCTTTTCTCCCATTATTTTCGCGTTTCACTATATGTGGACCTATAGTGACTCTATGTACAGCTCTAGGTTCTTGTTTATACTATGTTATTAGTTATTTGTATCTCATGTTCTTTGTACTCGCCCCTAGGCGACAGTTCGGTTCTTATGTAAACCGGCGTGATATGTACTCTATAACAGGAACTTTGGTATAAAAAAAAAAAAAAAAAAAAAAGTTAAATAAATAAATAAATAAAATTAAATAAATATATAAATGATAGATTCATTTCAAAGTCTGAACATTTTAGCGAAGCAGACAGCATGGCTACAAGCTGTCACAGAAGGGTAAAAATATATCAGGTTACAGGAAAATGAAATCAGCTTTTGATTTGATTAGCCAGCATTTTTCTAGACAGCAGGAAGTGGTTTGTTACTTTTGCTATTAGTTTTCAGAGGGCTGGTCCAGTATGACTGACCTCAGAGAAGAAGGAATCCAAGATGACAGCTGTCTCTGTCCCGGGACTGCAGAAATCTGAAGGCGAGGAGAGAGAATTTGGTTCAGGATTATTTGAGTTAGCTCTCACTGCACTCTGCCAGTGAAAGGGAAGTGTTTCCCAGGGCAGGCAGCATAGCAATCAACCACCCAAAGAGAAGATTGTTTTCAAAAAGAACATTTTGTAAAAGGTTAGCAAAAACTAAAACTGTGAGTGTGTTTGTGTGTGAAAGAGAGCATGTGTGTATGTATATTTTTTCCATATTAATAATTAAATATAATCATAGATAGAGCCCTGCATAAATGCATTCATTTTTCTTGCTTTGTAAGTGGTTTCCACAGTACCAAGAAGCCGCCTCTTATGATTTCTGGGTTATAATAATCTTCCATAGCCTAATCTTCATGCTCTCACTTTTTCTTTTTTCTATTTTTTTTTTTTTTTAAATCAAGAACAAGGAAACAGAGAGCTACATTCTAGCAAATTCTGTATCAAGGATCAACGCTCAAAAATCCCAGTGTAGGCCCCTTGTTCCCATGGATTCTGCTTCTGTAAGGGGACCAGCTGCGCAATTTGAGCCGGCAGATACCACAGAATCAGACAGACAGGTCGCCGTTTCAAGGAGAATGGATGTAAACTCAGCTGTGCAACACGATGCACTGCCTGGTGCAACCTGATTTGGGCTCAGACCTCTGAAGACATTCTGACTCAGGATTCATTTTTTTTACTTATTTCTTCTTTTTTTGGCTGCTATTTTTGACAAGATATTCACACACTGCTTCCACATCGCAGATATTACTTCCCCTGCTAGCTAACTGCACTGAGTACCTGCAACTGGAAAAAGATGAGAGAGAGCGAGAGAAGAAAGGAGGAACCATACTGGCAAGGCTGTGCCAATGACACACGTAACACTGCATCTCCTTCCATTCCAACATACACAGCCTTACTAGTTCCCCCCAATCTGCTTTGAAGTGTCTGAAAGGCGAAATCTAAATCTAAATAAATAAATGTACCAAAATTCTGACCTGCAAAACCTCCTGAAAGCCGCTAGAGACACATGATGGAGACCAAAACTGGAAGTAAATTCGGGAAAGCAGAGAAGAGCCTTAGTTGCAAGGATGAGAGTAAAAGCAGACTCTGCAGTACTGCAAAAAGCATGGACAGATTAGATGAGTTGTCCAGTCCTTATCTGCTATTACATTCTCTGTTTCTAGTCAAATTATAAGAGTTTTCACCTTGAATATTTAGCACCATCTGTAGGTATGGGTTTTCCCCATTTTGTGTATATGGGGAAAATAGGACATCTGGCTCTTCAACTGGCTCTTCAACTTAGATGACTCAAAGGTTAGTCGTGCTGAACTGCTCCAAAGGGTTTATGCCACTAGAATATAGTGCTCTACGTATTCAGAGAAGATACCTTAGGAAGGGTAAGTTTTCAAAACTTTTTATGCAGGTAAACAGGCGTCTACTCACAGAAAAAGGGATTTTGAAAACTGCTGTTCACAGCCCACAGCCTTTTACCCAGGGGACAAAGGAGCTAGGTTAGGATGGGAAGGGAGTACAGTAGGTACGATTCCATTTTGAAATCTCTGCATTTCCTTTCACACAGGTCTTGTTGAAAATTAGATTGCAGATCCTGCACACATTCTCAAAATCGCCCTTGTAGACTACAAAAATACTAACTCCACAGCAGAGCTTTCTGGGTCTTATAGAGCTGTACAAGAGCAGATCTGCCCATGCACTGAAGAGGAAAGATCAATAAAAACCAAAGCATTCACAGGAAGATTCCTTTCTCCAGCAGGTTCTATAAGTCACTGTTCAAGGCTGAATTATGCAGAGGGCAGTCTTCAGAGTGGTTTATCCAGGGATAAATATTTCTTTACCAAGGCAGAAGGATCAGAGTGAAAACCATCCCTCTCAAGGCAGCTAAAAGCATGTGTGGGCTTTCACACCATTCATGTTTTAGCCACAGTAAAAAGAGGTGTTCCAGGGGAGGGATGGCATTTTCAATTGTATGTGAGCTGTTTTACCCCCAGTCGGCCGCCCATACAAACAACAAGAGCAAATGGACGCTAGCTCTTATTGTGCGCACCTTGTAGGCAATCTTCAGAGAAAAACCACCTTGCAACATCCTAGGGCTATTCAAAATTGCCCCCAGGGAGGGTCATTTTCAAACAGCCCATGGAGGGCTAAAATCTGAGTGTCCTTTGTGCCCACAGACTCCAGCTTGAATTTTCAAAGTGGACATACATGCTTAAGTCTGCTCTGAAGATTTGCGGGTTATACCCTGCTCGGAACACATCCACATGCCTGCTTTCGAAAGTGGAAAGAATGCACATAAATCCTTTCCCTATCCAACTGCACCTCCTGGAATGACTCTTGAGAGTGCAGGAAAATGCTCCTGCAGAAATTGGATTTTGCGTGCAGTTTTACCTGCACACCCCTCCTCAATTTATGAACATTAAATGGGGTTTTATGGATGTAAAGGGCTTTTGAAAATCAACCTCATAGCGACCATGTTACTATCTTGGAACATTCCTTCCAAGTTTCACAAAGAGGGCCCAATTGACGGAGGATTATCTCCCATTCTGGGTCTATGGGGACGAAGCTCAGGACATCACGCCCACAAGCTTTTGCGCTTCTGCACACTTGGAGCTGATGAATCCATCCCAATCTACTTCTTTACACAAACCAAGGGAGACTAATTTTGTCCATTTCCATAAACGAGGCCATCAACATTTTCCACTGCTCAATGACTAGCAGTGCGTTCTGCTTACAAGGAAATACATTTTTTGACATTGGTTGAGGAATCATTTTAAATTTAACAAAATTACTAAATCTCTGTACAGCCTCCAAACAACATACCAAAAATACAACTTTTTTGTATTTTGGTATGTCCACCCCCATGACATCATTCAAAAATAAGATTATCTGGTTCCAAATGACTTCAGTTTTTGCATACTTTAAAATTAATGGCATAGTGTCAGGTCTGCTCTTTCATTTAACACCCATCCTCTAAGCTCTGAGAGGAGAGATGAACTAAATTTATATTAAAAATCTAGATTGTGTTTCTGTAATACTTTGAGGTGTAGCAGGCTGATGTGGCAGCTTAGACAATTTGTAATAAATCATCAGAACTCTAACATCAAGTTCTTCCCATTTTTGTGCCACAGGGCCTACATATTTGTTTTGCTCTATCAATTATGATACATTTTTAAGATAAAGATATACATGTTTCCAACTGAGAGAGTCGTTTTAATTAAAAAGTCAAATGAGGATCCAATTACAGCCTCAAAGTACTTTTAGGAGATGGAAAATGATGTCTAATTTGCAGATATACATAAATATCCCTCTTGGGTGTATTTTATTACTATCAAAGTTGATTAAAACAAGGGGAGGATGGAGACCAGTTCACTGCCATGCAGAAGATCCCTGGCTTCATCCCCAGGCCAAGGAGTTATGCATAGGTAACACATTTTGAAAGTGTCAAATATCCAGGCAAAAGAGGAGCCTTTGACTGCTTATTTTAGGGCTGTGTGCTTATGCAGCTTCAAAGAAGTGCCACTGTGGCTCTCTACCTATGGGTGCCAAAATCTTAAATCCAGTCCTGTTGATCCCCGAGTTGGGACTTCTGTTCCCAGGTCACCTGGGTCTGACAATGCAGCAGAGACAGCACTCACAGGCACCAGGGGAGGAGGAGTGGCGAGCTGAGACCGTCAATCAAAAGTGACGCCAAGTGGCAGGATTCCCAGCATTCTAGAAGGAGCCCTGGCCAAGGACCATCACTGCAATGACCAGACTAGGTATGTTGGGGGAGGGGAGAGATATAAAAATAAGGGGAAAATCCCCAAGTGGTTGCAAATGAAGGCTCATCATGTCAGGATCCCAGCCCCAGTTCCGACTGAGCCGAAGGCCCAAAGAAACACGAGAAAACCACCGGGGCAAAAACAAATACACGGGTGAAATGGATAACTGTGCTTATGCAAGCATTTTGTATTACTTTTCAACTTTGATCCTACTGAAAATGACCTCGTCCTTAATGGATCGAGGTCACTATTAATAGGTCAGTACCAGGTCTTTGTTTCACCTTCCCCCTCCCCCCAGTCTGAATCCAATCAATGAATTGTCACAGATGTTATCAAGCAGATATCCAGACAAATGGCTTGAACCAGTCCCTAAACAAAAAAAATGATATTGGAGAAATTACTTACCTGATAATTTTGTTTTCCTTAGTGTAGACAGATGGACTCAAGACCAGTGGGATGTACAAAAGCTACTCCCCAACAGGGTGGGAGGCTTCCCACGGTCCGGTCAACACTGCATGTGCAAAGCCACATCCTCCCAGGCCTGCACATCCAGATGATAAAACCTGGAAAACGTATGTAAGGAGGACCACTTCACAGCTCGGTAGATATCGACAGGAGACAAACTAACCTCCGCCCATGAGCCCTAACCTGAGTAGGCAACAGCTTTCCAGCATCCACATACATGGCCGTGACCACCTCCTTAATCCAATAATCTATGGTAGCCCACAAGGCCGGAGTGCCCTGCTTACTCCCACCATGGAGAACTAACAGGCGATCCCATCTGTCGAAAAGAGTCAGAGACCTCCAGATACTAGGGATGTGAATCGTTTTTTGACGATTTAAAATATCGTCCGATATATTTTAAATCGTCAAAAATCGTTAGGGCCACGATACAATACCAATTCCCCTGATTTATCGTCAAAAAATCGTAAATCGGGGGAAGGGGGAGGGCAGGAAAACCGGCACACTAAAACACCCTAAAACCCACCCCCGACCCTTTAAATTAAATCCCCCACCCTCCCGAACCCCCCCCAAATGCCTTAAATTACCTGGGGGTCCAGCGGCACACTAAAACACGGCACGCTAAAACCCACCCCGACCCTTTAAATTAAATCCCCCTCCCCAAATGCCTTAAATTACCTGGGGGTCCGTAGCCTTAAATTACCTCCGTAGCGGCGGTCCGTAGCTAAATCGGGGGAAGGGGGAGAGCAGGAAAAGCGGCACACTAAATCGTGTGGTCTTCAGCCGGCGCCATTTTGCAAAATGGCCGCCGCAAAATGGCGGCGGCCATAGACCAAAACGATTCGACGCAGGAGGTCGTTCCGGACCCCCGCTGGACTTTTGGCAAGTCTTGTGGGGGTCAGGAGGCCCCCCCAAGCTGGCCAAAAGTTCCTGGGGGTCCAGCGGGCATCCGGGAGCGATTTCCTGCCGCGAATCGTTTTCCGTACGGAAAATGGCGCCGGCAGGAGATCGACTGCAGGAGGTCGTTCAGCCCGCTTGTGAGAAAAAGACACAAAAAAATAGTAAAAATGAACTGAGATGTTAAAAGAGAAAATCAGCGATGTGAAGACCCGCCCCCCCCCCCGACGTCATGACGACCAACCAGCGGCGACCCGATTAACGGCGCGATTACACCAGGTTTATGCTTATGTTAATAATTTAACTTTTATTAATGTTATTTAGCTTTTTGCTTTGTTTAAAATTATTTCATTATTGACGTTTAAATTTATTTATTTATTTATTTATTGTTTTTGTTATACCGAGTTTCATGACAGGCATCACATCAACCCGGTTTACAATTAACAAAGTGTGAAAGGCATAACGTAGCGTAATAAACAATATTCTCAATAAAAACCTTGAACTTTAAATACAGGGAATCAGAAAAAGGATGTGAGAAAGTTACAAAAAACAGGGAAAATTAACTTGGAACTGGAAGAGGGGAGATAAAGGAACAGAGCAATATTTACATTTGTATTAGACTAAGGAATTTTACTTCCTGCTTATTCTGTTTCATTGTAAACCGGTTTGATATGCATTTTATGCAGGAAAATCGGTATAAAAAAAACTAAAAATAAATAAATAAATAAAAGGCGAAATTACTCTGCATCCCTGACCTTATCCAGGGATGGCAAGGAGATGGACTGATTCAAATAAAAGTCCGAGATTATCTTGGGCAAGAAGGATGGAACAGTACGCAGCTATAATGCCCCTGGAGTCACTGAAGGAACAGCTTCCGGCAAGACAATGCCTGAAGCTCAGAAATTCAACCTGCAGAACATATAGCCACCAGGAACACAGTCTTCAAAGTCAACCACAGTAAGGAAAGGCTATGCAGTAGTTGGAATGTAGGGCCCACCAAAAGGTCCAGCACCAAATTAAGACTCCACAATGGAACCGGTAACCTCAAGGGAGGTTTAAGGTGCTTCACTCCTTTCAAAAAACATACCACATCAGGATTAGATGACAAGGAAACACCATTCACCAGGTCTCTGAAACAGGCAAGAACTGCAACCTGCACTATCAGGGAAATAAGGGCCAAGCCTTTATTCAATCCATCCTGCAAAAAATCGAGAATGAGAAGGATCTTAACCGAACAAGGAAGAACACATCGTTCCTCACACCAGGCCTCAAAAACTCTCCAAACCTGCACATAAGCCAAGGAAGTGGAGAACTTGCGAGCGCGGAGTAAAACGGCAATCACTGCAGAGGGATAATCACGCTTTAATAGCCGAACCCTCTCAAGCCAAAACGTAATACAAAATTGAGTCGGATCCTCGTGAAGAACCAGTCCCTGCTGAAACAGATCCAAGTGCGGCGGAAGAAGAAGGGGGGGGGGGGGGGGGCTTCCACCAGAAATTGTTGCAAATCTGCATACCATGGCCCCCTGTGGCCTTCAGTCTTGTGAATTATCTTGCCCAGCAAGGGCCACGAAGGAAAGGCATATTTCCGGCCAGACCTGTACGAGAGCATCTATTCCTAGGGACCATGGATCTCTCCTGCGACTGTAGAAGCGAGGAACCTTCACATTTCGAGAAGTCGCCATCAGGTCTAGGAACAGAAGGCCCCAGCAATCCACAATCAGCTGAAACACCTCGGCTGACAACACCCATTCTTCTGGGTCCAGACTCTCCCTGCTGAGAAAATCCACTCTTACATTGTCTTTTCCTGCAATGTGAGAGGAAGGTCATCTGCAGATGACCTTCTGCCCATTCCATCAGCTAGTCTATTTCCTGTGACACTTGCTGGCTCTTGGTTCCTCCCTGGCGATTTATATAGGCCACCATCATCGCATTGTCAGACAACATGCGAACCATTTGGTTCTGCAGCCTGTGACTGAACTACAAACATGCCATCCATACTGCCTGGGCCTCCAGGCGATTGATGTTCCAGCGGGACTCTTTAGCATTCCAGCGCCCCTGGGCTGTTAACTCCAGTGAGCCCCCCAATCATGGAGGCTCGCATCTTTCGTGAGTATTAAACAGGCCGGAGAGGTCAAGGGAACTCCCTTTTTCAGATGATCCTCCTGCAACCACCACCGGAGGCGGGAGCAGATTTTCATCCGCAAGTGGTGCCGAACTGCATAATCCTGAGACTGCAGGTTCCAGCAAGATAGCAGAGAGCGCTGAAGAGGACACATATTTATTTATTTATTTGTAGAGTTTTATATACCGTTATTCGGTAGAGCCATCATAACGGTTTACAAAATATGCAATTATCATACAAAATGCAATTATCATACAATCAAATGGAGTTAACATAGTAGTTGGGAACAGTAGAGTTTTGTGAACAGTAAACATTTTTTCTTAGCAGTTGAATAACAGAATAGTGAGGAGAACATTTTCAATGAACTTAACGAATCAAGTGAGAGAGCAGGGAGGGGTGAAAAGGAGGGTACATCAGGAGAGCATGAAGAAGGAGGATTATGCTTGTGAGTTCTGTTGAGGGCTGGGATGATCAGGTGTCAGATAGTTAGAATAGAGTTTGCGGAATAAAAATGTTTTTAGGTCTTTTTTAAATGTTTTCAGGATGTGCTGGGTCCTCAGTTCTTTGGGTAGGGTGTTCCAAATTTTGGGGGAAGCAATGGAAAATGCTCTTTCTCGTGTAGTTGGAAGATGAGCGTCTCTTAAGGTGGGGATGTTTAAGAATCCTGCGTTGTTAGAGCGTAGGTTTCTTTGTGGGTTTTGGGGGGTTATGTTTAAGCCTTTTAGTCCATGAAGATCATCATTTAGGATTTTATGAATGATGGTCATAGATTTGTAGGTAATTCGTGCAGAAATAGGTAACCAGTGAAGAGAGGTCAAAATGGGGGTTATGTGTTCGTTTCTTTTTTTTCCTGTAAGGATTCTGGCAGCTGAATTCTGCAGTATTTGGTATATGCGCCCTTGCTCTCGGCACCACTTCCAGGGTAGCTGCCATCAAACTGAGAACATGTAGATAGGACCACACCGTCGAGCGTATGGTGTTCATCAACTGACGCACTTGAGACATCAATCTCTGGATTCGAACTTCCGGTAGGAAAACTCTGTCCTATCCCATGTTGAACCGGACCCCCAGATACTCCAACAACTGGGATGGTTGAAGATTGCTCTTGGTCAGGTTCACCACCCTGCAATAAGGAGATCACCTTGTGTGTCACCAAGCGGCTCACTTCCTGAGACTTGGCTCGAATCAGTCAGTCGTCCAAATATGGGTGCACTGGGATTCCTTCTTTTCACAAAGCCACTGCTACCACCACCATAATCTTGTAAAATGTTCTGGAAGCAGAGGTGAGACCAAAAGGCAGCGCCCAAAATGGATAATGGCACCCAACACCGCAAAGCTTAGAAAGCATTGGTGTTCCAATTGGATGGGAAAATGAAGGTAAGCCTCTGACAGATCCAAGGAGGTCAGAAATTCCCCTGACTACACTGCTATTATTACAGAGTGTAAGGTTTCTATTCGAAAATGAGTCATCTTCAAGTGACAGTTGACCCTCTTGAGATCCACGATGGGATGAAAGGAGCCCTCCTTCTTGGGCATAGAAATTAAATGGAATAACGCTCCATACTTTCTTGAGATGTGGGCAACGGAACCACAGCCCTCACTCTGAGGAGCCTTTGAAGTGTGAACTCCACTGCCTACTTCTTCTGCGGGGAGTGGCAAGGGGACGCCATGAACACGTCCCGAGGAATACTGCGAAATTCCAGTGTATATTCTTCGCGTATTATCTCCAGAACCCACTGGTCCAAATTGATATCGATACACCTCTGATAAAAGAGAGAGACGTCCCCCTATTTCCTGTTCCAGAAGGTGGGTCAAGAAACTTTATTATTTATTTACATCGTTTATATATCGCCTATACAAATGTTTGTAAGATCTAAGTGGTTTACAATAAAATAAGAAAATACAATAATCAGCAAGTTAAAGAAACTAGAAATGATCTAGAGAAGAATAAAATACAAAGGAAACAAAATAGGGTAAAAACCAAAAAACACAACTGTAAGAAGTAATTAAAATAGTAAAATAAATAAATTAAGAAAATGATAAAACATCATATGTAGAAGTCATATTTTTGTGTGAATTTTGTTCAAAAAGAAGGAACATAAGTGCGTTTTTAGCACTTTTTTTAACTCTTATATTTAATAGTAGTCTGAGGGAATCAGGAAGTGAGTTCTATAATAAGGGGCCCGCCACTGAGAAGACATGTTTTCTTGTTAAACCTTCATTGGGAAGCTCGGGAAGGTCCACCACCTGAGCCCGCTCCTCTTTTGGGCTCCTGGAGACAAAAAGACTAAAACCTACCGAAAGGCCGAGTCTGCTGAAAGGTCAGCCCTCTGTAGGGACAAAAATGCCTGGAACCCAGAAAAAAACTCTTATACCAAAGGGGCCCTGTAACTGTTTCTTATTCTCTGGCAACTGAGGCACTGGAGACTCGCCCCACTTACTGGCCAGTTTATCCAACTCGCTCCCCAAACAAGAGCAAGCCTTTAAAGGGCATCTTGGTAAGATTGGCTTTGGAAGCTATGTCAGCTGAACAATTTCGCAACCAGAGTTGACGCCTGGCCGCTATCACTGAAGCCACGTCTCTGGCCAAGGTCCAGACCAAATCACAGCCTGCATCTGCTAAAAAGGCAGCAGCAGGCTCCAGAACTACTTTGGAATTTCCTCCAGGCTGATCAACCTCCTAAGAAAGAAGTAAACAAAATCTTGCCACTAGGGCAGAACAGGAGGCAATCTGTAAGTTCATCGCCACTGCCTCAAAGGCTTGCTTAAGAATAGCCTCAATCCTTCTATATGTACATCCTTCAAGGTTGCTCCTCCCTCTACGGGGATAGTTGTCCACTTAGACACAGCACATATCAGAGTATCCACTTTGGGAAAACACCAGATCCAGGGAGAACAGGCCTTCCAATGTCCAATCCCTTTTAAAATTTGCTTCTGGGGCATCCCATTCCAGATCAATCAATTCCTGGATGGCATCCATCACCGGGAAAAAACCAAGAGGCTTTACGTAAGGCCAAAATGGGATTCTTCATCGGCTCTGACATAGCATCCAAACCAGGAATACCCAACCGTTTCAAGGTTCATCTCTATGAAAGAACCTCAACATGATTCGATACGGTTCCAGCGCTGGAGGAATTTCCCCATCTTCCAGGGAATCTGGATCAACTTCATCATCAGTGTCATCCGGATTCCTGTTGGCAACACCTGCAGGGAGCCAGGGCAAGCCCTGGTGCTTAAGCATATTACTCAAAGAGGGAGGAACTATAGGTTGAGGTCCAAGAAAAAGCAGCTGAGTCCAGACTGAGCCAGAAGGAACTGGAGCTGGTCCCACAGAACTGCCCTCACCAGCAGAGGAGCCAGTCAAAGGATTACCAAGATCTGATGTCCCCCCAAGTCAAAGCCGTGACAACCCATCATCAGAATGGGAAGAGCCCAGCTTAGCAAAATCTGAGGAAGACAACTCTCCCTGAGCACCTGAGCAGCGCTAACACACATTAGAAGCCAGGTCAGGCTGAGAAGCCCTAATATGACAGGCAACACAAATAGGAAGACGCTTAGGCTTCTTGCTTACCAATGCCATCACTGCGGTAAATGTGCGTCGGAACAGCTCGTGCTCAAAAATGAAATGCACCCAAAAAATAAGCGCCTAGAAGAAAGCATGGCAAGGCGCATGCACAACCTGTGCGCCAAGTTAAGTGCATAAAAAAAGTTTGTGCACATAAAAAGCGCACCCAAAAACCGAGCATACAACGTGTGCACAGAGCCAACACTCTGTGCACATGAACGACCTATAGAGGGCAACAGAACACGCACGAGTGCGCGAAAATGGCGGCCTACCATGCGGCGAGCAAGAAAAAAGCCAAAGTGCGGGGCCTAGCCTACCCACAAGGCTGCTCAGTTCCCCAACCCCAACAGTACAGGAACGAACGTCCGCATGGTGCGCCAAGAACAGAGACCGGAGGAAGTCCTGAAACTCCTCTAACTGTCTCTGATTCAGGTAGAACATTCTCCTTGTTTTTTTTAAACCTTACCTGAGCTCGGAGCTTACCAGCTGCGTACAGAGGCGGTCTCAGACTGCAGGGAAGAGAGGGCATCTGCCGTCACCGCCACACTCTGCCTCCTGCACCCACTGCCTTTCAACTGAACTTGTAGCTAAGTCCTTGCCGGGAAACCCAGCTACCAGACCAAGGCACACCTCTGAGGGACCACGGAAATCACCTCAGGAATTCTCAACGGGGGGAGGAACCTTTAGATATCACTTCAGGAGATCAGGGCTTTTTTTCCTGAATTTAGAATTTCAAATTTCTCCTTTCAAAAAGCTCAAAGCAATCCCCATAGGGAGATGTACTTCCACCATCTGCTGGAGACGGAGAATACTGGCAGGCTGGGGTCACTGCAGGGTTATGTATACTATAGCGTCGGCTTGTTCAGTCTCCATCTGCTGGCAGGGGAGCATAAACCCACTGGTCCTGTGTCCATCTGTCTACATGCTAGGAAATATATATTATCAATATTTTTGTCTGATAGTTGCCCTCTTCATCCTAGCTTGAAGTATGCACAGAGGTCCACAGAGCATGAGCATTTAGCTGCAATACGAGGAGCCATTAAGAACATAAGAAAGCAAAGTTGCTTACCTGTAACAGATGCTCTCCTAGGACTGCAGGATGTTAGTCCTCCACATGGGTGACATCAGATGGAGCCCAGCATGCCACTATCCATGCGTCCACATGGTGTCTCCATTCAGTCTCGTAACATAGAATTACGAAAATAAAACAATAAACCGAGAAGAAACCCAACTCTGCAGGGTGGTGGATAGGTTTTGTGAGGACTAACATCCTGCTGTCCTAGAAGAACACCTGTTACAGGTAAGCAAGTTTGCTTTCTCCTAGCACAAGCATGATGGTAGTCCTCACACATGGGTGAATGCATCGCTACAGTCTGTTCCTGAATAAGTAAGACCAACAAGCACCTAACCAGGTGCCAATGGGCACAACAAACAGGTTCTCTTGGTAACAGAGGGAGACAGCCTGAACCCAAAAAAAGAGCCCTAGACAGAAAGAGCTGGGATTTACAGCTGAAAAAGATTCCGAAGGACAGACTGGATGAAGCTGCTGTTGTGTTGGCCATCCCTGTCCAAACAGTAATGGGCGGCAAAAGTGTGGAGAGAACTCCATGTCGCAACCTTGCAGATCTCAGCTAATGGAACCGCTTGCAAGGGAGCCACCGAACCCGACATGGCTCTGACCAAGTAAGCCTTAACACTGCCTCCAACCTGAAGACCTGCCTGCACATAATAGAAGGAAATACAATCCACCAGCCAGATTGAAAACATTTTGCTTGTTAACCGCAACTCCCAATCTATTTTTGTTGAATGAGATGAAGAGTTGCATATGCTGCCTGTGGCCTGCTGTCCGCTTGAGGTAGAAAGCTAAGGCCCTCTTGCAATTCAAGC
The DNA here is from genome assembly GCF_901001135.1 of Rhinatrema bivittatum. Lineage (NCBI taxonomy): Eukaryota > Metazoa > Chordata > Amphibia > Gymnophiona > Rhinatrematidae > Rhinatrema > Rhinatrema bivittatum. Next base: position 42,332,984 of record NC_042622.1, read on the forward strand.
TGTGCAGAGCCCAGTCACCCTGGGGCGAATGAGGCCTGAGAAAAAAGGTGGGCAGAATGACTGACTGGTTAAGATGAAAATCAGTCACCACCTTAGGTAGGAACTTAGGGTGAGTAGGCAGGACCACCCTATCATGAAAGAATTTTGTGTAGGGCGGATATGTTACCAATGCTTGAAGCTCGCTGACCCTGCATGCCGAAGTAACCACAATCAAGAAGATACTCTTCCAGGACAGGTTCTTCAGATCACAGGAGCGCAGTGACTCAAAAGGATCTCACATGCATCGAGCCAACACCACACTGAGATCCCAGGATACAATAAGAGGCCGCAGGGGAGGCTTCAGCTGAAGCAAGCCCCACATAAATTGTCCCACCATGGGCTGCACAAAGATGGGTGAACCGTCAACACCCTGGTGGTAAGCACCAATGGCACTCAGTTGTACTCTAACTGAGCTGATCTTTAAACCAGCAACCTAAAGGTACAGCAAGTAGTCAAGCAATTTTGGAGTGGAGCAAGAGAACGGATCCAAGCGGTGGCTCTCACACCAGATGGAAAACCTCTTCCACTTCAGGCTATAAGACTTCCTGATGGTAGGCTTCCTGGAAGCTTTCAGGACCCGAGACACATTGTCAGAGAGATCAAGAGGCTGCAGAACTAGCCTTTCAACATCCAGGCCATCAGAGACAATGCCCTGAGGTTTGGATGGTGCAGCCTGCCCTGATCCTGTGTGATCAGGTCGGGGAAGTCCCCAGACCGAGCAGTTCTCTGACAGAGAGATCCCCACAGGAGCAGGAACCAGACTTGCCTCAGCCGATGTGAGGCAATGAGAATCATGGTCCCTCTGTCCTGCCAGAGCTTCAGGAGAGTCTTCATCACCAGAAGAAGCGGAGGATACGCATAAAGAAGGCCCTTACTCCAATGGTGGGCAAAGGCGTCCAAGGCTAGTTTGCCATTCCTCCTGTACAGTGAGCAGAAATGCCTCACTTTGCTGTTGCAGAGTGAGGCAAAGAGGTCCATGTCCGGGATCCCCGAGAGATGGAAGATGCGATCTGCCACTGCTTGATCCAGGGACCACTCGTGGGGTCGGAACGCTTGACTTAGCCAGTTTACCAGCATATTCTCTGTCCCGGCCAGGTATATGGCTCAGAGCAGAATGCCCTAGGACTGTGCCCATGACCAATCTCTTTTCAAAATATAGTCCATCCCTTAGAATTTATTTATTTATTTTTGCAAAAGAGGATTATGATATATTTCATTTAAAATAATAGGAACCTGAAGTAAAAAGAGGGCACTGTGAGGCAAACTATTGGTCTACAAAATAATGAAATTGCTGTAACTAGTTATTTGAAGTAATTTATATAACAGCACTCCCCTGGTCTAATACTTATTGAGGGTCTAACCTCCCTGGACTCAGGTGTGACTCAATTGGCAGGGGATGCTCTCTAGGCTTAGCATTTACAGCATCTAATTTCCCCTTCCCCTCTCCAACTAGATATCAAAATCTAGCAGTGCCCAAATTATAATGAAAAAGGCAGAGTAGCCCTCAATGAGATCTACAAGTCCCAACCACACCCAGGGCCAGCCCTAGGTCATGCGGGAGGAGTCCCACTCCTAAGCTACAAAGCTGTAGGACCAGGAGTGGGGGAGGATCAGGTCCCTCTCTGAAAATCTGTGAGCAGGCTTAGATTTATCCTCTAACCAATCTTCAGTTTCAACAACATATTTTAATGGATTCTTACCATACTAATTGAAGAATCCTTTTTAGCACAGATGTATGACCTTGTGGCACAATAAACCAGTACAGGTGAAAACTCTAAATGTAAATGAATATGGAGCCATCTACTAATTGCTATTACTGTGACCCTACATCCATAACCTGTGAATATAGGAGATCTTCACATATAGCCACTGTTGCCAGCTCTCTCATTACTGCAAAGGTTCTCCTTTTAGAATCATGGACCCCCTAAACATTCACTTTTTGGTGTATTTTTATCCATCCATTAAAATCCCTTATATTGGAGTCTCCGTGTTTGCTGAAAAGAAGTGATTTTAACTGCAACAATAAAAGTAAACCAAAAAGAGGACATTTAGGAGACCCAAGATTTTAAAAGAGAACCGTTGCAATAACGAGTGAACTAGCAACAGCGGCCGTGCATGAAGGTCTCCTATATTATTTATAGATAAAGGGCCACCATAACATCGGTTAGTAGGCAGATTCATATTAATTTAGTCTTGCGTAAACTTGTGAACCAGTTTTCTGGCCTTGGGAGTAGGATCTCAACTCGGTGTCCCAGAGATGGACAGTCATTTACCTGTAGGAGCCCCCTCTTACCCACACATGTAGTTGTTGATCTTGTTTTAGACTGGAACCTAGCCTCCTGTCATTCCACTAATTCCAGAAGGCAGCACATTTTTTTCCCTGAGCAGCATGGAAAAGCAAAGAGCAAATTCCTGAGAATTCCCCAAAGAGGCCAGTTAGCCCTAATAATTTCTTCTGCAGGAATTCTGCCCCTCCCACAGCAGGCCCCCAGGCCAAATGAGACAGAATCCAGACCCTCCCATCCCAAACCTGAGCTGGTTAGACTTCCCCCAGTTCTCTACTGCTCATTCCCCTCCGACTCAATAATGTGCTTACCTTGTGGAGGGGTCAGGGTTCTTTTGGGTCCTCCCGACAATGTAAGGAACTTTAACAAGCAGTTAATGACGCTGTGCTCCACTTAGGGGGCAACTTTTAAATAGCTTGCATAGTTGCAAGCTAAATGAGTACTTTTAATGCACTTAACTCTAAGCAAATGTTCAAAGATAATCTATATGTATTATTTTTCTTTGAAAATTAGCAAGTGCAGAGTAGGCAAATTCAAAGTGGCCATGAACATTGTACCTGTTATTACTGTGGGTGGCCAAACAGGGACAACATTTGAAAATTGAATGCACGTGTGCTGTTTTCCTCCACTGACTTAAACACAGTCACCGAAATACCTCTTTTTCCCATGGCTAAAAGTATACGTGCTATGGAAACACACATGTACTTTTAGCCAAGCCATTTTGCCTAGGTAGAGTGGTGGTGGGAGGGTGTGGGCAGACACCATCTGCTAGCTCCAGAGAGACCCTGCCTGGCTGGGACATAACATAAGAGGATCTGAACAGACTAGAGCCTGAGTAAACAGACAGGCATGAAGCTAGGGAGAGGCTCAAGCAGAGGGAGCTTCTAGGGGACCCTTGAAAAGAACCCCTGTGGCCTTCTAAAACCAGTAGTTAAAGGGACTATCAAAATGATAGGGAGACCAGGCCTTTCTGGCCCCACTATAATTTGGGCACTGTACTCTGGTCCTCAAGGGCCGCAAACTAGTCTACTTTTCAGGATATCCTTAATAAATAGGCATGAGCTAGGTTTGCATACAACTGAGGCAGTATGCAAGCAAATCTACCACACGTATATTTATTATTAATATCCTGAAAATTAAAATCGGTTTCTGATTTTCAAGGACACCCCACTTTCTCAATATCACAGCTTGACCCTAGGACTCCTGTCTGTTGAAACCTCTTGGACTTATATAAAGCAATGGGCTCAGTCAAGTCACCTCAGTTTTATTCCTATTAGAGATGTAACTACACTTTTAAAAGTATTTAAACTAGTGAAATGATAACCGTTAACCACTGAACCTTTTAACAAGCATGGAGCAGAAGATGGGAGGGGCCTAGTGTTAGGGTAGAGCCAGAAACCGAACTTGGTGGCGAGATGACACCTACAAGGCAGGATGAAGACGAGGGGGGAGAAGCAGCCGCAGCTGTCGGGGCCGGCCTATCCTGGCAGCGTTGGAGTGGCGCTGCAATGATGGCAGCTGCAGCCCTGCCCCTGGATCCTGTCACCAGGTTAACCATTTGACCATTTCATATTGAAACTAATTCCTAGGCAGCCAGATGCTATGCCATTTTAGCTCCAAAATCTACTCTACAGAGCCAAAATCACCAACCTTTCTAGTTCACCGAACAAAATAAATCAAAAATACATTTTAATTTGGCGCACAATGTGGCTTGAGACAACATGGCATGAAAAATACACCACGTAATAAAAATATAATTTGTGCTGTTCTAGGCTTACAAAGCTTAAGTAGCTAAAAAAATAAAACATGTGTATATGTGCGTGTGAACATATGTGGTGGAAGAGAAAACAGGAAAGGGATCTGCGGCTTTTACCAATGCACAATATGACAAGGTGAAGAAAGAAGTGGAAGGAAATGAACAACCAGACTAGAGTAGATAAGGATCTCCTACTAGCTCAGTCAATTTTAGCTCAGAGGCACCGGCAAGATTTGGAGGCAGAAAGCAGAGTCTGCAAGTTCAACTCCCCGGATTTAGACGGCCCGGCATGCAGCCCTCCCGCTAAAACACTGGGAGTGTGTCTTTGTATCTTTTCTCATATCCTTGTCATTCTTGAGTCAATGAGTTTCACACAGGCTTCAGGATCCTCACTCACCAAAATGCAAAAGCATCTGCATGGGCTTTCATCGTGCATCACATAAACCTAGCAACCCTTGCACCACAAAATGTAACCCACAATCCAACCACAATCTTATCAACCTGAAATCCACCACAGAGTGGCACTTACTGTTCCCCCTTCTCTGCAGCACCCTGAAATTAAACCGCCCGTCACTCCTGAAAGCCAGGACTGCAGATTAACCTTCAAATTCCTTTGCATGCAATTTCTGCAATGTGCCAAACAAAGTACTCCGATCACCGAGACACCGGTGGAACGGTAGCCCCTAGCATGCTCACTCACCAGCGCACTTCATCCAAGGCTCCCGTGCAGATCCGGAGCTTTGGTCGCAGTCCTGCCTTGTTGCTATGTGATGCTGCGATGCTGCAGTGCTGCACTATTTCAGGGCTTTGCCGTGATGTACTTCTGCTGCTTGGATTAACTCTTTCACTGCCTGTTCCTGAAACTCTCTCGCAGCAGTTTTAGCAAGCTCAGAGAAAGGGAAATATTCAACCTTCTCTCCTGCTCTGACATTTCTGTTGTGGGATGACTGAAGCCAAGAATTGTACCCCATATAAGATTTCTAGATTGTTGGACTATTTAGAGAGCAATTTTCAAAGCCACATATCCATGTAAATTGGCTGTCTGAACATTGCCCTCCCTTAATACAATGAAAAGCATGTGCACCGTGGAACAAGGCACAGAATTTTAAGGGAGGCGTTCCCTGCGACCGTATCGAGCAAGGTCAGAAAAGAATGCATATAGAGTGTATTTTCAAATCTTTGCAAGAAAAGGAGCTTGTGTAAATCTACCCACACAAAACAAGTGCAAAAATACACACAAACTTTCAACTTGGTGCAAAGTCCCGCCCCCAAAGCAGGTAGTCTGAAAATTGCCCCTTTTGAGTCAGAGGTAGACATAACACAGGAGAAAATCTGAGCCACAGTATTTCTATACCCAAGTACTTTAGACTGCCCCTTCCCTAGAAACCAGAGGTGCTTGTTCTTCAACTGCCACCACGAGGACATCAGTATTATGATATTGCCATTGAGAATAAGGGATTGGCTATCCAATGCTTTTAAATCATTTTTGTACTAGAAGCATTGCTCATGCTTGAACACTATTCTATATATGAAACATGGTGATACCTATACTAAGGGTGCCCAGGGATTATTATATAAAAGCAAGAAAAATACATACGCTGAAGAGGTTAGGGCTGGTCAGCTTGGAGAAGAGACGGTCTAGAATGGGTAGATGTGAATCGGTTATTTACACTTTCAGATAATAGAAGGACTAGGGGGCACTCCAAGAAGTTAGCATGTGGCACATTTAAAACTAATCGGAGAAAGTTCTTTTTCACCCAACACGCAATAAAGCTCTGGAATTTGTTACCAGAGGATGTGGTCAGTGCAGTTAGTGTAGCTGGGTTCAAAAAAGGTTTGGATAAGTTCTTGGAGGAGAAGTCCATTAACGGCTATTAATCAAGTTTACTTAGGGAATAGCCACTGCTATTAATTGCATCAGTGGCATGGGATCTTCTTAGTGTTTGGGTAATTGCCAGGTTCTTGTGGCCTGGTTTGGCCTCTGTTGGAAACAGGATGCTGGGCTTGATGGACCCTTGGTCTGACCCAGCATGGCAATTTCTTATGTTCTTATTGGACACACGGTAGCAGACATAAAAATGAGAAAAGGAAATGTAAACATCAATGGGGAATCAGGTTTTGAGGGAATTGCCTGTCTAAAGAGATGAGGGATGGAGCAGGAGAGATTTTAATTTCTTAAGTAAATTCCTTAAGAGCTGCAGCCAGATGTCCAGTCTTTTCCAATCCAAACGTAAGGTGAGTGAAAATGTTACATCATTGTTTTGTTGAATTAGGACTGCATATGAAAGATCCATGAATGGATAGTTGCTAAGGTTGAAGCCTTGATGATTGGTGTTGTTGCTTACAAGTTACCAACTTGTGATAAGTAAGATTAGTTGAGAGGGGCAATTCTAATTGGGTAAATCTGCAAGGAATGAGGCCATTTAGGATGGGATTCTTAAATCCTTCCCAAAAATGTTTAATCTACAGCTCCAGAAATCAGGCCTTTGTGCCACTAACGATCTACATGAAAAGCAGGGACTGGGGTGAGTGGTTGAGAAGAAGGGTTGGAGAGCAGCCCGTAGGAGGCGGCAGATAACTTGTAACCCAAGATGAAATGCCAGTGAGTAGGGAGCCTTCTGTAGAAGTTGTTAACCAAGCTTGAGTTATTAAAGGCTTTCTCAGAAAGTTCTGGCACCACTGGTACCTAGAAAATGGTTAAAGTCAAAAAGGCCATGTGCTCAGGTTTTAAAAAGCAGGCTCAAAGAGGTGAGTTTTTAGGCTGGATTTGAATCTGATACAAGAGGGAGTATGACGCACATGCTTAGGATGGCTATTCAACCCCTTTTAGTCTCTGTACAAAAGCACTATTTCTATTTCCAAAAGATCAGTCCAAACTTACAAAATATTGTCCAACTTAATGGGCGAATATCTACCCTGAGAGACCAAACACTGTATTACTTTATTGACACCATTATAGCTCAAGGCCTTCATAATAAGTCTAGAAGTAATGAAACATTCTATTCAAAAAAATGTAATCACTATTAAAGAATCTTTGAAATTTGTATTTAAAATGGACTTACCGTACCTTAATCTGAAAGTCTATAAAGATGTCCCAGTTCAAGGTTCAGATGACTCAGTCATTCAGATTTTATGGTGAAAAACATTCATCTGAACTTTGAACTGGGACATGTTTATAGTCTTTCAAATTGTTAAGGTAAGTTCATTTTAAATGCAAGTTTTAAAATTTTAAAAATTCTTTAATTTAATAGGACCGATGATTAACAACTTTTGAATAGCAAGTTGCATTACTTCTATATTTTCTAAATTTATTATGAAGGCCTTGAGTTACTATGGTGTCAGCAAAGTAATACGTTTGGTCTCTCAGGGTAGTTATTCACCCATTAGGTTGGACAATATTTTGTGAGCAAGTTCAGATTCCCCTCTTGGAAACAGAGTTAATAAGTCATCCAATTTCCTGGACTTTTTCCCAATAATAGTGTACAAAAGCATTAACGTGTTTCAATTAATAGTAATCTTTTCCCTGAAATGTATTACCTAATTGGATTAGGGCAACACTAACCAAAAGTCACTAATCCATTATTTATATTTGTTATACTGTAAATCTTCTGGCAAGTGTAAAAAATGGATGTCACCTAACAATATAGCTTCAGTTTGCTTCGGTTATAGCTAAATAAATCTTGCTAGAAGTTTTATCAAGTAATATTTATTTCTTCAATATTTTCCTTCTGACATTTCAAGACAATCTCTGTACAGCGAAAGGCCCTTCTCCTATTCAGTGGCAAAGCAAGTTCTCTGTCAATAATAGTCATACACAGCTATAATAACTTTAAATGTGTTCCACATGGCAGTACTAAACAGTCACACACACATTAGTCTATTCACCTATCCAGGGATACAACTGCTTTCAGAGAATGCTAAAGGGAAGCTTTTAAAAGTGTTGTCAGCATCACTGGCAACCTAGGAATAATAGCTTGTCCAAATTAACATACGATACAGAATGGGACCAGGATGGTTCTGTCAAACAGCCCAAGACAAACCAAAGACCCTGCGTGACCAGATCTGAAGCTTTAAACTGAGCCTGTCTCCATAGCAACCCGAAAGCACATAGGCAGCTTCAGTACTAATTCTTGCTATGGTATCCTCTGCAACAGATGCTCTGATTCAGGCACCTTCTTTGTGATTTCTTCTGTGACTTTATGGAAGCAGCAGGCATTCTGCAACAGTGAACACGGCTGGGCGTTTGGAGAGATAGGTAAGGGTAAGAGCCCATGAGATCACAGACAACGGGATTCACCTATGGCGAACAGACCTATTAAGAGTGTTCTTGTATAAAGAAGCAGCATAAAGTGAATCTAGAGCACTGGGTGGTGCCTGCAGATTTCAGTAAGGCACGGATACTAAGGAAACTGCACGTCTGCCAATATACAGAATGTACCAGAGACTTACCCACATGGATACAACAAGCGGCTGTTGCGCCCATCGGTCGCAGACGGCTGCAACCTTTGCTGCGCACCTCCTTTCTCTATACTGATCCAAGTCTGGGGAGAATGGCAGCCTCCGCCTCCACACGCCGACCCTCATGGCGTTCCCGGGACGGCGTGGGCACTCCCGGCAGCCATCTTACATCCGGGGTTACCTAAGGCATGCGTGCGCCTGCCCCCTTCTTAAACGCGTCATGGCGGGAACCACCGCATGACGTCATCCGCTTACCATACTTAAGCTCAGCTGACTTCTTGCACTACAGGTTAGCAAGGACTCCGGTCCTCCTATTTCCGCCACACTGGGACTCCGTCTCGCTAACCTACTGGGTGACCTAGGTACCCGCTCCTCAGGGGCCTTGCCGCACTCAGGGCTCTCCGCTCCTCGGAGAGCCATTACTCTTTGCTTCTCTGTTCCAGTGAATTCCTGCATCGTCCTCGGACAACCCTTGCTGTTCTTGTTCAGACCTTCTCGGTGCCTGACCCTCCATCTTCTTCCTCAGTACTGGCGTGAGTACAGAATCCACTCGTTTATTTTTGTGGCACGGATCCCTGGGTTACCCCGCCTGCGGGCCACTACCGGATCCCTCCAGCCTTGTGCAGCATTCCATCGGTTTCCAGCCTACCCCACGCTGCAGACCACTACCGGAGTGCCAGCACAAGCTACGCCTAGAGAAGGTAATCATTGGACTACTCCACTCTGAGGATTCTACTCAGACTGACCAGCTGTAGGTCACCCTCTCGGATACGGACTCTATTGATCGGATCCTCAACGGCTGTATAATAAAGTTATTTCTTTTGTTGTCCATCACTGCTGAGACCTTGCCTGTTGTGGTAGGCCCCAGAGGGCTCCTCCCTGTGGGCGGAGTCTTCACTCGCCACGACCCAAGGGCCCACTCCTAGTTCAAGACACACAGAACATAACAGCGGTATGGCAGGAGCACACTACTAAAATCCAAAAACGAGGACCTGATCAAAATACTGAATGGTTACATTAATAGCTAGCCAGCCAGCTGTTACTGGTCCAATAATAGGCTGGTCAAGCATGTCGGTCACACCTTAGCAGGCATGTTTGGAAGGCTGTGCATGCAGTACAGAGTAATCTCTTTCCTTTTTCTTAGTTTTGCCATCACAGTGGCAAGGCAGTTTGAGTGGATACAAAAGTTCCCTTTCTCACCCCTCCCCGCCCCCCCCCTTACTATACAGCAGTATGCAGTTAAGAATACACAGTCTCCATAAGTCAGGAAGAGAATTTCCATGACATCGGCCTTCAAATCTACAGTCTGACCACGCCGAAATGAAAAGCTGAATACCACGTTCGTGTAAAAAACTCACAACAATCTGCATGCGGATGTCGCCTTCAAACCACTTCTTCCCTTTCGTTTTTCTCTCTACGATAGCAAGAAAGAAGCTGAAACGTTATAAATTATACAATTTTGTAAGTGCTCCAGAAAGCCCGAGGAAAAGTCTGAAAATGAGATACAAAGTTGCCCCTTGAGCAACAAAATGTGACAGTGGGCATAAAGTCGAACTATTCACTGTGGAATTTATAATCCTACTGTGTCCTGGGACCTCACACACACCAGAGAGAACATGTCTGACATTGCTTCTGTCTGACTGCAGGCAGCTGTGAGGACAATGCTGGATGTTTACTATCCTATAGCTACAATTAATGCTGATAATTTATCACATAATGCACTGGGGCACTAAATCACTTTGTCAGGAGGGGATCCAAACTGAACTCTGTCTCACAACCCCTGCCAGCTAACTGTAACAGCCAAGTAAGACAGTCTCACCCCATGCAGGAGCAAAGGAGAGATTATGAAAATATCGGGTTTCAAAAGACTCATGCTGACCAGGAAAGACCTTAAGGCTCAGAGAAAACTTGCCCTTGGAAGTTCACACCTCAATAAATCGGTTAGTCTGTACGAGGGCAATCTTCACAGTGTGCGTAAGTCAGCAGATGCACGCAGAAGTGGGCGTGGGAAAGCTCTGCCTGCATCCACACAATTTATAAAATACCATGTATCTCCGCTCCGAAGGTACACGCGTACGTTTCAGTATGCGCACGTTTTTTTAAATGCAGAGAGCCACATACATTCTACGCTAATTTTAGAAAAGTGCGTGCCCTGTTTTATGCACGAAAAACTTGTAACGTGTGCATGTACTTACCGCAGGTTATGTGCCGAGGCAGAGATTTTGCCAAGCATGCGTGTGCTCCACTTTTGAAAACACTTGTGCGCACACTTGGAATCACCGCTCACCGCCACCCGTTCACCTTCATCCCCATCCAACCAGGGCAGACACAAGACAAGTGCAATTCCATTTCCATGACGCAATTAGCAGGTGCAGTTTTCAAATACTGTGTGCAAGATTTTAAATCTGTTTTTGCACAGAATTCCCCCAGGAATAAAACTCTTGAAGTTGTATTCCTTTCATCTCCCCTTTTGTCGCATACTTCTGCCTACACTCTCACAATAAAAAAAAACTTTAGGCATTTTGAGCCAACGCCGAACTGCATTTCTTCAGAGTCCATCATGCATCAAAATGGGACAAAGGTTTAATGACAAAAATCCCTTCCAGCATCCTGCTCTGTCTCACACTTCAAAATAAGTGGACATGAACTTAGAGACAGCAACCAGGTGCACCGTGTGAGAGGAGCAGGCAGAAGGAGAGCAACCAATCTAAGGGATAGAGAACAGCATAAAGAGCACCCAGGAAAGAGGCCTAAGGCAGGGTTTATACAATGCCAGGGAAGAACAGACTGGTGGCTCCTAAAGGCAGGAAATCAATGAATCAGGAATTTGTTCCTTCTCTGAAAAATGTCAAGACTAAAGAAAAAACTATAAAGGGCAAGAAATATGACAGATATTTTCTAGTAGATTCGTGACAAGAAAAAGTGTAAAATAAAACCATTGGGGGGGATGGGGTGTTTGAAGGTTTGAAAACCAGCCTAAGTCACAGGCAGCCTCCCAGGAGCAAAAGCAAGAGGTTTCCCCGCATGATTGCTTCTTCTCTTCAGCTGATATTGAAGCTACGACAGGGCAGCAATTTTAGTAAAGAGGCGTTCTAGGGAGGAAGGCAGGGCCACATGGCTAATTCATCCTACTCTATGTAAAACACCCTTTACGGGAAGCAAACTTGCTTTTTCCCCCCATCAATAAGCAGGCTGAATTAGCCATGCTTTCTGGGAGTCCCCAGCCCCCGGATTGCTAATATATGCAGAAAAAACAGTTTGCCTGGTCGCAACAGAGATATGAATGTGATAGATCAACTGCAGACTGATATCCTGTTTGCAAACCCACCCCCAGTGCATGGACTGCTTTGACCTCTAACTGTATTATGCAACACTGCTGCACCCAGCATGCTGTATGAGGCTGCTTGTTGGTCAAGGCAGTAACGAGATGTAAAGGTATGGATGGATGACCAAGCTGCCGCTCTGCAGATATCTAGAAGAGGTACATTGAAGAGCTGCACCATGGACGATGCTGCGGCTCTCACTCGATGAGCCTTGACTGAGTCCATAAGCTGTGAAGAATGGGAAGAGTAGCAAAACTGAATGCATTGAGTTAGCCAATTTGCTATAGTTCTCCTTCCCACTGGGAGACCCGGTGCATTTGGGTTAAATGGCACAAATAGCTGAGAACTTCGTTTGATTGCATGCATCCTCCTTTTGTAGTAAGCCAACGCTCTTTTACACTCCACTGTATGCAGTAACTTTTCCCTTTCTTTAGTATGAGGTTTGGGAAAGAATGTAGGCAGAGTAATTGTTTGATTCATATGAAAAGCTGATGCAACCTTCGATAAGAAGGATGGGTGCATTTGTAAGGTGACTTTGTCAAGGTAAAACTGCAAGTAAGGAGAGTAATGACCACTCTCCATGTAAAGTACTTCATAGCCACTGTCTCTATGGGTTTAAATGGGGGGGTGGGGACATGGGCTTTTCAATAACGACATTCAAGTCCCACAGAATAGGTGGCTTGGAGTTTGGAGGACAGATGCGAATGAGCCCCCTCATGAACTTAGAGATCAACAGTTGAGTTGAAATGGCAAGCTATCCTCAGGAGCTGCTATTGCACTCATATGAAGTGTTATGGAGGAAGTTGCCAGTTCGGATATAAATAATGTATGCAAATAGCGTAACAAGAGTTCAGGGCTGCAGGGAAAAGGATCAGTTTTTCTTGTCATGCACCAATTGTGGTATCTATGCTATTTTCAACTGTAGTTCTTCCTTGTCAAAGGTTTTCTAGCCAAGACCAGGATGTCTTGAATGTATAGCAGTAAGTGGCGATGGTCTAATACCCTCCTTTCAACCTCCAAGCGGTCAGGTGGAGGCAGGATTGCATCGGATGTAACAGGGTACCATCCTCCTGTGTGGAGGTCTGCACTATTCCCCAAGAGAATCGGAGGAAGAATGGAAAGTTGAATGAGATAAGCATACCACGGTTGTCTTGGCCAAGCTGGAGCAATTAGTATGATATCTGTGTCATCCGTTATGCACGTCTGTATTGTCAGAGATATTAGAGGTATTGGAGAGAACACATAAAAAAGGCCCCCCATCCAAGGAATAAGCAACGTATTCTGCAAATACCTTCTGGGGCTTGGGTAAACTGAACAAAAATAGCATAGTTTCGCATTGTGCTCTGTTGCGAACAGATCTATCCATGGTTTCCCCCACACGGCAAAGATTGTCCGCTACAGACCAGTGCAGAGCCCACTCGTGGGGATGGAATATCCTGCTGAGTCTGTCGGCTTCTGTGTTCGCATTTCTTGGCAGGTAGGTCACTCTGAATGGGATGAGGCGAGCTTCTGCTCATTCCAGAATCTGGACCGCCTCCTTGCAGAGGATTCTGGAACCTGACCTTCCTTCCTTGTTTACGTAGAACATTGTTATCTGGTTGCTTATGTGTATCATTATACACTGTCCCTGGAGCTGAGGGGTAAATATGCAAACAGTGTGTCTTATTGCCCTTAATTCCAGAAGGTTGATTTGACATTTGCTCTCCGACTGAAACCAAAAGCCCTGGGTTTTCAATCTGTCCATATGCTCTCCCACCCCTTTCTTTGATGCGTCCATTGTTAGTATTAGTTAATGCACTGGTGGCCAAAATGGTGCCTCCACTGTTAGGGATGACAGATTTAGCCACCAGGCTATGTCCGGTTTCATGGCCTTCATTAATGCTACCTTCATGGGGATTGGTTGTCGAAAATCGGACCAATGGGACTTGAGACCTCACTATAGACGACACATATGAAGGTGAGTATGAGGGACAATGAAAACTGCTGTAGCCATGTACTCCAACAATGTTAGAACTTCCTGTGCAGAGGCATTGGATTGCTGGTATAGGTGAAGTGCTACTCAATGTAAGGAACGACTCGGTCTTCTGGAAAAAAGGCTTTGCACACTACAGTATTTAACCTCACTCCTATGAACTGTAGAATCTGCGTAGGGTGGAGATTTCATTTTTCATAATTTATGACAAAGCCTAGATTTTCAAGACAGGGAATGTTGTCCATTAGATGTATTTGCAGTGTTTCTGAATGTGGGGACACTATTAGCCAGTCATCCAGGTAGGGAAAAATCCTTATTCCCCTTTTCCAGAGATGGGCCACAGCTACGGCAAGACATTTTGTGAAAGCTCATGGGGCAGATGACTGACCAAACAGGAGAACCTTGTACTGGTAATGCTGAGAATTAACCTGGAAGCAAAGGAAATGCCAATAGGATTGTGTATGAGGATGTGGGAATATGCATCCTTGAGATCCAGTGAGTACATCCAATCACTGGGCTGGAGGAATGGCAGAATTGATTGGAGAGAGAGGTCATCTTGAACTTCTCTTTCCAAAGAAACTTGTTGAGCAAACAAAAGGTCCAGCATCAGAAGCAGACCACCTGATTTCTTCAGAATAAGGAAATATTGGGAGCAGAATCCCCTGTTGCGTTTTGAATGGGGTAGAAAGTGTATAGCCCCCTGATGGAGCAACAACCATATTTCCTGTTGTAACAAAGCAATCTGTAATTAGTCCTGGACAGGAATTATAGCACATAGATGGAATTTGCTTGAAATTCAGCTTGTAACCATTTCGAATGATGCTCCCAGGAGTGGTAGAACTGAGCTATTCTGCTCTCCACTTTGAGTGGTAGCTGTGGCCCAGGCCCTTTCAAAACTTGTGCTGCGGTTTTTGGGCTGGGCCCTGTTGTTTCTAAGGATATTGGCCCCTTGGGCAACCTCTGCTCTGATCTTGTAGCCCCTGCTGCCTGGTAAGGCTGTGACCTGAAGGAGGGATATTTACAGTAAGGGCACCTCTGGTAATAGGGTTTCTTATATTGACCATAATACTGCCTTAAGCACATGAGCAGCAGCACAACAGCAAATTCCTTTGTCTTTGTGTGTGTGTACCTTTGTCTGTGTCTGATTTTGTGCATCTGAACCACTTGCTGGCAGTATGGTTGTCTCATTATTTGAACTGATTGACTGGCAGAAGACTAACCCCAGACCATGAATCCAGGATACCGATATATGAGATGTAACCAAACTTGTGGAGGAGGGGGGACTGACTGACTGATTGTATGGATAGAAGATGGACTGCAGCTCAGTTTATTTCACCCCTGGTCTAGGATGTGCTGTACTTAATTGTTTAAGAAAGACAAGAAATTTATGTTGGGAGATTTTTTTGTCTCAATTCTGCCAGGCTCCAGGTGATGTGGTGATACCTCTCAACAACTGGCTTGGTGTTCTTTTGGAACTGTTGAAGCACATGCTGCACAGCGCATGAGCAAGTCAGATACCCCAGTGGGCCAGTTTAGAAAAAATCCCCCAGGCTGATATTTTTCTGCAATCCGCACCTGATCATTCCCCCCCCCCCCCCCCCCCCCCACAACCCTTGGCAGACCTGGAGGAAGGTCTACGGCGCTAGTTAAGAACCATATACAAAGCCTCTGAAACATCTGCACGCACATCTGCAGCTTCGATAGCAGCTAGAAGAATAGCCTGGCTCAGTGCGAGTGCCATCAGGGAAGATGTCCGTGGTAAGCTAGCGGGCTTACTATGCAAAGGAGACAACCTGTGTGGAGGCAACCAATTAGGGAGACTGTCTCCAAAATCAAAGATCAAAATGTAGCAGGTCTTTCCCTTACTACAAAAAGTGAAAGGGTTCCACAGCCAAGTGCCCATTTCAGAGCTCAGCCAAGCCGTCTCAGACAGAAGCCTCACTAATGCTGCATAAGCACCTCCTTCTGGCTCATGCCCTCTCATGCTATGACAGTATTTCAAAAGCGAATAGCTCACCAAAACGGTTTACAGAAATAAACAAGAATTTAAAGAATAAAAATAAAAATAGTAAATAAAATAAAAATGTGGGATAATAACCACTAATTAAGTGAATAAAATAAAATAAAATAAAATATAAATAAACTATACTGAAAACAATAAAAAAAGCGTAAAGCAAAAGTAGTAAGAGTAAGAAAAATACAATAAATTCATTAAACCCTAAATCTAATAAATGTCTCCTAGTAATTAAAATTAACTATACTAAATTATTTTACAAAGACAAGAAAAGTCAGAAATAAAAAATAGAAATCAGACTAGAGAGGAACAGTAGATTGCCTCCACTTCTCTGGGCCTCCCCCAATCCAACACATTTTCACTGACTGTGTGCTACTCAAAGTCTGCTGCTTTTACGGTTCTTTAGGCCAGTGTTTCCCAATTTGTTTCACACCTAAAGCAAACCTACATAATAGACAGTGCAGACATGGAAAGGACTTATATGGCCAAAAGGGCTAGCGAACCACTGAAAGCCTCTCGTCCAAAACAGAAGGGGGGGGGGGGGGGGGTAAAGACACATATGAATCTGTCACAATGTATCAGCTCCCAAGGGAGAAGGAAGAACTTGATGTGGTGTGAGCAACAGGCTCAGTTAATTATTTTGGCTGCCACATGTGGCTGACAGAGCTCCTTTACTGCTGTTCCCAGCACTCAAAATAAATTACATCCAGTACTTATTGCAACCTCTCCCTGTCTTACTCAGCCTGAGGCTAAGACAGAGGCTTCAAGGACTCACACAAGAAGACGAGGAGGGGGCTGTATGCTGCACAAAGTAGGTGCCAACTATCTGTGCCTGGCATGATGCCCATTAATTACCACACTCCAGGGCTCATGCTCTCGCTAGAGGAGGCATGCATGATTATATATATTCTCAGAAAGGAGTTCCCATCAGTATAAGAGCCACCGCTGGTGTCTCTTGTTGCTGCAAGGTGCTGAGAGCAGAACCCAGGTGGTGCCCTGGATCAGAGCATTAGGCAGTGGTGACTTTTCCATGGCACACCTGATCAGGTCTGAAGGCACACTATTTGGGAAACACTACCCTAGGCTCTGCTCTGCCTACCTACCTACTCCTGGGGATACTTCCAGCTTCCTCCAGGGTTTAAGAAAAAGAAAAATTATGCTCTGGTCAAAATTATATGTATCACTACTGGGGCGAGCCTGGCCTATGGCAACACAACTCCAGATGGAATTCTGCTTTCTCAGGTCAGCCTAGGAAAACCTTACAGCCTTGCCCCAGCCCGACCTCCACACACCCAATTAAAAAGTATGCATTTGTAATAAGATTTTACATTAAAAAGTACATTCAAAGTACAGTCTTCTGAAGTAAAAATATTACAAACATGTCTACTATGTTTACATGCACTGCTGTGGTGCCAACCAGAAAACCCTGCAATAAAAGTAAAAAGATGCTTGAAACTCATATTTATTTATTTATTAATTTCTATACCGGCTTTCACGACCAAAGGTTGCATCAAGTCGGTTTACATTTAACAAGTCGTGTAATAAACATAGAACTAGGGTAATTGAACTGGTGCAGAAAATAATAGTTACAATGAACAAGGAAATTACCAACTGGGATAGGAGGAAAAAAGAGAAAAGGGACAGGAATATGGGATTAGGCCTATTATATGGGATTAGGCCTATTATAACACGCATTGAGTGTGGGCTTCACACTCAGAAAGCCATGACTAAACTAAATTATAATTACAATATAGTAAACCTCCCATTCATATAGTAACAACCCTACCCATGAAAAGGCAACACTGCAACTATTACAGCAGACCCTAAAACATCAATACTATTAGGAAAAACAGAACAAAATATGCTGATATAGATCCCAACTCAGAAGCTATATATACCCTAACAAAATAACTCATCTCCATCTGACATAGGTAGAACACAATCAGACCCTCATCAAATACAGAATAAAGAGGCCATAAAATATAAATAGAACTGAAACTGCAACAAGCAAGACTCTGTATGCAGAGCAACAATGGATAAACCGAAACATCATCATTTATCATAAAATATCAAATAATAAAATCAAGAAATATAAACTATAATAGTAAAACCATACTAAAAGAAATGAACAAATATTTCATAACAGCTGATGAATAGAACATCCAATAAATAAAAACTAATTGGGGAATTTTTTAAATATTTCCCAAACACCAATAAAATAGGAGACATTAAATATCTATTAAGGATAAAAATATCCACTAGCTGGGAACTTCTGATTCTAGTCACCATAAAATATAAATAGAAATGTGAAGACAAAACTGAACTGGAAACTGCAACAAGCTAGACACATTGGGGTAGATATTTAAAAGCCATTTAGACGAATAACTCATAAATTATCCGTCTAAATGGCTTAAATGACATATTGAGTTTCTTATCCAGCTAAATCATAGCCAGATATGGTGTTATCCAGCTATAATTTAGCCGGATATAAAAGGGGCATTTTGGGGGCATTCCAAGGAGGGGTCTTGTTATCTGGCTAACTTAGCTGAATATCAGGTATATCCGGCTAAGCTAGCCGCATAACTTTAGACCTGCTGGAGGGGGACCTCACGGGGGGGTTGGAAGGGATACCATTAGAGCTTCCTGGAGAAGTTGGTGGAGAAAAAATGTCAATATCTGGTTCTGGGGACACACTTGGTTCTCGATCCCCGCTCTGGTCAAGTGGGCTATTAGGTTCTTACTCCGGGAATTAAAGAGGATCCAAGTGTGAGAGCTCTTCTTCCGCTAGTGGACTAGACCGCTGAGGCTGGCGCTGCTCAGTGTCGAGTGAGGAGAAGAATGTCTTAACAACGTGCAATATCTGGGTCATTGCCTGCGAGGCCTGTGGCTGGGTGTTTTTCCCTGTGCCGGGTGGAAGTTAGTTCAGTTTGGAGGCAGATCTTCTGTGCTCCCTACAAGGTGTAGGCAAAGCCGCCTGCAGTATGAAGGAATCTGATCCTTTATGGTA
Source organism: Rhinatrema bivittatum (assembly GCF_901001135.1). Lineage (NCBI taxonomy): Eukaryota > Metazoa > Chordata > Amphibia > Gymnophiona > Rhinatrematidae > Rhinatrema > Rhinatrema bivittatum. The sequence goes on from NC_042622.1 coordinate 42,351,838, forward strand.
TTCAAATGGTGGTAAGCTTTGTGGCACTGATTTGTGACTCTTAGTGATTGGTTCCTATAGTTGAGGAGATTGCCTCTTCAGATGAGATACTGATGACAGATCAGAATAAACCCTGAGGGAAGATGCAGACAACCATTCCGAGAGAACCTCCGACAGATAAGGTATGACTTCCTTAACATCCGACTGGTCACCCCCATGAGCTCTTCAGGTGTAAACACTAGCTGATGGATGTCACTCCGCTGCTTTATAGACTGCTGGGTTTCCTTCAGCACCAGTGGCGGAGACTTGTTGGTCTTCTTCGTGCTATGTGTAATATGTGTCAATGAATGCGTCGGTCAACTGGAAGGCCACACCAGCTTCAACAACCGTTTCGGCGCATCCGTTGGCTTTAGCGCATGTGTCAGCTTCGGGTCCATCAATTTCGATGTCTGCCTCTGATGCTGCGAGGCAGGCATGACCTGAATTTCTCTTTCGACACTTGCGTCGTGGATCGCTCAGAGGAGATGTGTCGTGTTTCTTTTGTGCGGGTTGATGCAACGCAGTCGACTCTCCCTTATACTTGGAGTGCGTCGAGGGCCACGGGTCAGACTTAAATGATGCTTCGGGCTCCACATGTGATGCCATGAGGCCTCTTTTCTGCACTAGTTCTGGCTCTCTGGGAGTCATTCCCAACTGGCTGTGCTCTTTTCCCATATGGGGCCCTATATGCCTTGCATCCAGGCGATGACTGAGCCAGCTCGAGGCCTTTCTGGATGGGGGCATAAGAGCCTGACAAAGCCTCGCCTTGCCAGAGCCATTCAATTTTGGCTGCCTTCTGTCTCCTGTTTCTCAGGGACAGAGGGACAGTCGCAACAATATTCTTGTTGGTGATCCGGACCAAGACAGAGATAACAATAGTTATGTCCATCTGTTATGATGATTAATTTTACCCCACTGGCAGTATTTAAATCCTGGTGTTTTTTGAGCCATTTGAGCATTTAAAAGTGCTGTTTTGGGGTTACTATAAGTGACAAGAAGGAAGAGAAAGTCCACCATACTACCATCCAGTTGCATGGAAAGAAAAAACTGAAGAGAAGAAGCAACTGCGCGGGAAACCACCGTGCATGAGCGCAGAGCAAAGCTCTGCATACTAAGAGAAAGCTCCGCCCCATGCCGCCAGAGGACGTCACCCAGAAAGCATGGCTAATTTAGCCTGCTTATTGACGGGAAAAAATGTTCTCACTTGTCATCTCCCTAAAGGAACTAGCATTTTCCAAATGGGTAGAACTGTGACTTTATTTCAAGCCTCACTATAGCACTTTACTTGGGGCAGGGTGGGGGTGGTATCAACAGTCACCAAAGCAGTCAAAAGAAGGCTAGGAAGAACACTGCATCAGCTCTCCTAATTGCACCAATAACAATAAATCAAAACTGCTTTTTCACACAGCAAAGCATGGAAGTAATCCACACAAAATTCAGATTACAAAAAAAACATAACATAAGATAAACCCTTGGTCTGACCCAGTGTGGTATATCAAGCCCAGTATCCTGTTTCCAGCAATGGACAATCTAAGTCACAAGTACCTGGCAAGTACCCAAACGTTAAACAGATCCCATGCTACTAATGCCGGCAACAAGTAATGGCTATTCCCTATTATGGAAAAGAAAAGAAATCATTAGTACCAACTATGAATGAAAGCTGGGATCACTGGATGATCACTTTTTTAAGATATGGCTTTCCCCCTCTCCTGATCCAATGCTGGGCCTGGCACTGGTAGAAAAGTCTCTCTCATTCACCACCCACACAGATGTCAGGGCAGCAGTGGGTACAGATTCCCACAATGCCTACAGAAAGACTCCTAGGAACTGAAGCAGTGAGCACACAATGCGCTGCATTACTGTGCTTCTCTCTGAGCCTCAGGAATGGAGATGTGTCAAAGGATTAATGAAAAGATTTCCTTTTAGCAGGCAGTCCCTCCCGGATGCCATGCATTCATTTTGCCACCGGGTTCTTCCTCTTTAAGAAAACAGGTAAAGGACTACACATTAACTTCTTTGTAAATTAAGAGGAAATTCAGCTGATGTCAGAATCAGTTTTCTTGATCCTTACGGTAATCGCTTGTAATAACAACAAAGAAGGAAAAAACAAGAGCAGAAGTCTTCACTGGTTTGTGTTGATGTTGCCAGGGATTAAACTGACCATCACATGGCTTGTATTCATCACTAAATGCATGAACAGTCACAATATTTAAATTTACTGAAATTAGAATAAAGCTGCATTTTAACCTGGCTCCTTTATGCGACCATGACCTCTGACAGTAAATGGAGGATATTTTAAAATATTCTTGTTCCCCTGGCAAAAGCTGCCTCAAAACAAAACCAGTGCCCGTCAGAATAAAGTTTGCCAGTAGCTCTCCCTCTGGCACTGGTGAGATGAGGTGGGTGAAAGGGTTAGAGAGGTTTGACCCTAAAGGTTCCTACAATCTCACCATGCCTGAGGAAAGGGAAGCCAAGCACTGATGCAAAGAGCAGCTCTGTCCTGAAAAGTAAACTCTGCTTTCAACTATTTCTTTCTGAAAATGATATTGACTGCTTCAACTTTATTTCCATCTCTCCTGCCCTCTGACCCAAAGACAGGTCAAGAAGGAAACCCTCCTAGTCTGTGAGCTCCTTGTCCACTGAAGGATGCTCAGGGTCTGAAAAGGCAACATTCTGTTGGCCACCTTTTGTTATATGTAAGCCATTTTCATCAAACCAAGGAAGTACAACACTACCTTCCTCCAAATGAGAATTTCTATTTTGAGTCAGCAGAACAGCCAATTTAAGCTTCACACTTCAAAGTGAAAGCTGCTTCCTGAACAGTCATTTGTATTCAGCAGTGTGTACTCAACAAACCTCTACATGTCCCAGTTCATGTTGCTGTTGTACACACACACACACACACACACACACACACACACATCAGGAAGTGACAAGCATCTGGCCTAAGGCGAACAGGAGGGAAGCCAAGGCTCTACTGCCTTCAGCAGCACAAACGATCCGACAGGAGGGCACAAAGGGGTTCACAGATTGCCATGCACAATTCTCTTGTAACTTCAAATTCTCTTCCTTCCCATCCCTCTCTGACTCCCTTACACGCTGAAGCCAACAAAGAAAGCTCATGTACTGGCTGGAAGGCCACCCAAGCAAGTCCATCTCATGTCCAACCTCCTCCCAAATCCTTTCAAAATAAACTCCAACATTGTAATGTAACTAATTGTTTGCTGGCATGTTCAAGCAACATCTTTAGCTCCTTTCTGTGCTGGGAGTATAGAACTTTTGAAAGCTAATCACAAATGGATTAGGTTATGTATTTATTTATTTTAAACACTTCTAAACCATTTCCCCACCCATACAGGTCGCCAAAAGTGACGGACAATAAATTGACATAAAACAACTAGGTAGGTCCTACACAAATCCACTGCTGACAAGTTGTCTGGCGATCTTCCTTTCCACGCATTTTCAGAAAACCGTTAAGCCACTGTAGTTCAAAATCAATAGTGACGTGACGACAAAAACTGCTTGCAAAGTCCAGACTTGCTGCTGAGAATACAGATCAGCTTCTGAAACCTGCGGTTGGTGTTTCAGCATTGGGTGGCTGCTCAGATCATCCTGAAGGTTAAAGGTTTGAGGCAATAAAAAAGTGGCATCATCCTGCAGGTGGTATAAATCTTTCCTCTTACGAGTCTAGTGGGAAGCTTGGGTGGCCACAGGCTGAGAATCAGACTGGCCAGGGTTCAAATACCACTTCTCCCACTGATGCTCTTTGTGACCTTGAGTACATAACATCTCCCTCCACTGTCCCAGGTATCAAATTAGATTGTAAGCCCTGTGGAGTAGGGAAATATCTACAGTGCATGTAATGAGATGGTACTTGCCTGAAATAGGGGTTTGAAACAGCAAGGAATTAAATCCAAAAATGCATGTAATGTCACCCTATAGTGTGACAAGCTTCCTTGGCCTCCCATGTTTCACTACACAGAGTTTTGCACATCTGATACGAGGATCCCACACTCTTGAAAGCTCAAAAGTACCACATCCTATTTTAAGGATCATTAATGTGGCTTAACAAAAGAGATCAAGACCAAAAGAGAATCAAGTTTTCTCCAGGACCAATACAGCTCGTAGGTCTCTTCTCTGTTAAAGGGAACCTGTACGCGAAAACCTCTCTTTACCATTACAAGGTGGTCAAGTCCACATATATTCAAGGATATTAGAGAACCTTTCACCAATCAGGTTCTGGTAACTTTCAATAAGGTAAATTCCAGGACCACGGTTGAGCTTCACACAAAGTAAACACCTAATCGGACTTCTTCAAAGAAAGCCCTCATGCCTCTGGAGGTATCACCGCATACGTCCATATGTGTTAAGAAGTGCTAAAAAATGAACTTTCAGTATCCATAAAGACTTATATGCGTTATTTTTCACAGGTAAAGATATGTTTACCCTTATCACTGATGATTGACTCTTTTACGATTAGCTTTTAAGAGCTCTACTTCCCGTCAGGGCAGACCTAATGAAGGGAGCAGAATTCTTGAAAACTGCCTGTGCTGAGGGCTTGCTAATCAAGAAATGAAACAAGTACTCCTCTGGGGTGAATAGCTCAGATTTCTTTTGTCCAAGATGTTGCATGTATCGCCCGCGGCAGGCCCGCAACCGGGCCTACTTACCTCCAGCGCCCGGCTCCCAGACCTGATCAATCCTCACTGGCGGAGTAGGCAGCCGCCTGCGCTCCCGCACCCCCGTTGCCTCCTCGACCGTTCCTGGCTCCTCGGCGGACCTCCACGGCTCGTGTTCCCATGTGTGCTGCGGGGAGACGCCACCATCCAGTGTCCTGCTTCTTCCTAGGCGGGACCGCCTTGCCGGCCTTTAAAGGAGCCGCGGCAGGAAACTAACCTGCGGCCCTGAATGATGACATCATCGGACCCTGCTACTTAAGGCAGGGCCCGTCACTCATTCCTTGCCTTGGCAACAGGTCTCCACGCTAGTCGTGTGCTCGTTGCTCGTCCTTGTTCCTGACCTCGTTCCTGGTTCCTGTTCCTGACTCCGTTCCTGGTTCCTACCTAGCCTTTGCCTCAGACTGATTATTGGCTTTGACCCTTGCTACGTCTGGACCACACTCAGGACTGATTACTGGCTTTGACCCTTGCTACATCTGGACCACGCTCAGGACTGATTACTGGCTTTGACCTCTGCTATGTTTGGACCATGCTCAGAACTGATTACTGGCTTTGACCCTTGTTACGTTTGGACTATGCTTTGGACTGATCTCTGGCCTTGACCCTTGTTCTGCTGTACCTTGTCTGCTCTGCCGCCTGCCCTGACTCCAGCCTGTTCCTGAGCACGCCTCTGGTATCTCCCTGGACTTGGCCTACTAGGCTTCGGCCTTCTGCTGCCTGGGCGTCACCTACTCGTTCCGGCCCGTCCTGCCACCCGGGCCTCTGGATCCCTGCCTCATCCAGACCTGCATCGGTCCCTCCGATACCTCTGCTGGTCTCTGGCTACCTGCTACATCTTCCACTGGGAGTCGTCTGATGGAGGCCCACCTAAGACCAGCCGGCCCCGGCACCCAAGGGCTCAACCTGCAGGGATCGAGGGCTGGTATTGGCGAAGCTCCAGTCGGCCTCTGTCTCCTGGTCTGCTCTGCCTTCTGACAGTGGGGATTGACCTACGAGTTGCGTCAACCCCAGCTCGGGCCAAGGGTCCACTACATCCACTACCAGCGCAACACAAGAATTCCCCAAGTGGTGGAGATCCATTAGTCCTTCATATTTTTTGAGGACAAACCTTTTGGAAGCAGACATGAAATTTTTCTTTTAATTTTATATACTGCAGAGCCAGTTATCTTTGCATTGTTTTCTCAGTGTGCCTTCTGTGTCTCCCTCTTCAGTCCTTACCGTCAGTTCTAACAGTATCTCCACTCCAGCCCTATCTTCAGGCCAGGCCTTACCTCCTATTCCAGTCCTATCTCAAGCTCCTGCCTGTGCTTCTGGTTCCAGTTCTTGCCTCCAGTTCCAGTTTTGACTCTGGTTCCTGTCTTATCACCCGTGCCTGCCTGGTCTCCAGTGCCAGTCCTGCCTCTAGAGCCAGCTTGTTTTCAGTTTCAGCCAAAGACCTGCCGATCACCAAAATCTGCGGGCTCAACCCAAGGGGGAGGTGGCTAGTCAGGCGGAAGATCGTGCCTGCCTTTGCCTAGACTCTGGCCCTGCTCCTGCTGGAAAAATCCCCTATCCAGCTGATTCCCCACTTTGCGACACCTACAACTTTGTTGGTTGACCTTTATTGCTTCATAGCTAAGTGAACTATAAATAAAATAAGATGTGCCATGCTGGGCCAGTCCAAGGTCCATCGAGCCCAGCATTCTCTCTCTGACAGTGGTCAGTCCAGGTTGCAAGTACCTGTTAGATCCCCATAGTTGATTTGTCTCTTGTATCTCACTCCCAGGGATAAGTGCTGGCTTTCCTAAGTCTACCTGGCTAATAACGGTTTATGGCAATTGCACTACTTAATTCTATTTGCAGAGAAAGTTAATGAGAATACATCAGACTATAGTGAAAGATGGATACAGGTGTAGTGGAAGCCTGACGTAAAAAAGAAATCACAGTTAGATAACCTAGATTGTCTGTCTTCTAAGGGACCTTATTTCTCTTCTTTATTTTTTGATACGATGCAGCAATAAGTCAGACATAAGATAAATAAGACGCTGATATCCAAACTCCACCAAGATGAACTTAGTAAACAAGTTATTCAAATTAAAAACAAACAGGCATTTGGATGCGCATTTTCGACGCGCAAGCTTTACCCCTTATTCAGTAAGGGGTAACAGCGTGTCCAAAACGCTCGTCCAACCCCCCGAACCCAATAGCGCCCGCAACATGCAAATGCATGTTGATGGCCCTATTAGGTATTCCCGCGCGATTCAGTAAGTAAAATGTGCAGCCAAGCCACACATTTTACTTTCAGAAATTAGCGCCTACCCAAAAGGTAGGTGCTAATTTCTCTGGGCACCGGGAAAGTGCACAGAAAAGCAGTAAAAACTGCTTTTCTGTGCACCCTCCAACTTAATATCATGGCGATATTAAGTCTGAGGTCCCGAAAGTTTAAAGAAGTAAAAAAATAAAATAAAATAAAATTTGAAATAGGCCCGCGGCTTGAAAACCGGACACTCAATTTTGCCAGCGTCCGGTTTCCGAACCCTTGGCTGTCAGCGGGCTCGAGAACCGATGCCAGCAAAATTGACCGTCGGCTGTCAAACCCACTAACAGCTGCCGCTCCTGTCTGAAAAGAGGCGCTAGGGACGCGCTAGTGTCCCTAGTGCCTCTTTTTACCGCCGGGCCTAATTTAAATAAATTTATTTACTGTATCACGCGCACAGGAGAGTGGGCACTCGCCCGCTCTCCCACATTTTTTACTGTATCAGCCCAAAACTATTTATAAGCGCAACAAAAGCTTTCCACTTCACCAAGGAGAACAGAATGAAACTTCTTAGCTCATGTGAAAACAGCTCCCTGCTCCATCTTGGAACTCACCCAGCAATTCATCATCCAGTTGCCAGATGGTTTATGGTTTATTAGGTTTTTATAAACCGTCACATCAGTAGTAAAACCATCATAGCGGTGTACAATTAGTAAAAATAGAAATACAATAATATAGTAAAATACAAATAAAATAGGTTAAAATTAACTAAATTGATGTAGCTTTAAATGGGCCTAAAATAGCTCTAAAGCATTAATAATGAAGGTACAAATACAAGCATTAAATAAATAAGATAAAATAATATAATAAAACCAATGTCTCATGCGGCAGAATTTTGAGGCGGCAAAACAATGCCTCTCTCAGAAAGCCGCTGTGGCATCCGCCTTACCCTGCCTGCCCCTAGTGCAGTTGCTTCAGCTCAGGCTGGCGCTGGCCAAAAAAACGGGGAGAGGCTGGGGGCCGCCGCCAAAGCTCAGGACAGCGGTGGCTGAAGAAAGTAGAGAGGCTCGGCTCGGGGCCACTGCCGGAGCTCAGGCCGGCAGCAGACGAAGAACAAAAAGAGGCCGGTGGCGGCCGAAGACTGGAGAGAGGCCCCATGTGAGAAGGAGGCAGCTTGCTTATAAGTGTGGTTGTGTGCGCTTGTGTGAGGCAGTTTGTGTGTTTGTGAGGCAGCTTGTGTGTATGGGCATGTGTGTGTGCTTGTGTGTATGTGAGTTTGAGATGTAGCTTGTGTGAGTTTGAGAAGCAGCTTGTGTGTGTGTGTGCACATGTGTGAGGCAGCTTGCTTGGGGGTGTGTGCTTGGGTGAGAGGCAGCTTGTATGTATGTTCACGTGTGTGAGGCAGCTTGCTTGTGTGTGTGAGAGAGAGAGAGAGATTGCGAGCCTGGGGGGAGAGAGAGAGCATGTGTGAGGGTGCTTTCATGTGGGTGCCAGAGAGAGGAAACCTATGGGGGAGACAGGGGGGGGTGAAGTGGCAGGGTATGGGGGGGCAGCATCTCATCCCTCACCTCAGGCAGCAGATTGCCTTGAGCCACTCCTGCTTATGCTAATCTTTGCTGTACGATTATACCTCAGGAAGAAGGACAAGCCAGCAGCCTCACCATGGCTCCACTGTGAAACTCAAGCTTTAAAACTAACTGGAAGAACCAGATACTAAACTAACACTGAGATTTGTTTTAAGCATACATTTTCCCATCACAAAAGGCAACGCATTATCAGGCCAATGCAATATCAATGCGCTAAAAAAGTGCGTCCAACCTGGACCCACTTTTTTTTTAACTCACGCACAATCACCTCTCCCAGGCACTCGATGCAATAGGCAAATGAGCCGTCACGCTAAAAAGGACGCGCTAGGGATAAAATGTGCGTCCTTAGCACTTCCATGGCATTGAGTGCCCAGGAGATGTAGTTGTGCGCTGGTTAGGAAAATGGACGCTCTTAAATTGAGCATCTCTTTTCCTAACCTGACCGCTTTAAAAACCTTTTTTTTTTTTTTTGCTGCTTCTGTGGTTCTTCCTGCTTAATACTGCGACAATATTAAGTCGGAGGAACCACAGAAAAGCAGTATTTTCTGCTTTCCTCTGCATGGCTTGGGGCATCTCAATACTTAACGTAAGCTCCAGGGCTGGCGTTAATTTTTTAGTATAAAAGTGTGCGCATCCAGTATGCTGTAACTTTTTACATCGGGCATACTAGCTAACAGCCTCATCAACATGCATTTATATGTGAGGAGCACTATTAGCTACACAATTGTTTGGACGCGCGTTTGGATGCACTAATCCCGGTATTGCATCGGGCGTAGGTCTAGCACTTCCAAAACGCGCGTCCAACCACGCATTTAGTGGCACGCTAGCCTTAGCGCCCGATATTGTATCGGCCTGTAGATGTAGAGTATACAATAACTTAGCCTTGGTTCTCCCAATAAAAGGATCTGGATTACTAACGCTTTTTTTCCCCATAGACACAAAATGGGAAAAAAAGCGTTAGTAAATCAGGCCCAAAGCTTGTTATTGTGACCTTACAATATATAAATCTGTTTCCAGACATGGTAAATTGTGTTTTGTTAATGCATTCCAGAAAATGAAAAACGATCCCTACGCTCACCCGAGCCTCAGCTTCCTGTGCCCAGCACAACGTCTTCCACAGAGGCTCTAGCTGAAGGGAAACGGAGACCTGCTGGGCTTGAGTCTGAACGGACTCTACTGCTTCATGGCTCCCATAGTTCAGAAGTGAACATTTTGCCCATTCCTTATGCATGGATTGGCAGAAAAATGCTAAAGGCAAAGATATACATCTCGAAAAGAGGAAAGGATTTGATCACCCAACACACTCACCACAGGTAGAAACGGAAAGAGGAAGACAAATGCAGCTTTGCCTCGGGATTCTGGCACGCCCGCCTGGTACGTCATAAACTGAGAACTAAAGGGTGTTTTGGACAGGACTGGGGGGGAAGAGGATGAGGCAGAGGGAGAGAGAGAGAGCGATGACTGAGCTCCAGCAGCACATAACCAAATAATTAAAAACAGGCTTGTCTCTCAAGTGCGCTGCTGATGGCTTTAAGTGTTTTAGTCTAGAAGAGAGCCATATCGCGCCCTCGTATTTCGAGACCGAGAACACTGGGAGGCAGAACAGATGTCTGCCAGAGCCTGTAGTATGATGCTCTCCTGTGGGACCTTCCCGAAATGTGAAGGCCTTGGGCATACAGCAGTGTACTTGTACAACTCGCAGAAAAACAACGCGGTATTTAGGCTGCTATTGCATGACCTAAAAATATGTTTTTATAATGTCTGTTTCTTTGTGTGTTCTTCATGCTCAGATTGCTTTAGTATCCTCCTTATTGGTAGAATGTAAAAAAAAAAAAAACTGGCTATTAAACAAACCTAATTGGTTCAAGCTGTAGATAATTAGAGACATATGATGTTTTCACCGACTAATAAAATACTTTTTACACTTCCATTTTGCCCAATACCGCTGGCCTGGGAGAGCCTTCCCTTGTTAGATCTCAGAGGTTAAGCAGGGTGCAGCTCTAATGGATGACAACTGAGGTAGAGCTGCTGCTATGGGTTGCAGACGGCAATGGCAAACGTCTGCAGTTTTCTATGAAGAAAAGGATGTTACAGGCACCATGGCGAGGTTATGAGCATCCCACCCAGGACTTCATTTATGGGGGGAACAGCCTAGAATGTCGGTCCACCACTTCTTTTCAGACTTAAGAGGAAGAGTAGCTGGAGTGTTTCGCTCCAGCCCCTCCCCCTCTAGACAGCCTGCAAGGAAGAGGGGGAAATGAGCCGGAAGAAGACAAAGCAGAGAGCAGCCCCTCTGCCCCCTCCCATCCTGAAGCAGCCACTGCAGCCCACAGGAATGAGCACAAGTTTCAAAGGTGGGAGCAGTAAGGCCAGTCCTTAATGCTTCAGTCCTGGCCACTATACTACTGCTCACAAATTTCAGACTTGTGCTAATCCAACTCCATTTTGTGTCGGTTACTTGGGGCTTAATTTAGAGTGGATCGACCTAAAACAGCATTCTGCCACCTTTTTTTCTGGGATCTGAGGAAGGTGTTGCCAGGGCCAGATTTAGGTTTTGTTTTGGGCACCCAGAGGCAGGACTGCAGAGTGTGTGTGTGTGTGTGTGTGTGTGTGTGTTATGTGTGTGTGTGTGTGTGTGTGTTATGTGTGTGTGTGTATAGGGGGGAGGCGGGAGCCCCTGGAGATCAGATAGTGAGTGAAGTCCCTCTCCCTCCACTCTCCTCCAGAATCCCAGGGTGCCACAGCAATTCCTCTCTGAAGTGTAAATCGGTTCTGATGGGGGAAGGGTGGCTGGAAGCTGAACCCTAGTCGGGGCTGGGGATGGAGGAGGAAATGTTTGGGAGCGAACTCCTGGCTCCAACCCCTCTTCCAGGTCATATCTAGCCATGCGCCCGCTCTTCGCCCCCTCCTTGCCCTCCACAACTCCACTTCCTTTTTTGTTTACAAATGAAGCCACCAAAAAATGGGTAGAAAGAGGACAGGAAAAACAACCACCACAACTTTTCTTCCTGTGGGCCTCCAAAAACCCAGAAACTATTCTTTGGCAGTGTTCGTGTAGCAACCTTCAGCAAATAATACAGGTAACAGCACTGCCTGCTAACTGTTTTATAACAGGACTTGTATACTTCATCCATAGTGGAAACCCAGACATCCTGCTGTAACTCAAATATCTTCAAGAACACATTAGTCCATCCTGTGCACTAAAGGTTTTCCCCCCATTTTATGTCGAAGGGGAAAAATGCTTAGTACATAGGATTCTCAGAGCATTCTTTTTTTTTTTTGGCCTGCAATTTCTTCCTGCTTCTTTGGAGTGCCGGCTCAGCTGGAACTGACTGATGGCCCCATGAACCTTTGAGTGCAACCATCCAGGGATTTTCCCCTATTTCATCCCTGAAACAGGTACCAGGGCCTCGGTTCCTGCTCCGTGAGGTTAGAGCGAGGGCGCCAGACCTGCTCCCTTTTGCTATGTCGCTTGTCACTTCTATAGCGCTACAGAATGTGTGCCTTCTCCGTCCATCTTTTGATGTAGTCAAGCCACATAGGACAAGAGGTCCTGGGGCGGTTATCATAGACAATCTGGTTACAATTAGTAACACTCTTATCTGGGAGAGCTGGCACCTCTGAAAGGGAGGATTTTAGGCTGTACTTGCACATAGAAGGGAGCATAATAGTTCGAGACTGTTGTCCAGGCATAGGGTACTGTAAGGTGGTAAGTGCAGCATGGCCAATGCTCTCGTTAATGATTCCTAAATGTCAAGAGGAGAGCCCCCCCCCCCCCCAATACCTCTGGCTGTTAGGTGATGCATGGAGGGTCGCTGACCCATGCTGGCATAGCTGAGGCATCTGTGCTATTAAGGGGAAGATTGTATGTACTTTTCAAAGGCTGTAAAGGAGCTTGTTCTTGAAGCCCCAAATGTAACAGAGAAAGGTTAGGAGTCAATCACTGTTCATAATAGAGCCATGGCTCTTGCACTGTTCTGGAAAAACATTTATTTAAAAATTTTGCATACAGTGCAAATCAGCCAAAGCCACTAGGGCAGTTCACAACAATACACATGCATAATAGCTGTAATAAAACAACTGTTTGGGATCCTGCCAGGTTCTTGTGACCTGAATTGGCCACCGTTGGAAACAGGATTTGGGCTTGATGGACCCTTGGTCTGACCCAGTATGGCAAGTCTTATATTCACATCCCCTCCCAACTCTCTTAGTCCTGTCACTGCGGAGACAGTTCTTTTAGTACAAGAATGTGGATGCCGACATTGGCTGCTAGGTGTTGAAAAACAGCGGGGGCTTCCGTCTCCTAGAGGCTGTGAACCCTGCCTCCGCAGCATCTCCAGCCACAGTGGACCTGGGGAGCAGTGCCCTGGCCCAGGAAAAGAAACCCAGGTTTTAGGTCTGGTGCTGGTACTGAGCCAATGAATCAACCCAAGAGTCATTTTTAATGACTGCTAGTGGTGAGCATCTTGCAATACCAAACTTATTAAACATTCAGAAGTCTGTCCTAACAGAATGTTCCAAGCACCCCATGTTTAGACAATGATATAATAGAGGTCTATAAAACAATAAGTGGATTGGAAGAAGTAAACATAAATCGATTGTTTTCGCTTTCAAAAAGTACAAAGACTAGGGGACATGCAATGAAGTTACTAGAAGATGCATTTAAGACAAATAAGAGAAAAAACATTTTTACTCAACCTATAATTAAACTCTGGAATTCTTTGCTGGAGGATGTGCAGAAAGCTATTAATGTAGCTGGGTTTAAAAAAGGTTTGGACAAGTTCCTGGAAGAAAAGTCTATAAACCATTATTAAGGTGGTGTTGGGGAAATCCACTGCTTGTCCCTGGGATAAGGAGCATGGAATCTATTGAATTTAGGAATCCTGCCAGGTACTTGATACCTGGATTAGCCACTGTTGGAAACAGAATGCTGGGCCTGATAGACTCAGCATGGCAAAACTTATGTTCTTAATATAAGAGGTCTTCTGTAGCGGAAGGACGGCAAAGCTAACAGGAGGAAAGCACGTCGGTTATTTGTAGATCTGAGTTAAACAGCAATAATTAAGAAATAGTCACCTGCCAATTTTGCTGCCTCACAGTTGTTAACTTCAAAATACGGGAATTACCAAATCCTTAAACTTAGAGAAACAGAGCTGGTTGAAAGCTGGGATTCAGTTTGGCATGTGAACAGCTAACAATGTGCATTGCCCAACTGTGTAGCATCAAGTAAAACATTCACCAAATTATCTCCACAAACAATGAAATCTTTCATTTTGTTATCTATGGAAAGCCTTTTGCAATTAGATTATTCTTAGTCTGAAGAGAAAACAGACAGGGTTCCTAAAAGTGAGACAACCTGATGCAGATAACAGCTTGTGCTCAGACATGAATCTGATTAATATTCTTCCCTGCACACTAAACTCTCTAGATCTGTAACAAACCAGCGACAAGAATTGTAGCAGAAGTCACGGATTTGCAGGAATCTGACAAGGCCATGATGTGAATCCTTTGGCTATTGAGCCTGAAAGGAGACTGAAACTACCAACATTTCAATTAGGATATATTTCTTTAATAAGTCCCCACCAACCTGAATCTGAGCTGAATTTGAACACTTATGGATTTCGATTTTGCTACCCTTAGGCACTGTTGGTGCTGAGCCCTCCCTGCACAGAAAGGAAGGGGAAGGATTAGGCAGCAGAGAAGCTTTTCTTTCATCTGTCAGCTTCAGCCTCAACCCCTTCCCTCCTGTTCTTTGCTTACTGCCTGGTATTACTGCCTGGTAAGGGAGCGGCTAGAGCAGGAATCAGTGATCATCATTATTTTTCAAGAGGGGATCACTTTAGCAAGAAAGCTTCAATGTGAGAGCCAGGATCGTTGCCAGCGCACTGGGGAAGGTGAATCCCCCCTCCAATGATGTGGCCAACCCAACTGCTTAACCATACTCAATTCGTTCCCATACATGCTCTCGTGCTCCACCTCAGCTCATCTCCACAGCACACTCTCCCTCAACCCCATATCAGGCTGTCTCAAGTCCCACCCACCTTTCCTATCCGCCTCCATCATCCTGTCCCTGCCCCTGTCCCCTCCAAGCCAGCTCTCTCCCAGTTTGTTAATTCCCCCAACCGCTACCACTCCAGATACTTGCTGCTGGCACCACCTCTGGAACAGCTGTTCTATTTTCTTCTGGCATTCCATGGCTCTCAGCAAGTTTGAGCCATGCGGTGTCTGAACTCCTGAACCGTTCTTACAGTCTCACAAGAATAACACAGGAGCCTGGGAACCATGCAGCTTAAACTCTCTGAAAGTCACTGCATTGAAAGAAAACAAAACAGCTGTTTCAGAGGCAGCTCAAGCAGCAAGCCTCTGGAGAAGACTGGAGAGAGTGTGCACTGAGGGAAGAAAGCCAGGGAGCTGCACGTAAGGACAATGGAAGCTGCCAGTGGCTCTTGGGCCTTATGTATAACACTGCCTTAGGCTTGCTGGTGCTGTCATGCCCCCCTCCTGCACAGGACAGGAGGGGAGGAGATGGATAAGGGAGCATAGCAGCTTTTCTTTGTTCTGCTCTGTCTGCTCCAGCCTCAGCCCCTCCTCTCCATTCTCTGCATGCTGCCTGGGAGGTGGAGGGGAGGGGCTGAATGAGAGTCCTTGCATCTGGGAGGAAGTAATTCTTTATATGGCCTGCTGCCCTAGGCCCGGCTCTAGTGTGCCTATTGACAAATCCAGGTGGATCCTAGAGGTGAACGGTTGTGTAAAGGCCGGCCTGAATTTATATGTAGACCTATTAGACTTGTTTCTAGGGTGGTAAAGTTCCTGTCCCCATCATCCTGCAGATCTCTAATCCCACCCTTAGATCTTAGAACCATCCCCTCCTGCCCCCACCATGCCTTCCAGACTCAGGAGCTCCACGCCAGTGATGTATCCTCTATCTGGAGTGAGCCCATGCACAGGGATTAAGTCAGACTGCACTCTCTCAAGTCCACACCCACTCAAAGCTTCCATGTGAAGAGACAGGTTGGCCTAGTCCCCCTAATGTGCTTAATGCAGTTGGAAGGAGGGAAAGGTTTGGATGTTTGGGGTGGTGGCCACCACTGCACTGGTTACTGCATCAACAATGAAATCTGTCATTATGAAAAGGTGCAAGGATTCCCACAAATACTAAGTCATAAAAGGCTGATTTATCTCAAGATAACTGTAACTTAATTAAAGCAGAGAAAAGAGGACACAATCTGAAAAATACACCACATTTAATTCAGACAATTTACTGCTATAATCTATAGCTATCAATAAAGTTCAAATTCAAACTTTAGCATGCACATTGGCACAACCTTTACAAAATTACCACTCTACATCAGATGAGGGGGCAGGGAGGACTCACAAAATCGAGTTTCTATTTCAATACAATAGCTGCTTGTGATTTCCTCTATATCCATTATTGTCCTTCATTCCTGCTTCAGTCTTCTTATGTCATTTATTCCACACAATTCTTCCTTCAACTGATCTTATTTATTATGATTTATTAATTGTCTTTTTGAAAGTAAACTTTCAACCAAGGCAGTATACCATGAACCTATCTCTCCTTTTTCCATATGTTCTCTCATTACACCTCTTTACAACTTCTTGAGTCTAAAATGTATTTAAAAGTAGTGATAAACATATTTTCACAACAGTTGGATCCTCATTTTAACTTAACTATTCTGGAAATATTTCCACAGTCCCTCCCCTCACCCAGCTGCTTCCACCATTCCCTCACTTTATGATCACTTCTCTCAATGTTTGTCTCTATCACTCTCTCCCCTCATGGTCTCTTGCCTCAGCAGCTGCTGCAGTCATTACCCCACCTGTTGCCTCAATCCCTCCTTTCCCCAAGATTGCTTTCTCCCCCTCCAGCTTCCATCAATCCCTCTTCTCGTAGTCTCGTACCCTTTCTGCTGTCTCCATGCTCCTTATCCCCAAGGGTTCCTGAGCCCTCCTACTCAGTGGTGGGAAAATTAATGGAGACTCTGCTGAAGGAAAGGACAGTGAACTATCTGCAATCTAGTGAGTTGCTCGATCCTAGACAGCATGGATTCACCAGGGGAAGGTCCTGTCAGACAAATGTGATTGGGTGACTAGAGAATTGGATTAGGGAAGAAAACTTGCTGTGATGTATTTGATATGATCCCACAT
Organism: Rhinatrema bivittatum; assembly: GCF_901001135.1. NCBI lineage: Eukaryota > Metazoa > Chordata > Amphibia > Gymnophiona > Rhinatrematidae > Rhinatrema > Rhinatrema bivittatum. The sequence goes on from NC_042622.1 coordinate 42,368,523, forward strand.
AGAAGACTCATGAGCAAAATGAGAAGCTTGGGAGTGGGTGCCAAGGTAGCAGTAAAGATTGCAAACTGGTTGACTGACGGGAGACAGCATGTAATGGTAAATGGAACCTGCTCTGAGAAGAGATAAGGGTGTTAAGCGGAATGCTAAAAGGATCGGTGTTGGGACCGGTTCTGTTCAATATCTCTGTGAGCGATCTGGCAGAAGGGGTAGAAGATAATGTTTGTCTATTGTAGATACTAAAGTTTGTCTATTGTAGATACTAAAATCTGCAACAGAGTGGACACGCCTGAAGGAGCAGAGAGAATGAAAAGTGATTTAAGAAAGCTTGAAGAGTGGTCGAAGATTCGGCAGTTGGGATTCAATGCCAAGAAGTGCAGAGTCATGCATCTGGGGTGCGGCAATCCAAAAGAGCTGTATGTGATGGGTAGTGAAAGACTAATGCACACGGATTGGGAGAGGGGCCTTGGTGTGATAGTGTCTGATGATCTGAAGACTGAAAAGCAAAGTGACAAGGCAATAGTTAAAGCCAGAAGAATGCTGGGCTGCATACAGAGAGGAAAAACCAGTAAGAAAAAAAAGAGGAGATAATGCCCTTGTACAGGTGAGGTCTCACCTGAAGTACTGTGTTCAGTACAGCTACCCGTATCTCAAAAAGGATAAAGACAAGATAGAGGCAGGTCCAAAGAAGAGCAACCAAAATGGTGAGGGGTCAGCATTGGAAGACTTATGAGAAGAGGCTGAAGGATGTGAATATGTATACCTTGGAAGAGTGGAGGTGCAGGGGAGATATGATACAGACCTTCAGATACCTGAAAGGTTTTAATGATGCACGATCGTCAAACGATCGTCAAACCTAGAACTAGGGGTCATGAAATGAAATTCCAGGGAGGACGACTATGAACCAATGTCAGGAGGGTGGTGAATATCTGGAATGCCCTTCCGGAGGAGGTTGTGTGGACGAAAACAGTGAAGGAATTCAAAGGGGCTTGGGATAAACACTGTGGATCCCTAAAGGCTAGAGGATGGAAATAAAGAAAAGAGTGCATGGTAGTAACTGGGGGTAACTTGCTGGTGTGGCAGTTGCTACCCTTAAAAATAAGCCTTGGTACTGTTAATACAACTCCATCATTGCCTCTGCTTCAAAGGCAGTGGGAAAAGGGGAATTGGATTCAGACATCAACCGAGCGCCCCAACTTTTACGGTTTGGGAAACAAATAAACATGGGGGTAACTTGCTGATGTGGCTTTTACTACCCTTAATCATTAAGCCTGATATTCTTGATGCAGCTCCAACGTTGCTCTCTGCTTCCACAGTAAGGGTTAAAGGAAATTGGATTCAAACAGCATCCAAGATCCCTAACTTTTAGGGTCTGGGAAACTGATAAGCACAGTGCAGCAGATACTGGCTTAAGCATAAGCTTGCTGGGCAGACTTGGTGGATCATTTGGTCCTTTTCTGCCGTCATTTCTATGTTTCTATATATGTTACCGTTTCTCATATTCCTCCCCAGGATCCTAACCCAATTGCTGCCTCCATCACTCCTCTTTCCCCAAGGTCCCTGATGCTGCCTCCATCACTCCACCCCCGCCACCTCCATTACTTCCCCTGCCTTCTCCGCCCTCGCCATGGTCCATGACCCCATCTGCCACCTCCATCTCTCCTTCTCCCGCCCAAGAACCTCGACCTCACCTGTCGTGTCCATCACTCCTGTTCCCCCCAATGTCCCCGATCCTACCTGCCACCCCATCACTCCTTCTCCCCCACGGTCCCCGACTCCACCTGCCGCCTCCATCAAGCCTTCTCCTGCAAAGTACCCGACTCCATCTGCCACCTCCATTACTCCCTCTCATCCAGGTTCCTGACGCCTCCATCATTCCCTCTCAAGATCCCTGATCCTCTCCTACTGTCTCCATCTCTCCTTCTCCCCAGGGTCCCTGACCCCCTCCTGTTGCCTCCGCCTTTGTCCTCCTTCTGCCCTCTCCACTTCTCGTCCTTCCCCCAGACTAAACAAGACTCCCGCGCCCCGCTCACCTCATTCATCCTCTGTCCCACTTTCCACCGTCGATCGAGCTCTCGCCGGAGCCTCACCGCCTCCCTCCAGCAGCCGCAAGCATCCCCCTGCCTTGCAGTCGGACCCCGGCCGGCGCCTGCCTCCGTCACCACGGCAACGCCCAGAGAGCAGTCCCCGAGCGCGGCGAGACTCGCCCGCATTGCTCCGCCTCGCTGCTACTCCTCTTCCGATTGGACAGTTCACCTCTCACTCGTAGTGTGGGCGGTGCAACCAACATTTGACAACTTTTATTGGCGAATGTGGGCATCAAATAAATGAGTTTGACCAGCCCTAAGCGCCTTCTTTTTTTTTTTTTTCTTAAAGGTGCAGTACAACTATGAGCCAACAAAATATTGAATATAGGACGTACGTGGGAAACAATGCTTGTTGCTAAATTTTCATTCTGTTTAAGAAGAAGCCCCCAATATATTTGATAAAAAAATATTACCATGTTACATGTTATCTTTCTTAAAAACTCCTCTACATCAGAGCTTTTGAGTCAGATTTTTTTTTCCGCTAGAATCTGGAATGCACTTAAGACGTATCCAAAGATTCTGCGGTACATAAACTTTCGAGAGCACAAAAGTCCCATCGTCAAATCTTTCGCACATGGAAATGTGCATATATGTCTGGATAGCCCTGGATAGCTGATGGACATAAAATGGGCACAGGGTGTTCTCCAGTCAGTTCACAAGACCTTCTGCGGGGAGAGGGGAACTAATGGACTCAAGTTCTGTTACCTCTCAAATAAGACCAATATTCCAAAGATATTTGTTCCCCACAGCACAACCTGTCTCTTTACTTCAGTATAAGATCTGCAAATATTTAGAATAGCAGTTGCATTTCATTCAATATGAATCGGCTGAAAAAAATACATCTTCATTTCCACTTCACCACGGTTGTTCAAACATGTCAGACAGAGACTGTTAACCGCTATTAGTCTTCAGTCCTGAACGACTCTTCAGAAGTTAGAAACCAGCACTGAGCATTTTTCACTTTACTCCAGTCCAGACAGTTAATTAATTTAAGATGATGAATTTTTGTCCTGGCTATTTATTGACTTGTTTATTTAAAATAATTTATATTCCATCAATCCACAATTCTTGGTGGATTACAGCAGTACATGCATAATCTTAGAAAAAAATATACACACAAATTCAAATACAGATTTAAAATTAACAATACAAAACATAAAATAATTAAAACTAAACTAATATTATTTATTTGTTTGTTTGTTTGTTTAAAGCTTTTTTTTATACCGATATTAGTAGCAACATCATATCGGTTTACATTAGAACTAAAGGTTGAAGGTTTACAAATAACAGGTTACGGGGATGGGATGAAAGGAACCAAGGTGCAAAAAGGAACTGAGAAAGCAAGCAGAGAAAGCTGCTGAAGGTAAAGGCATAAGAGTTGCAAAAAGGAACATAGTTGCAAAAACATAACAGTTGCAAAAAGGAACATGTTTATGAATTATTCAATGGTATTTTGCATATCTCATCTGCCTCCATAGGGGCGCAATGTAAGGCCTGGCTGAGAGCCAGCAGCATTCATGATGAAACTCATAAAAAGATAGCGGATGTACCATATCTAGGAGAGCACCTCTTCGGAGAAAAGCTCATAGAAATGGTTCTCAGAAAAAGGAACAGAATGTGGTGGTCCAGTCTCTCAACAGGACCTGAGTATCCTTCGAGATGCTCCTCCTTTTATAAGAGACTGTATTTTCAGACACGCCCTTTCCAATCTTATCAATGATATCGGCTCCCACCTCTTCCGGCTCAGCAACAGCAGTGACTTCTGCCTAGACCTCATCAACAGGAACGATGTTAGCCTAAGGCAACTCAACCAATCCAGACAAAACCTGGGCCCAGTTTTTTATCCTTCCAAACTCTCATCAAGCATACTCTCCAGTGGAAGGCAGAATCCAGTCCTACCTGAAGGAGTAGAACCAGATCACAAAGGACCTTTGAATTCTCAAGATCGTGGAATTTGGGTACCGTTTGCATTTCTCCCGGCTACCATCTCTTCCTCATTGTTCGACCCTTAGTCCAGTTCCATCTCACTTGATAACTCCGACTGGAAGTGGAAGTCCCTGCTCCTCAGTATGGTCAGGGTTCCTACTCCCGGTATTTTCTGATGCCCAAAATATAGGAGGGATTGAGACCCATTCTGGATTTAAGAAAACTGAACATCTTCTCTGCGAGAAATTCAAAATGAATTCCCTCAGCATGATTCTCCCTTACATCCAGAAGAGAGACTGAATGTGAGCTTTCAACCTGAAAGATACATATGCGCATATACCCAATCATTTCTCCCCTGGCGCTACCTTCATTTCAAGGTGGATTCTTCCCATTATCAATACAGAGTACTCCCCTTCAGCTGTTGGCAGCTCTGAGCAACTTCACCAAGTACCTTGCAGTAGTAGAAGCATACCTACAGCATTAGGGAGTCCAAGTCTTTCCATTGTCACATCAAGCTTCCAGTAGGAAGTGTTACTCTCCCTGCAAGAGGCAGTTCAAATTCTGCAGAACTTGGGATTTCTGGTAAACTTCAAGAAGCTGAATCTAGTGCCGGCACAGAGAACAAAATTTATCGGAGTATGGATAGATTCACTGCAGAAGAGAGCTTTTCTACCGTCCGAATGAGCAAACATCATGAAAGCGCTGATTCACAAGCTACTCACCTCACAGCGCTCAACAGCCAGAGCAATACTCATTGTCTTGGGCCATATGGCCATATAACATTTCACCAACTAATATCAACATAAAACAGGAAAACCCCCAAAGAGGTGGGTACCCGACTCAGTTTAAAACCTAAATACCAAAAGCTAATATATAAAAATGTGCTTAAAGCATCTTTCTAAAACGGTACAAATCCATTTCCTCCCTAATTTCCACTGGAAGTTTATTCCAGAGATTAGGTCCTGTGATTTTAAACATCCAATTTCAAGAATGTTAATTTTGTTACTCTGAAAGAAGGAATTTCCAAAAGACATTGGGACAATGGTCATAATAAATGACTTGGTCAATGCCATTGCACTGATGAAATACATGGTGGAGGTAAACTCCTTAAAGACCTTAAAGATTAATGCTAACACCTTAAATTTTGTTCACCAACTAATTGGGAGCCAGTATAAGGAGGCTAGTACTGGCAATATATGTTCCCTTACCTTCGAACCAGAGACCAATCGGGCGGCAGAATTTTGAATTAATTGAAGTGTTTTCACATAGGAACTAGGGAGGCATGTAAACAACCCATTGCAATAGTCTAAGGTGGATAAAATTAACAACTGTGTCACTAACCACAAATCTGAGTAGCTAAGTAAATGATTCATATAACATAGAAGGTGCATTTTATAAGAGGCTTCTACCAACGCTCTGAAATTCGGACAAAAGGATAGTGAGGGATCTATCTGAACTGCCAAATTCCTGACCTGGTCCTTAAGTAGTATTGGCATCACTTCAAACTGAATACTTGGCCAGGTGTTGATACCCTCTGAAGGGGATAATATCATCACCTCAGTCTTTTTAATATTAAACTTCAATTCATTCTTATTCAACCAAGTCTTGATCTGGCTCAGATAATCCAGTCATTTTGCCTGAGCTGCTTCCAATGAATCTAAGATTGGGAAAAAAAAACAAACCCCTGTATATTGTCTGCATAGCATTTAAACAATACCTTCAATTTAGAAAGTAATAAACAGAGGAGAGATAAATAGATATTAAACAAAATTGGTGATAATGAAGAGCCCTGGGGTACCCCTGTAGGAAGTGACTATGGTCTAGACCTGGCATCCCCCATTTCTACTCTATAAGAGCAATCTATCAAAAATGAGGAGAACCAGGAAAGGACCTATGCCCAGGGCTTTTAGACATTCCAGCAGGATCTCATGATTTAATGTATCAAATGCACAAGAAATAGATATTTTGTCCTTGAACCAAAGCCCTGATGAATATTGTCAAAAGAATCCAACAGTAAGGTTTCTGGAAGAATTCCAAATTGTGACCTGTCTAGAAAATTACAATCTGTCAAATACTATTTTCTCTAACAGTTTTGCTAGAAGTGGCAAAGTGTAAACTGGGTGATAGTTTGATCATTCATGATAATCTATTGGTACTCTTTACCAACAGATGAACCATAGCCATCTTCAATTCATTTGGAACATAACCCTCCATTATGGATGCATTAATTAATCTTGTATTAAACGGACTAACTTCAGCATCCAAAATTTTTATAATTGCCAAAGAACAAGAATTAAATTTACAAAAACTATTCCTTTGTTTCTGTAAATAACTCATACCTCAGACTGTGCAGCTGGAACAAATTCTTCCTATGAAACTGAGCTCTTTTGGGTCATATCAGTATCCATTTGACTTTGATCTTCAAAAGATTTACCAATAATCACTATCTTCTGGGAAAAAATTTCTCACAAGATTCAACGGTAGAAGGACTAGAATTTTCAGTTGGAACCCTAGAGGCTGTACACACAATATTAAAAAGTTCTTGTGGCCATGATGCTGAATCCAGTCAGAATACCATTTGCATTTAGCTTGGTCTACAGCCGCTCTGTATTTACTTAATTGTGCCTGATAATTAATAAGACTGTTACCTGATTTACTATTCCGTCATTTCTGCTCAGCTTTTCTAAGTTCCTGTTTTAATCTTTGCAAGGTAGCATTGTACCATAAGGTATATCTTTGCCTCTTTATTACTTTTGTCCCTATTGGAGGCTGCCTATCTAAAGCCATAGGTAGCGTAGATTGTGAATATTTATTTATTTATTTATTTATTAATTATTTTTATATACCGACATTAGGCCACTAAGCTATCAGAATCTTGTATCAAGGGATACAAAAGGGCTGGAACCCATTCTTTACGCAACCATTCTATTTCTATAGGAGTTCTTCTAGAAATCGTAAGGGGTTTAGATGTTCTACCCAATTGCAAAGCAAGATGAAATAATAGGCACTGGATCAAATAATGATCTGACCACGGAATTTCCCAAGGAACCTCATAGATGGAATCTATCCAACTATTAGGGACAAAAACTAAGTCTAACATACGGCCCTGTCTAGTCTACATGTGGGTGAATGAACTAATTGTACCCATCCTAATGCCTGCAGAGCCTCCAACATATCCCGACAGACATTTGATATAGGTGTACATTCTATCCAAAGGTTAAAGTCTCCCAAGACTATAGTATTCTTAATATCTGCCTTCATAGCTATCAAACTATCCAAAAACATATTTAAGTTTGTATCCAAAAAACCTGGCGGGGCATAAACTAGACTCCAGCTCTGGGCTGAGGAAAGAAATATCATTTGGAAAGGCATTAATTCCTCTGTTTCAACTATAGACAAATGGAGTGATTCCTTTGCTATCACCAGAGCCCCCCCCCCCCCTTGTTTTATGTGATTTAGAAAACACTACATAATTTGGGAGTGATAGCTCATTCAGCAATTCAGTATCAGAAGGAAGTAACCAAGACTCTGTTAAACATAAGATATCGGGAGTACTGTCAATCAATAAATCTATCAATATTGGCACCTTCTTACATAGAAACATAAAAATCATGGCAGAAAATGATCAACAGTCCATTCAGTCTGCCCACCGAGCTTATGGTAGTTTCTGCCGTGCCATACAAGTCACCCCCTCCCCATACTTATCAGTAAGGGGGTGACTTGTATGACCCTTGTTGGTTGCTGTTTGAGTCCAAAATCCCCATTACCTCTTGCCATGAAGCAAAGAGCAATGTTGGAGTTGCATCAAGAGTTACAGGCTTATTGGTTAAGGATGGTAAACACTGCATCAGCAAGATACCCCTATGCTTATTTGCTTTCCCAGACTGCAAAATTCAATGTCCTTGTTGGTTGCTGTCTGAATCTAATTACCCTTTTCCTCTTTCCCCCTGCCGTTGAAGCAGAGAGCAATGATAGAGTTGTATCAACAGTATGAAGGCTTATTGAATAAGGGTAGTAACCGCCACACCAGCAAGTTCCATCTTCTAGCCTTTAGGGATCCACAATGTTTATTCCTTGCCCCTTTGACATCTTCCATTGTTTTGGCCTACACCACCTCCTCTGGAATGGCATTCCAGGCATCCACCACCCTCTCAGTGAAGAAATATTTCCTGACGTTAGTTCTGAGTCGTCATCCCTGGAGTTTCATAATGTGACCCCCTAGTACTACTGATTTCTTTCCAACTGAAAAGGTTTGATGAATGTGCATCATTAAAATCTTTCAGGTATATGAAGATCTGCATCACATTTCCCCTGCACCTCCTCTCCTCCAGGGTACATATATTTAGCTCCTTCAACCTCTCCTCATAAGTTCTTTGATGGAGACCACCCACCATTTTGTTCACCCTTCTCTTGACCGCCTCCATCCTGTCTTCATCCCTTTTGAGATACGGTCTCCAAAACTGAACAAAGTACTCAAGGTTAGGCCTCACCAAGGACCTGTACAAGGGGATTATCACCTCCTTTTTCTTACTAGTTATTTCTCTCTCTATGCACCTGTTACGGATCTGCTCCTGTGGAAGGAGGAGTTAGCAATCTGTTAGGAATTGGTTGCTGGATACTCCTGTAGGAGGAGAAGTTAGCAATCTGTTATGAACTGCTCTTGAGGAAGGAGGAGTTAGCAATCTGTTATGAACTGCTCCTGTGGAAAGAGGAGTTAGCAATCTGATATGCTAAGCCCCTAAGAACATAAGAACATAAGAAATTGCCATGCTGGGTCAGACCAAGGGTCCATCAAGACCAGCATCCTGTTTCCAACAGAGGTCAAAACCAGGCCACAAGAACCTGGCAATTACCCAAACACTAAGAAGATCCCATGCTACTGATGCAATTAATAGCAGTGGCTATTCCCTAAGTAAAATTGATTAATAGCCATTAATTGACTTCTCCTCCAAGAACTTATCCAAACCTTTTTTGAACCCAGCTACACTAACTGCACTAACCACATCCTCTGGCAACAAATTCCAGAGCTTTATTGTGCGTTGAGTGAAAAAGAATTTTCTCTGATTAGTCTTAAATGTGTTACTTGCTAACTTCATGGAATGCCCCCTAGTCATTCTATTATTCGAAAGTGTAAATAACCGAGTCACATCTACTCATTCAAGACCTCTCATGATCTTAAAGACCTCTATCATATCCCCCCTCAGCCGTCTCTTCTCCAAGCTGAACAGCCCTAACCTCTTCAGCCTTTCCTCATAGGGGAGCTGTTCCAACCCCTTTATCATTTTGGTTAACAATCTGTTAGAGGTTAGATTGCAGAGCTAGCAATCTGTTATGAATCTGTTGCTGAAGACTCCTGATGGGGAAGGAGTAGCAATCTGTTACCAGCGGAGTGCCTAGAGAGAGCACTCAGCTGTAGAGGAATGTAGATAGGTGGATCCTTGGGCCGATGGCAGATGACTGCGCCCCCAGGAGGATATCCTGAGAGGGACCACCGGCTAGGCTTGAGTATGGAGACAGACACAGATAATTCTTTTATTAGACAGGTTAGTAGAACCACCAGAGGTGGCAGTAGTGAGTTGATATGCCCGGCAGGGCTGAAGTCCCTCAGGTACTGGAACAGCGATCCCAAGGTTGCTGAGCTGTAGAGAAACTATAGATAGTGAGTAAACAGGGTATGCTGTGCTCATAGCCAGAACTAGATAACAAAACTCACATAAGATCTTAAGGAAGCTCAGTAGCTGGAAAGGGTTAGGCCCTCGAGGAGCGAGTACCTGGTTCCAGGGAAAGCTCTGAGAGAGCGATGGTAACTCACAAATGTCTGTATCTGCGATAGCTTCCAGTCAGTAGAGAATCTTCAGAGTGTCCAGGAACATAGGCCCTCGAGGAGCAAGTACCGGTTCCTATCTGCAATCTGAAATAAAGAAAAGAGAGCGAGGCCCCCAAGGAGCGGGTATCCCTGTTAAGTCCGAGGAGGCAGAGTAGCGTAGAGAGACAAGCGAGTCCAAATCAATCCCCGCTATCAATCCTTGCTAACTCGATTCGTTAGCAAATACTGAGTCCTTTTATATTGGAAGTGGATGATGTCATCTCAGGGGGACGCCCCTGAGGTTTGCGCCCTTGCTGGTACATCAATCGGAGTGTGCGCACCTGCCCTACGTCATCAGGCAACATGGCGGATCCACAGCGTCGAGCCGATCCAGGGACGCTGGAGGGAGATGGCAAGAAGACGCCGCGGCATCTAACCGTCCATCAGACCCGGAGGGAGTCGCCACAGAGGTAAAGAGGGTGGAGTGAGGGCATCGAGCAGCGACGGACACAACAGCATCCCAGCATTCTTCTGGCTTTAGCTATCGCCTTGTCACATTGCTTCGCCATCTTCAATTAAGAACATAAGAAATTGCCATGCTGGGTCAGACCAAGGGTCCATCAAGCCCAGCATCCTATTTCCACAGAGGCCAAACCAGGCCACAAGAGCCTGGCAAGTACCCAAACACCAAGAAGATCCCATGCTACTGCTGCCAGTAATAGCAGAGGCCATTCCCTAAGTCAACTTGATTATTAGCGTTTATGGACTTCTCCTCCAAGTTCACTACACTAGACACTATCACCCCAAGGTCCCTCTCTTGTTCCATGCACAATAGCCCTTCACCCCCCTTCCCCTCACATACAGCTCATTTGGATTACCGCACCCCAGATGCATGACTCTGCACTTCTTGGCATTGAATCCCAGCTGCCATTTCTTGGACTACTGTTCAAGCTTCCTTAAATCATGTTTCATTCTCTCTACTCCTTCTGGTGTGTCCACTCTGTTGCAGTATCTTCCGCAAATAGATAAACTTTATCTTCTATCCCTTCCGCAATGTCACTCACAAAGATATTGAACAGAACCACTCCTAACACTGATTCTTGTAGCACTCCACTTAACATCCTTCTCTCTTTTCAGAGTAGGTTCCATTTATCATCACACACTGTCTTCTGATTGTCAACTAGTTTGTAATTCACGCTACCACCTTGGCACTGACTCCCAAGCTTCCCATTTTATTCGCAAGCCTCCCTTGTGGGACCATATCAAAAGCTTTACTGAAATCCAAGTAGATCACATTGAGTGCTCTTCATCGATCCAATTCTTTAGTCACCCATTCAAAAAAATCAATCAGATTTGTCTGATAGGACCGTCTCATAGTGAATCCATGTTGCCTCGGATCCAGCAATCCTTCTGACTGCAGATAGTTCACTATCCTTTACTTCAGCAGAGTCTCCATTAATTTTCCCACGGCTAACTGGCCTGTAGTTTCCAGCTTTCTCTCTGTTACCCCTCTTGTGGAGTGGGACCACCACTGCTCTTCTCCAATCACTCAGCACTACGCTCATTTCCAGAGATCTGTTGAACAGTTCGTGCAGCGGACCTGCCAGCACATCTTTGAGCTCCCTCAGTATCCTGGGATGAACCTCATCCGGCCCCATGGCCTTGTCCACTTTCAGTTTTGCCAGCTCATCCTATACATTCTCTTCTGTGAATGGAGTTTAATCTACCCCATCTCCATCTACGGTCTTATTAACTAGCGATGGTCCTTCCCCAGGATCTTCTTTAGTGAACACCGAACTGAAGTGTTTGTTTAATATTTCCGCCATTTCTTCATCTGTCTCCACACATTGATCATTGTCACCTTTCAGTTTCACTATACTACTTTGGACCTTTCTCTGATATATCTGAAAAATGTTTTGTCATCTCTTTTTACCTCTTTGGCAATCCTTTCTTCTGCCTAACATTTAGCTTTCTTGATTTCCTTTTTTGTCTCTCAGTTTCACCAAATATTCTTTGCTATCTTCTCATTTTAGGATCCTTTGTGTTTCTTGACTGCTGGATTTTTTTGCTTTTATTTTATCAGCCACCTACTTTTAAGTACCAGATTGGATTCTTATTTCTCTTACTTTTGTTTACTTTTCTAACATGTAGATTTGTTTCCTTTGTAATTGCTCTTTTAGTTTGGCCTACTGTTGTTCCACCTCTCCCATTTTCTCCCAGTTTTCTAGTTCTACCTCCAGGTATTTCCCCATTTCAACAAAGTCTGTATTTTTGAAATGCAAAACCCGGGTCTTTGTGTGACTTCTGTGTATCCTAAATGCGATGTCAAACCATACCATTTGATGATCACTGGTGCTAAGGTGGGCACTCACCCGGACATTAGAGGCATTATCTCCATTAGAGAGCACTAAATCGAGTATAGCTCCCTCCCTCGTGCGTTCCATTACCATTTGTTTGAACAGAGCCCCTTGCAGGGCATTCGCTGTCTCTCTACTTCTATTAGATTCCACAGAAGGGGTTCTCCAGTCTACATCCAGCAGATTAAAATCTCCAACAATCAACACTTCTCCTTTCTTTCCCACCTTCTGGATGTCTAGAACCAGATCTTTGTTTAGTTCTTCTGTTTGATACTGAGGCCTGTATACCACACCAGTAAAAATGGATGCACCATCATCTTTTTTTAGGCGGCCCATAATATTTCTTCTCTACCCCACATTCCTTGCAGTTCAGTTTCTTGGATATTGTTTTTAACTCCTCCCCCTTTTAGGATCTCTCTGTCCTTCCTTAACAAGTTATAGCCTGAGAATCTGTGAACCATGTCTCCATTGACAGCAACAATGTCCATAAGAATATAAGATATGCCCTACTGGGTCAGACCAAGGGTTCAAAAGCCCAGTATCCTGTTTCCATCAGTGGCCAATCCAAATCACATGTACCTGGCAAGTACTCAAACATTAAATAAATCTCAAGCTACTATTGCTTATTAATTAATAGCAGTTTATGGATTTTTCCTCTAGGAACTTATCCAAACCTTTTTTAAACCCAGTTACATTAATTGCTGTAACCACATCCTCTGGCAATGAATTCCAGGGCTTAATTATATGCCGAGTAAAAAATAATTTTCTTCAATTTGTTTTAAATGAGCTATTTGCTAATTTCATGTTGTGCTCTCAGTCCTTGTGTTATCTAAGAGAATAAATAACTGATTTACATTAACTTGTTCAAGTCCTTTCATGATTTTGCAGACTTCTATCATATCCCCTCTCAGTCATCTCTTCTGCAAATTGAACAGCCCTAACTTCTTTAGCCTTACCTCATAGGGCAGCCATTCCATGCCCCATATCAATTTGGTTGCCCTTCTCTGCACTTTCTCCAGTGCAACTATATCTTTTTTTGAGATGTGGCGACCAGAATTGCACACAGGATTCAAGATGTGGTCTCACCATGGAACGATACAGAGATATTATGACATCCATCGTTTTATTTGACATTCTCTTCCTAATTATTCCTAACATTCTGTTTGCTTTTTTTGATCACCACAGCACACTGGGCCGATGATTTCAATGTATTATCCACTATGACGCCTAGATCTCTTTTCTGGGTGGTAACTCCTAAGATAGAACCTAACATTGTGTGACTATTAGGGCCTATAGGTCTTGGATTTTATTGCCCAAATTGCGAGCATTTGTAGTCATTGCTTTCCAATTTATCTCTCTTGATTTGTTGCACTTCCTATACCCTTTTTCTGATTTTTTTAGCTGATTGATTTTGTTATTTTCTTTTCCCACTTCCTGTATTGCTTGGGGGTGACATGTCAATTTCATTGGCCATCTCCTGCCACCCCCATTCTTTAATTTAAATGTCTGATAATATATGATCTGAATTTCTCACGTAGCATCCTCCTTCTTGCTACAAACAAATGTAGGCCATCCTTACCATAAAGCCTTTTGCTGCTCTATACACGACCCCAGCCTCCAATGTATCCAAAACTGCTTTCCGTACACCAGGTTTTGAGCCAGAAATTTACGTTGTCTATATGGCATAGCTTCTCATTTCCCTTTCCATGCTTGGATTCTCTCCTTGCTCCCAGCAAGGCACAGCATAATAGCCACTGGCAGACTCTGGATAGCTGTCCCAAACTGATTTATTTATTTATTTAGACATTTTTTATTTATTTATTTATTTAGAATTTGATAAGGTCCTGGAGATCCCATAGGCTGACTGCTCACTACTGTGAAGAGTTTCACTTGCCAAAGCAGATAAGAGATTGAACAGCTTCTTACTTAAAGGGCTAGGAGAGATTGAATCCTTTAACTGCATGCTCCTGAGGAACGTGCCCTAGCTTCTAATGCTTTTTCACATCCCAGAGGCAACTTCCTCTCTATTAGTGACACTCTCTCAATCCTCTCTATAATCAGACTCTCTCCCTTTAAAGGTCATTCTGTATTCCCCTACAGGAACATCTCATGTGCACTCCTACAGAAGAGGTGCACAAGATCAGGGATGGATTTGATCTGACCCTACCCCTAGGCACTGATTCAATGACGGTGCCATGCCGGCAAACCTCCAAAATACACGCAGCACCCCTCAAAGCGCAGTGAACACAAGGACCTAGTCCCCACTCTTACTGCACTTTGAGGATTGCCCCTGGAGCTGAGGTGTGGGCAGAGAAGGCACTGGCGGCAGCAGTAGGTGAGTTACTTCACATGGTCCGGAGAAGGATTGCCGGAGTGGAAGAGTGCAGAAAATTTGCTGCCCCCTCAAAATTTTTCCACCCTAGGCACAGACCTAGTAAGCTTGTGTATAATTCCAGGTCTGCACAGAACTGTACCAATATCGTCCTTCTGCTAGAGCATAGCTTTGATATATTTTAGAAAGGCCAGGGGCTCTCTACAAACGCATAGTTTATGTAGTACATTCTAGAGATGGTCTAATCTCCTGGCTTCAAATGGAAGCTTTAATACACATGCTTTGGAAAGTTTAAACACTCTTGATATGCTTTTGTAACACTTTCCTTGATAAACATGTCTATAGAGGGTAAGACTGTTATTATAACCACACTAAGCTTTTTACTTGTTCAGCATCTCCTTTGTAAGCAAGCTCTCAATGAGCTATAATGTTGAATTTCATTTTTTTAATTTATTTTCCACCTGTTGTGACTAGTCAGATTACATTCAGGTACTATGTTTGGCCTTCAGTATTTTCCAACATGCTCTTTATATATTTAGATCAAATTCTCTAGACATCTCATTGATTTAGAGAGCAGGCTACTGCCCCGTATTTTCGGTGTAGCACACCCTTCTCCTTTTCAGGTCTTATCAGCTAACGCAAGAGGCGCTAAGCCAAGAACTGTTGTTAGATTTTTTGCTTAGCTGCTCGGAGCCAGCACACTGAGATGATGTAAACTGAAGTATACGTAGAGGCCTTAATTTACATCTTTTATTTTATTTTTCCCTGGAAATTTTCAGTGTTTATTATAATGAACAAAAATGGGGGGGGGGGAAATCAGTGGAAAAAACCCCCAGAAGTGCTGATAAGTGTCTTGCAATAGTAGACATGCAATCCAGTAACCACATTTCATAGATTTTTCCTATTACGTTTCCCCTAGATGTAAAATGAGAGAAAATACCGATTGGGTGTCCTTTCTCCTTGCATATTTCTTGTCTACAGCAACAGAGAAAAATTGCATGTTCCACTTAGAATTAAAGAAGTCATTATCCTAATAGAATCAGTACATGTATACTTAGGGATCTTCGTTATCTGTTTTTTTATTTTTGCTAGGAATTCATCAGTGTTTATTATAACAAACAAAAATGGGAGAATCAGTGGAACAAAATGGCTATGTGTTTGCATTTATTGTAAATCATGTTCAAGGTATCAGTCAATACGATAGCTTCATTGTTCTTCACTTGCCAGATTTGAGTGGTAGGCTCAGACTAGTAAGGTCGTTATAACAATCTGATACAAAAACCATTAATATTTTCCTAGTCTCCCCTTCCTTCCATATGTCATAATAAAGGATTGATATCAATAGAATGGCAGCTTGTGGAATGGTAATGGTTTTCTGTAGTAAATTAAAATGCCAAATCATTTATGGCAAATAAATGCTGAAGCAAAGCTGAGATTTTTATTGTCAAAGCGGAGAACTATCCTGGCACAACTTATCTTTACACTGCCAGTCTAATTCCCCTCATTGTTTATACTGGTAGATAAGTGTCAGTCTGGGTAAAGAGATTATTTGAAAACCTCTAAGTGATAAATTTGATTAGCTCAGTATTATGTCTTGCTGTCTATTTAATTATACCTTGTATTTTCTTAGCTTTCTAGATGCCTATATTTTTAAACAATATTATCAATAATGTTATAGTTGTAAGATCAAGGTATAGTCCATAGGCCAGCACCCCTCTGTTTCTAACTGTGCAGTGCATCAGCAAATTGAAACAACAGCAGCTTGATAGTCATTCAAGCAGGAACTGGCTCAGCATGCCAGGTCAATCCTGTTGCTTCAGTTTTCAGTACCATGACTGTAAACAAATGTCAGCAATCCAATGCAGGATTGATCAGTGCACCTGACGATAGAACAATCATAAAACCAAAACCAAATAAAACAAGATAATATCCCTTTATGTTCTTTTATGTGTATACAAACAAAAATTTTTGGCTGGTTTCATACTTGCTTGCTAGGATATCAAGAAGGATATCACATAGACTCCACAGAGTTTTGTTTATACCAGATGAAAGAGAGATGCTGAATTGTAATCTTCCACAATAAAGGAAACAGTCTGTGATATAACCAATGTTGTCTTATAATTTTTTCAATTCACTTATAATCAATACATGTTTCAATTTAATCAAAGTATGCACTAGAGAGGAAAAGACCTCAGCACTGGGTGAAAACGTCACCGGTCATGAGCCACGAGTTGATGGTGCCCATATAGCCGGTTGAGAATACCTTGAGCAAGTGTTTCATCTATAAGAATTTATGCCCTGAAGCAGCTATACTGCAAAACGTTGGCAACGTCGGCGTTTATTTAAAAAAAAAAAAAATTTTCAGAGGCAGAGACGGCATTGGGAAGAGCTGCATGAAAGCTGAGCAGCATGTGAAAATAATCTTGCTACTAAGATGAGTGCAATTTAAAACCAAACAAACAAAGGGGGTCATTTTCCTACCGTTTCGCACGCAAAAAGGGACTTTTGGCGTGCGATAGCTAAAAAGGGGCGGAGTCGGGGCAGCGTCGGCACCGGAAGAGGAGGAGTTGGGGCGTCGTCGGGGCGGACGCTGCGAAGACTTCACTGGCGGCAATAAGGTAAGCCACGTTATCGCCGCCAGTAGCTCGCCCAATAGCACCACCTTTCACGGTGGCGCTATTGGGTGCGAAAGCCGGAAGTGATAACACCGCAGTGGTGCGAACGCTGCCGGCTTTCGCAGGCCTGCCCCCCCCCCCGCCCCCCGTTACCGCCAAATTCAGGGAGCTCCGTGAAGTTAGAAAATCCAGCCCTAATTTTGTAGTTTGCACTATTGGGCACATTATTATTGATTTATATATATAAAAATAATCAGAAGAAAAAATTGTATAAATAAAAAAGAGAGAGGTTTTTATGACCGTGACCAAACCACCTGGGACCGAACTGAGTCTGTGACGTTTTCACCCAGCGCTGAGGTCTTTTCCTCTCTAGTGCGAACGTTGATTAAACGGAAACATGTATGGATTATTAGTAATTGAAAAAAGTATAAGACAACATTGGTTATAACAAGGACTGTTTTCTTTATTGTGACGTATTTTGAAGACTGTGTTTCCCTGAGTAGAACTGAATTGTAATCTTCTTTCATGCCAAAAAAATTCAATTTTGAAAATGAACTGAAGATTTTGGTCTCCAGTAGTTCCCTTTACTAGATATTCTTTTTTCTCTTTAAGACAGAGGCTTTGTTTTAGAATTCTTTATGATCACAGCTCCTCATTTACTGTAATAACAAGAAAGTGTTGAAACCCTGCTAATTCTTCAGCAGCGTAAAATAGGCCCTTACAGTTTTATTTATACAGTGAAATTTCATTGCACATAAAGAAATGCTTCTTTCCCACTTTGAGGCCAATGCAGTAATCTGTTTGCTAAGAAATTGTACGCTGGATTTCAGCGCACATTCGGGTGGATTTTCAAAGGTCTGCGGGCGTAAAAAGCAAGGTTTACATGCATGGCCGGGCCTTGCGCGCAAATCCTGGTACACGCGCAAGTGCCCGGCCTCTCCAAAGGGGTGGGGTCTGGGCAGGGAGGGGCAGGGCGGGCCAGGACAGCGCCATTCCATGCTGTCCTGGGGATGTGCGCGCCGGCAGCCGGCCAGCGCACAGATTACTTCCTGCTCCAAAGGAATCAAACAAAGAAAAAGTAAGTAGATAGGAAGGGGTTAGGCATTGGGGAGGAAAGGGGAAGAGGGAATAAGGTTAGGTAGGGGGTAGGGAAGTTTGCGGACATCGGATTTTATAACATGCGTATGCATGTTATAAAATCGGTGCGTCTATGTGCACACGCCGGGAACCGCGTGCACATAGACGGGGGCGTGCTTCTTTTAAAATTGACCCCATTTTTAATACCCGGATTACATTTTTTTTAAACTCCCGATGCAATAAGCTAATGCTATGCAAATGCATTGGAAGTTAAAAAAAGGGCGTTGAGTGTAAAATGTATGTTTGGCATAGGATGAACGCATATTTTAACGCAGTAAGCCAATGCATTCCTATTAGCCTCCACTGCCACTTATCTGGATAAATGGCAGAAGTAAGCCTGATTTCTTTTTTTTTTGGAAGGTTTAAAGTGCCAGTACAGTAGCACTGGAAACTTAACTTCATCTCTGACCAGGGGTTAAGTTTCCAGCACTTAGAAAGACTGTTTGGCTAGCAAACTTCTCTGCAATGGGGAGTACTGCTTAATGTCCTCATTTACATGGGATTTCCATGCGAGGGCATTAAGCAGTACTCCCATTTTGCAAAGCACATTTTCTGCATGCTAAACTGCTTGCTGCATCAGCAATAAGTCTTGCTTGCAGAAAATGCGCATTGAAATGCAGACAGAAAGGTGCATTTGGCTGAATGCACCTTTCTTCATTGGCCCCTTAAAATGGAGGTGGGGAAAGGTTGTGTGACAAAGGTGTGAATTTTAAAAGCCTGGCGCATGCTAAACCGGGAGATAAGCAAGTATATTGGGCCAGCACATGCTGAGCAGATTTTAAAAGCCGCCCATGTACGCACATGACTCCTAGTACACACACAAGTGACAAAAGCCCCAAAATGGTGTGATCTAGGCGGGAAGAAGGCAGGACGTGGGCGTTCTGGGACTTTAATATGAAATGTGTGCATAAGTATTTCCACGCACAAGCGCGCACCGGGTCCCCTGTTGCGTAACTTTACTACTGCTTTGGTTGGTGTGTAAGTAATAAAACAAAAAAAACTAGGCTAGTCAGTGGGGGTTGGGGCCAAAAGGGGGAAAGGGAGGCTAATAATCTAGGGCAGTGGTTCTCAACCTTTTTTTGGCCGGGACACACCTGACAGATGGTTCTCACATGCGTGACACTGAACATGCGACCATCAAAGGGCTAAATGTAAACATACATTCTGCATCCTCAGGAATCCCCTCAACCCCCAGCAATGAGTGCAGAGCAGATCTAGGGCATTACCCGTACAACTCCCCATACAAAAAAGATATTCTGGTTCTGATGACATCTCAGTAAAAGCAAAACAAACTCCCTTTACTGCCAGGTGCAATAGCCTTCCTTATGAAAAGACAGTAATTTACCACTAATGCATATCCTATTGAGAAACATAACAAATTAGATTGATACAAATGCCTACTTGCTAGTAAAATACCTCACCTCGGTCACACACCCAGAACTGACCTTCAACAAGTACAGAAAGACCACAAATTATAAATATGGAGACAGAAACTGGAATGGAAAACAAAAAAAGCCACTCTGCATGCAGTGCGAACCTGGAGAAATGGAAAGAGAAATATAGCACCTAACATAGTCCCAGGATCTTACTTCTGGGGGAATTCTGTGCAAAAAAACTTAAAAATCTGCAAAATTCTGCAAACTTTATATTGATCAAAATAACACAATTTACATGACAGTCTTTAAATAATTCACAAATATAAAAGAGAGGGAAAAGGATCAATGTCCAATATCAATCTCCCATCGACTTAATTGACAAATGACAATATCATAAATCAGTCTTTGCTTTAAAGAATTTACATCTGCAGCCTCTCGCCTCGCAATGGGCCGCAAGCTTTAATCAGCTTACAAAGCAAAGTGTAACTCCTTTTTAATCATTTATTGTCATATTGTCAGTCCCTATTCAAAACTTTATTCCAAATAATTTATCCATAAACTACATTCTAAACACCCTTAAAAAGGTATACCAATATGCAAAAACCTAATTTATCGCTTCTCACTCATTATTTTTCACTCTATTATTTCTAAATCTTCTATAAAAGAATACTTAGCCGAGTCAATGTGAAATGTAATCAAATCGTTCCCGACATGAATCATGTTTCGATTGTGAAACAATCTTCTTCAGGGGATCATCTCGCAGTACTCGTTATTTCATACAGCCAATATTCTTCAATGTCCTGGACAAATAATGTCTCACCATACTTGTTCAAAAAAATGGCGCCTCAGCGGAAGACGCTGAGGCGCCATTTTTTTGAACAAGTATGGTGAGACATTATTTGTCCAGGACATTGAAGAATATTGGCTGTATGAAATAACGAGTACTGCGAGATGATCCCCTGAAGAAGATTGTTTCACAATCGAAACATGATTCATGTCGGGAACGATTTGATTACATTTCACATTGACTCGGCTAAGTATTCTTTTATAGAAGATTTAGAAATAATAGAGTGAAAAATAATGAGTGAGAAGCGATAAATTAGGTTTTTGCATATTGGTATACCTTTTTTAAGGGTGTTTAGAATGTAGTTTATGGATAAATTATTTGGAATAAAGTTTTGAATAGGGACTGACAATATGACAATAAATGATTAAAAAGGAGTTACACTTTGCTTTGTAAGCTGATTAAAGCTTGCGGCCCATTGCGAGGCGAGAGGCTGCAGATGTAAATTCTTTAAAGCAAAGACTGATTTATGATATTGTCATTTGTCAATTAAGTCGATGGGAGATTGATATTGGACATTGATCCTTTTCCCTCTCTTTTATATTTGTGAATTATTCTAGAGAGGTGTTCTGCTTCGTTGATTATTGAGTCTTTAAATAATTACATTTTAAATTAAAACAGAAAAAAGTTATTCCTAAGATGCAGAATTTTAAATATTTTGAGCAGCATTTCCCTAGAAATTCACCATAAGAGTGTCCCTTCCACTAGCTCTCCCTACTCCCCTGGCCACTTTGCCCTCTCAGGCCCCACCTCCTCCACCTGCAGTATCTCTCCCCTCCCTCCACCTCTAGGCTCAACCCCTTCCACTCTATTGCCACTCCCAGAGTTTGACCCCATTCTCAGTACTGCCCCTCACACAGGCTCCCTCTGTCCCTCCCTCTCTCACACGCATGTTCCCTCTCTCTAATGCACATACACACATCCTCACACAGGCTCCCTCTGTCCCTCCTTCTCTCTAGTTCACATACACACTTTCATACAGGCTTCCTCACTCTCTCGCACATCCCCTCATACAGGGTCCCTCTCTCTTGCATACACACACAAGCTTCCTTTCTCTCTCACACATACACCCTCACACAGGCTACCTATGTCTCTCTCTCACACATACACAATTTCTTCACACAGCCTAGCACTCTCACATACACATAATCCCTTTTTCATACACACCAGCTCCCAATCTTTCACACACACATATACACTCCTTCACAATCTCCTCATATAGGCTCCCTCTCTCTGGCACATATACTCAAGCACTCCCTCTGCTCTTTCTCACACTCCCCTGCTTACCCCCCTGGTCTCTCTCTCTCTCTCTCTAATACCCCCTCCCCCTCCCCTCTCTTACACTCCTCCCCTTCTCTCTCTCACACCCTTCCCCCTTCTCTCTCTCACACCCCCCTGCTCTCTCTCTCACACCCCTTCCCCCTCCCCTCCCCTCTTGTATACCCCTCCCTCTCCTCTCTCTTACAACCCCTCCCCCTCCTCTCTCTCACAGCCTTCCCCTCCTCTCTCACACACCTCTCTAAACACACTCACTCTCAGCACGCCGGGGCCTTCATCTTCACCTTGAACAGTGCGCGCTCCATTCTTGGCATGCCGGGGCCTTCATCTTTGCCTCGAACGACGCATGCTCCATTCACGGCATGCTGGGGTCTCCTCTGCCATTTGCTGGCAGAGGAGACACCAGGCAATTCTGCATGTGTGTGTGTGTGTGTGGGGGGGGAAGGACTTCTGTGCAAATTCCCCCATGACTAGGATCTGCTATAATGCACTCAAACTAAATCACACAAAAGCATTATGGAATACACTCACAGTAACAACCCTATCTATGAAAAGTCAACACTACAAATATTAAACCAGGCCCTAAACACTAATTCACCTCCTATTAGGAAAACAGAACAAGCCAAGCTGCTATAGAGCCCCCCACAGAAATAATTGTAAAGCTATACTAATAAATGATTCAAAACAGCTGATGAACAGAATATCCAACAACTAAAAACTCATAAAAATTATTTAAAAATGGCCAAAATATCAAAAAAATATTTAAAAACAGCAGTCATCACATAATATCTAATAATTAAAATGGCAGTCAATCAAGAAAAATAAACTTAAAAAGCCACCTTTACTTACCCTCTTCAGCAACTCTCCAGCTCCTTTCCCTTGCAGGCCAAAAGCACACACCAGAAGCAGCAGTGGCTGCTCAAGCTCCTCACAGTCCTCTGCCTTAGGGCCCATAACCAGTCACTCACACATACCCCGAATTAGATCCCATGACCAGTCTGTCTCACATACACCAGTAACTTCCCTGACCAGTCTGTCTTTCACACACACACCAGTCACCTCCCTGACCAGTCTCTCTCTCAGTCACACACATGCTCTCTCACTTACATACAAGCTGTCAATCACACGCAAATGCTTTCGCTCCCATTCTACTACACACACAAGCTCTCACTCATGCATCCAGGCTCCCATTCATACACACACACAAACACCCGCACCCAGGCTCCCATTCACACATGCATGCACTGGGCTTCGCAGCCAAACTTCTTCCTTCGCTGCAGGGATGGGCTCCAGTTGCGCCGCGGCTTTACTCCAGGGGGGGGGGACCCTTCTTTTTCGCTGCCACAGGAATGGGCTCCCTTGGCGGCCTTTCTTCAGCAGGATCAGGCTTCTTCGCCATGGGATACCCTTTCTTCCTGTCCTGTTGGCCAATCGGAGACTTCCTCCCTTCTTCCTACTCCCACTGGCAGAAAGAAGAGAGAAAGTTTCCAATTGGCCCATGGGAGCTGGAAGAAGGGAGGAGGCTTCCCAATGGCCCTTGGGGGCAGGAAAAAGGGAGAAGGAAAACACAACTGGGGCAGTGGGACACCGGGAGCTGCAACACACCTGCTGGTTCTTGGTGACACAATGGTGTGTCGCAACACACTGACTGAGAATCACTGATCTAGGGGGATTTGGAAGTTCTATCCCTTAACTGGGCAAACTGGGAAAACTAGTAATGATGTCGGCGCACGTCCCTTATAAAATTCCCCTTATGCAGCAGAGGTGGCATTTGTACATACATGCACGCATCCATATAAAATTGTGTGCACATGTATGCACGTTCAACCTATTTTATACCATGTGTGCATATATGCACGTATGTTATAAAATGGCTGCATCTTTTGGTGCAAGGCGGTGTATGTGCATACATGTGCGCCCAAGTATTGGTATCAAAGTTACTGTCATACTGTTTACAACGTCTCAGGAACACTGTCTTCACTTAATTCAGTGTTAAAAGTCCAGTACATGGAGACCACGTGATCCGATGAGCAGGTAGAATGCATCCCGACCCTGTTCCCGGTTCTCCCTCCGAAATAGGATATACTACGGAGACTCACCAAGCATCGTGGCGGTCAGATCAGAGCTCGGGGCAGCGCAGCAATGCATCGATCATTTTTTTGCAAAAAATACATGTTGGCAAAGCCGCAAAGGAAAGAAAAACCAGCGGGACGACAAGCAGATCTCAAGATGGCCGATGGAACTCCGAGCCCGCGCCTGACTTCCACTAACGCCGGACTGGTGGAGGAGGTCACCACAGCAGTGGTACAAGCGTTTGATCATCAGTTCTTGGAGCTCTCACAGCAAATAACAGCAGGTAACGAAACATTAGAGGAAATCAAGCATCAGGTGGAAGACACACAACAGAGGCTCGCAGATATCGAAATGGAAACGCAGTCACTATTGCAAACACGGGATACATTTCAAAATAACTATCCCAGCTAGAATCTAAGGTGCATGATCTGGAAAATTGATCCAGAAGGAACAACCTTGGATTCGTAGGATTTCCTGAATCTCTATCTGACAGAGACCTGCCAAAGGTGCTGGAAAACTGGCTAATGGTGTCCCTGGGCCTAGAGGAATTAGATGGCCGCAGTATGGTGGAAACAACACACAGGCTTGGAACCAGATCTCCCGAGCAGACCAGGCCCAGGGTGACAATTGCAAAGTTTTTGAATTTTACCCATTAAATATGGTATAAATAGCAATTTTACAAGCTTACAGAAAATGTTCGATGCTCACTTATGAGGGGAATAGGATCCTGATTTTCCAAGATTATTCTGCAGTGGTCTCCCAAAAGCGGAAAGAGTTTTCGCCATTATGCGCAGAGCTATTTAACAGGAAGATGCGCTTTAATTTGCAATACCCAGCCATGCTCCACATAGAACATAAAGGAGCCTGGAGATCCTTTGATTCAGTTGCAGAAGCCAAGCAGTTCATAAATGACATGGCAAATACCAATTGACTTTGTCTTAGTCTTTTGCATAAAGTCTGGGGGTTTTTTTTGGACTGTTCAAAAAAAGGATGTGGGCTTGGCGAATTTAAAAGCCTAACGCCTTCATGAGGGACTATAACATCACATCCAAGGATTGCAAAGTCATGGTTATGTTTATAATTCTTGTTCCTTGGTTTCCACATAAATAGAAAGGTTAACTATCGGTTATAAATGGAGGGAGAGCTGGTACGGTACGGATAACTCATGTGGTTCTCCTGCCTCCCAAGTTTGGAGGCTTTATACTTGGGCTTGTTAGGTTATAAAGGGGCTTGGAGGTATGGGGGTGGGGTATGGGTATTTGACGAACCTAAAGGGGTTGAGCTAGTTCTTACAATTTTGTATGGTTTCCAAAAGGCAATACTAATTTATTGCAGGGGGGAGAGCTAGTCGTCCACAAGGTAGAGCTGCCGCTTCAGGCTAGGGGGGAGGTGGCCAAAGTGAGTTGCTTTTCATCTGTTATGTGTTACTGGTATGGACCCCTCAGCATAAATATGACTGAAACTTTAAGAGTTATTTCTTGGAACATAGCTGGTTTGGGCTCCCCGATAAAGAGAGCCAAGATGCTACAATCCCTACGGAGACATAAAGCTAAAATAGCCTTTCTGCAGGAGACGCATCTCTCCTCTAGCGAAACTAAGAAATTTACTAGAGACTGGGTCAGTAGGGTGTTCTTTTACCCCGCAGTGGGTAGGAAGGCAGGAGTGGCCATTTTCATTGGGAAGCAAGTAGCTTTTGAGCTTTCCAGTCAATATCTGATGCCAAGGGGAGATATATCATTGTGCTGGGGAAATTATTCGGCAAAGATGTCACATTTTGTAATGTTTACGCACCCAATATTTACAATCACAATTTTTTCACTAATTTAGTATCTATATTACTTCTTCATACTCGAGGGCATTTGATCATGGCTGGCGATTTTAATTGTGTCGCTGATCCCAAATTAGATAGATCATCCCAGACTATACAGCACCTGGGCTGAAGACACACAAAGTCATCCCTTATTTATGCCAACAGTTTCAGCTTGTTGAACCCTGGCGGATTTTGCATCCAGAGCTTCATGATTATACCCACATAGCTAGAGCCCATTTATCAATGTCCTGTATCGATTACATGCTAATATCATTGGCTTGTTTTTCTAGGGTAGGAAATGCGGAGATCGGTCCTTCAGAATTCTCTGACCATTCAATGGTGTGGGTTGAAGCAAGGATAGAGGGACCTAGAGGGGACCAATGTCAGTGGTGTTTCCCATCTCACCTATCACAGGATAAGGCCTTTCAGACCTACTTAAAACTAAATGGAAAGAATATGAGACACATAATTCCCAGCATACGGACAATCCATCTCTCTTTTGGGAAGCGGGGAAAGCAACCATGAGGGGAGAGATCACATTGTACTTAATTCACCAACATAAGTTAATGAACAGCCAAATAATTGAACTTGGGAAAGCCTTGCAGAAAGCAAAAGTGAAATTAACCACCCAACTAATGCTAATAAATAGCAATATTGCGACCTGCTCTATACATTAAACTGTCATCTGCACCAGAGAACTAAGCAGAGTATGCTTTTTTTCTCCCACAAATTATACAAATTTGGCAATAAAGCAGGCAAATTGCTTGCAAACCTTGTAAGAGCACAAAGAGGTAGTTCTTTCATAGAAGCACTCAAAGACCAAAAAGGAACGAGACAAACAACTATCCCTCTTACCTGCAATATTTTTCGAGAATTCTATGAAAAATTATATACGAATGAATCTCCGTCCTCTGCCTCCAAAACTGAAGAAAATGTTTTTCAAAATCTCTGGTTACCTAAATTGTCACCAGCACAACTTCAAGGGTTGAACAGACCCGTTTTCAACCCAAGAGATCTGGAAGGGTATAGAATATAGTCCCCTCCACAAAGCCCCTGGCCCCGATGGACTGAATGCGGACTTTTACAAACTCCTTAAGAAAGAATTGGGGGAACCACTGAGGGCATTTTTTACTGGGGTGTCCTCAGCTGGTTTTTCTAAAGATGCCAAAACAGCGTATATTACTGTCCTACACAAACGTGGTAAGGACCCTTTGTCCCCTGCATCCCATAGGCCTATCTCGTTACTGAATTTTGATTTAAAACTCTTTACAAAAATTTTAAGCCACCAGACTGAATGCAGTTTTACCCTTTTTGATTTCCAAAAGCCAGGCGGGTTTTGTAAAAGCGAGAACAGCTGGCAAACATATCTTGCGTCTATGGTTAGCCATGTCACATTGCAGAACATCTGGGATCCCAGCTTTAGCGGTGGGATTTGATGCAGAGAAAGCATTCGACCGGGTATCATGGGAGTATCTTTTCTTGGTTTTATGGAGATTTGGATTCGAGGGGGACATATTTCATCAAGTATCATTACATTACCAACAACCTAGTTCTATCATTTTGGCCAACGGTCTTAAGTCCTCTCCTTTTGAACTTCAAAGGAGGGTGAGGCAAGGCTTTCCTCTATTTCCCCTGTTATACATACTTTAATTGGACCCATTGCTTTGTGCCATTGATAAAAATCCAAATATTAAATGGCTACAACTAGGACTAGCCTCCTTTAAGGTAGCTGCTTTTGCAGATGATGTGTAAGTTTTTCTGCAAAACCCGGTTATCTCCTTACCCACATTGCTAGATTTCCAAACACAATTTGGTGAATTCTCCAGGTTAAAGATAAATCCGAAGCTCTGGATGTAATAGGTACCTTATAATAGGTACCTTGTAATAGGTACCACCTGGCCGGGCTCATTTCCCCTGAGATGGGTATAATCTGAAATGAAGTATCTTGGTGTTAAAATATACCCTATATGTACATTGTATAGGTTCTAGTGGTGGAGGGGGGGAGGGAGCATGTAAGAGGAGAACACTAAAAGGTACATTGATATTAGAAAGCTCCAAGATTGTGTGTGCACTGTTCTCTGTTAATTGTTTGAAAAATATATAAATGGTATTAAAAAAAAAATCAAGTACACATACTAGATACACACATTAAAGAATGTCTAATTTTAAATCTGGGTTTCAAGGAAATCAGTCAAATCTTCCTGAAGATTTAACCTTGCAGAAGGAATTGTAGGTTTAGGAAGAAAATAGTAATTATTAATTGATGGCATATTCTCTGAGGTAAAACCCAAAATCTCCGTGAGAAATTTCTTCAACGTGGAATAAGGAATCTCACCCATCACTTTTGGAAAGTTTAAAAACATTAAATTTAAGTATCTTGCATTATTTTCCAAACATTCTATTCTTCTTGCCAAAGCCTCTCTGTCTTTGACTGTTGTAGCCTTGAAGTTTTGGGTCTCAATTTCCTTGAAAATTCCACATTAGAAGTCATTGATAGAGCTATGTTAGGTGCTTCTTTTATAACATCATCTGATATACAATTAGTAATGAAAAGTTACTTTAGAAAATTTCCGGTAAACTATATAAATGCTTCAATCAAAATATACCCCAAATTGGCTTCTACAACTCAAGCATGTCACAGAGGGTTCTAAACCCTCCGTCAAGATACTATTGCATTGGGATTTTCATTCTTATTAAGGTTTCCCTGTAAATGCTTGATAAAAAAGGGGGATGAGTGTTACATTTTTTTTCACCTGAACAATTAAAAGCATTTTTGGAATCTAAAAAAACTGCCACTTCCTCCCCAATAGGCACATAAATAATAATAATGCTGAGTAGTGTGTTATTGCCTTGCTGTGAGAATCCGTTTTGTTTTCCTAAAATTGTCTCTCTTAAATTTCTATTCCCTCCCCCTAGTTTCTATAATTTTATTTTTGTAAAAATGGATAATTATGTTTATATTTACATATTTAGAAATCAATATGTTTCCCCACGTATTTCCATGTGCAAAACTTTGTTTTTGTTAATGTAAAATTGGATAAATAAAAAAAATTTGCAGAGCAGCAATGTGAACACTGGTTGGGATAAAATGTGTCATGCCCTATTTTGTGCTACGCCACCTAAAATTATTCTTGTCTTCCAATTCGTTTGCGTGGAAGATTCGGCCATAGCTCTCATCCTTCCGCTCAGAGAACGTGAGCGCTAAAAATGTTTTCCATTGACTCTAGCACCCTCTGTTGTCACATCAATTATCTATTGGTCAAGTGAACTCCATGGAAGATTTGAGCAGAAACATAGAGAAATTCCCTCCAAAGTCCACCTGACAAGTTCCGATGCCACTCGCTATTACCTCCCTACGGAAACATGTCTGGTGATTATACAACAGCACAGTGTACGAACCCCCAGTGTCTCAGAAAGAGGCCGCAGACATCGTATCCGGAAGCTTTAAGAGTGGAACGCTATTAGACAGAAAACTTCCGGTTCACACACCTTCACTTCCGGCATAAATAGCCGCCGACCGGAGCTCGCTCCGCAGCGGAATTTTTGTTGTTTGGTAGAATCGGCCGGCGAGTCGAGCCATCCGAACCGCAGCCATGGTGAGGAGTGTTTCGCTGGTGTCGCAGAGCGGCAGCGGGGCTATGGAATCCGCTATTTCTGTGGCAGCGCGAGGAAGGGGCCCCGCAAACCGACGGGACCCTGCGAGAGGGGAGAGACGGTGCGGGAGAGTTTCAGGACGCAAAAATGAGGGCCGGTTCTCGGGCTCTGCTCGGAATACTACTCTGTCCTCCTTGGTTGAGACTTTTTTTTTTTCTTTTTGCGGCCTAAGCTGCTGAGCACCGGTTTATTGTCGGAGTCAATTTGCGGGCCCCGACACTGCAGGCTCTTTGGAGTGTGAGGTAGAAGAGCTGGGAGGTGCTGGCCGGTCTTGGGGGGGGGGGGCTTGTTGGAGGCTGCGGTGAAATGTTGTGAGTTGGGAAGAGATGCTAATGCTTTGGGAGAGGCCAGAACGTGCTCATTGTTTCTTATTATGAAGGGTATTTCGTTTGTTCCCAGACGGTGGGGAAGAGTAGTAAGATGCTCCAGCACATCGACTATCGGATGCGATGCATCCTGCAGGACGGCCGGATCTTCATCGGGACCTTCAAAGCCTTCGACAAACACATGAACCTCATCTTGTGCGATTGTGATGAGTTCAGGAAGATCAAGTGAGGTTTTTTTTTTTTTTGTGGGGCTGGGAAAGGTTAAATGACGTGATAAGGTGTAGCATATTGATACAAGGCAAAGCTCTAACCTTGATTGTGCAATGCTTGCACTTTAGTGCGTTTGTGTACTGGAGTCTGTACACTGATGTGCCTTTAAAATCCACACTTTAAAATATCAGTAGAACCTATCTTTTCATTGCCTACATGTGAAATCAATTGCAAGCATTTTTACAGGTGCCTAACAGATTATAGCAAATTGCTGTAAAAGCAAAATACTAAAGAACTTCTATTCTTTTTAAGTGTAGAATACATGTTTTACTAATGTAATTCAAAAAGGTCAATCTCTTGATTTTCTTTTTATTGTTCTATAAACTCTAAATTCTATTCAATCGAAAAGTGAGTAATTTAAAAAAATCTACTTTCTGGAGAATGCTAGGTATTTGTAACCAGAACTGGCCACTGTTGGAAATAAGATGCTGGGCTCCATGGACACTTGTCTGACCTAGCATGGGTCATTTACTTATATAAACTGGTATGAAGCTACCTCAATTATCTGTATACAAAAATAAATATTTAAAAGCCTTTGAGTGGGGTACAATATGAAACATACAGGTGGTAAAAAGGAAGGAAAGGTAATGCAATGTCTTATGTTTTTATATATATTTATTTCAGCAAGTGTTCTTAGCTGTTATCTATATACAAGAACACTTAATATTTTTCTATTATTCATTAAGTCATTGTCTAGTACTATCTGATATGAAGTTTGGCAACTCTGTTGTACTGGTTTTCTCCATGCTCAGTTTTTATCTTTAGTTTGCCCATGGTTTTAGATTCTGACTTTTCTTGTGGGGAAGGGGTGTTTTTTTGGAATGCACTTGATAAACATACTGCAAAACAATCACTTTTAATCTAAGGCCCAAGAATTCAAAACAGCCAGAGCGTGAAGAGAAAAGAGTTCTGGGCTTGGTGCTGCTCAGGGGAGAGAACCTGGTTTCCATGACTGTTGAGGGACCACCTCCCAAAGACGTAAGTGCTGGTGGTGGGATTGGTTAGTGCTGTATTATGTTTATAGATATAGAAATAAAGGTTAACAAACAAGCTATTGGACTAACTTTGAGAGCTAGGCTGTCAAGCCAGTAAAGTTACAGCACGGTTAAATTGGGTTGAACTGCATAAGATTAAGACCCTTCAACTGTTTTGCTCCCAAGATCTGAAATGAGGTTCCTTTACTGATCTGCCAGGAACCAAACTACCTTTCTGGGGGCAAAAAAAGCCAAGGTATGGCTATTCAACTAGACCTTTCCCCTGCTGGCTCATTAGGATAAGGGTCCCCCCCCCCCCCCATTCATTAGATTTCAGAGTTAACTACATTTAACATGTTATACCTGTCTAAAATTTAACTTCTGTAATCTGCTTTGAGACCAAACTTGGCAAAAACAGAATATTAAATGATCGTAAATAAACTTATGCCTATTTTATCTTTATATGCCAGATAGTCGCAGATCAGTAAAGGAATTGAAGGGAGCTTAACAGAGGGGACACAGTAAAATGTCATAGTTCTGAAGGGGCTATGTCTGATTTTGTATTTGGGAGAGAATTTGGCATAAGAAGTGTCATGGGTGAAGAGGTTCCTGCATATTGGAGATGGTGCACGGGATCTTTAAATCCACTAGTAAATATAAAGGAAACATTGTTTTGGTATAGCCTGAGTGTGTGCACTGCTGTTTAGTGATGTTAGTTTTTCACATTTTATATACAGTTTGTTTTTGCTTTTACAGTTAAAATTGGCAGGTACTCATAGTTAGCCAGTAGTATGACTGAATTTTAATTATCAGAGTACAGTTCAAGCATTATTATTTATCAAATTATGCTGGGATTTCAGCCTAAATACTTAGTGGGCAGGGTTTCTTCCTGTTCTGGCATTTTGAGTAAATGGACAGAAAGATCTTAAGAATATCTCTACAGTATCAAAGGTGGAAGTGGAACATGGTGTGTGGGGTTTTTTTTTTAAAGCTTGAAATAAATCATATTTTCCTGCTGTTTTTCATCTATCAGTTATTCATAGGAGTGAAACATATGTAAAATGTTTGCATTTGTGTGTAGACTGGTATTGCTCGGGTGCCATTGGCTGGAGCTGCAGGAGGACCTGGAGTTGGTAGGGCAGCTGGGAGAGGAGTACCTGCTGGTACACCAATGCCACAGGCCCCAGCAGGTCTGGCTGGCCCAGTCAGAGGAATTGGAGGACCATCCCAACAGGTGAGTAGTTGCCTTTGACTTGTTCATGAGTGTGAGAAAATGGTCTAGCTTGTGTTGTATGTTGCTTCCCAAGACAATGCTATGATCTGAAGTAGTTCTGAGAGCATAGTGTAGTGCTTCCTTTTTGTGCTCTGGCAATGGCATAATTCTCTGGCCATCCTAACCAGTGATTGTGACCTCCAGTCTTCTGCTAGCAAACTGACTAGAAGACTGCATGGTTGTCTTGTGTGTGTGTGTGTGTGTGTGTGTGTGTGTGTGTGTATCCAAAACTTCTGAGGTATCTGCAGGGAGATGGCTTTAGGAATAAGCATGTTCTATGGGAATGTGCAAGTCTTCATCCTCCTGTAGTAAACCTGCTCCTGGTTTGAATGATCTTTCTGATACAGGTGAAAAGGTGACCTAATTTTCTATCTAGATGAGAGGAGAGATTGTTGGAAAAACACACTGAATATTACAAGAACAAGTGTGATTTTTAAAGAAGTACTGCTGTTACTCAGAGCTGGGGATGAGTTAAGACCTTTTCTGTTTATATCTGAGATTTCCTAGTGTGTAGCCAGATGGACTCAGGACCATTGAGTTATGTGCTTTTCTGCTAGCAGATGGAAGACTGAGTCAGATTTCAAAGCTGACGTCACCCTAGATATACCCCTGCAGAAACCTCAGCTCTCTTCAGTATCTCTCAGTCTCCTAGCAGATGCGGACACTATCCCACACACTACAGTGTTAAGAAAATTACAGCAAGAAGACAAAATTACCTTAAAGAAGATCGAGCCCTGCTCTCCTGTGGTGATACCTAAGGGTCCCTTCCCCAGTCGAGAATTCCTGAGGTGACCTCTGATATCCCTCAGCTGTTCCTTGGTCCAGTAGCCGGTTCCTGGCATGGATTTAGCCCCCAGAGTGGCTGAAAGGCAGCAAGTGCAGAACAGAGCATGGCGGTGAAGGTAATTCCCTCTCCCCCTGCAGCTGGAGACCGTCCGGCACACGATCGGTAAGCAGAAATCTTTAAATTCAGGTCTCTGGTCTCAAACTTGGATTGCCGTACCGATTCCTTCTTCTGGTGAATTTAAAAAAAAAAAAAAAAAAAAAAAAAGAGGAGCACAGATCAGATTGAGCAGCCTTGTTTGCACTAGGCCCCGATACAATGCAAGGGTCCACACATGGAGACCCTTGAGGGGTACCATCTTACGCTCGGGGGGGTCATCAGCGCCATCTTCCCTTCTCGACTGGCAGGATGCGCAGGGCAGGCCAGGCGGCTGCTGCGCCTAACTTGCGCACGTCCAATACAGAGTGCACAACTGAGTGCATCCGTGTGCATAACTGCACACATACACATAGAGACAATGGCACCAGTGCCCAAGAAGGCACTCTCTTTACACAGCCTGAACTGGAGTCCTGCCTGTGTCAGCATTGTGAAGAAGCCCGGGGGGAAACCAAAACCTGGTCTCCTACTGTCGGGGGGGGGGGGGGAGGAAATGGATCTGGAACTACTACTGACAATAGCTCCCTGGATCTCTGTGTCTCCAAGATGGCTTCTCCACAAGAGGGCACCTCTGAGGGCCCCTACTCAGACTCCCCCTGGGATTAACATGGACCCAAGGACCTTCTCCTGGTTAGAATTTTTCTAAGGGCTGCAAGCCTTCGTTCAGACGCTATCAGCCTCGGCTGCGCTCCGGGCTCAACCACTGCTGGAAGCACAAGATCCTCCCAGCCCTACTTGAATGCCTCAAGACATGTCTCGCCTAACCAAGAACTTCCCTGACAGGGACCCAGATACCTCAGATGGTGACTCCCTGGAAGGAGAAATCCCTCTAGGATTGGAACCATACCGAACCATGCTTCGCTTCTTCCACAAGGATGAATTGCCAGCCCTTGTTTCCCAGACTCTGAAGATGCTGGGTATTCCAGGCACAGATCCTATGGTGGAAGCAAAGAACCACCCCATCTTGTTTTCCCTTCGTAAAGCCTCATGCTACTTCCCAATGATGGAAGCCATCCAGGAACTGATTGACCTGGAGTGGGATGCCCCGGAGGCCAGCTTCAAAGGGGGTCTGGCCTTGGAAACTCTAACTTCTAGAATCAGTGACCAAGGAACACCTGCGTTTCCCGAAAGTGGACACTATGGTCTGTACTGTCTCAAAACAAACTATTCCTGTTGAGGGAGGGGCTGCATTGAAGGTTACTCGGGATAATGTGTATAACTGCACTGGTGACTTCCTGCTTGCTCCTCTCAAGAGAGGCAAAAACACGAACGTATACCGGTGAGACGATAGAACCTGCTGCAGCCTTCATGACAGATGCAAGCTCAGACCTGGTGCATAGCCTCTAGTGGCAGCCAGAAGACAACTATGGTTTTGGAATTGGTCCACTGATGTGACATCTAAAGTGAATCTCACAAGAATGCCCTTTAAAAGATCTCTCTTGTTAGGAAGTGAATTGGAGAAGTTAACCAGCAAATGGGCAAATCCCCAATGCCTTGGCTACCCGGAAGGTAGGAGTAAAAGATCTCAGCGTTCCTCCCCCAGAAGAATCAAGGGCAGAGGCTCGCAACGCTTTAGACCCTACAGGAACTCTCTCAGTTCGAGCCCTTTCGGAACCAACAGACCAAGAGAGGAGCAGGCTCCAGCTGTGCTCCACAATGAGAATGGGCCAACCCAGCCACAGGAAGAGGAGATGGGGGTTGACTTGCCCTCGTCTAGCAAAGATGGGTTGCAATCATGTTGGACAAATGGGTACTAAACATCATTCAAGAAGGTTACTCTCTGGAGTTCTGCAGCATTCCTTAAGACAAATTTATCACCCTGCCACTCCCACACCAAGAGGCTGGCAGTGGAAGCCACTCTGACAAGACTTCTCAGTCTGAAGGCAATAACTCCAGTTCCCATGCCTTAAAATACAGAGCACTATTCCATCTATTTTATTGTTCCTAAGAAGGATGGATCATTCCAACCCATCTTCGATCTCAAGAACATCAATTGCGGATACTATACTTCTGCATGGAGACTCTTCACTTCGTCATAATGGCAGTACAACCAGGAGAGTTTCTAACCTCCCTGGACCTCTCCAAAGCCTACCTTCACATTCCAGTCCATCGGGATCACCAGCGTTTTCTACACTTTGCGATACTGGGTCACCATTACCCTGTTCCGAGCACTACCTTTCAGCCTAGCAGCTGCCCCCAGAACATTCTCCAAAATCATGGTGGTTGTGGAGGCAACGCTGAGGAAGGAAGGGATCTTGGTACACACTTACCTGGATGACTGGCTGATCAGGGCAAAGTTTTTGGAAGAGAGCCAGCAAATGACCAGCAGAGTCAAGAGCCTACTGCAGGAACTCGGTTGGCTCATGAACACGGTGAACAGCAATCTGCAGCCCTCTCAATCCCTAGAGTACCTGAAGGCCTGTTTCTACACCAAACAGAACAGTCTTCCTCCCTCCCCCGAGGAGAAGGAAACTGATGGAACAATTACGACGATGACAATGCATGCCCCAAGGTATGGGACTATCTTCAAGGCATCAACCCTGGAGGTTGTCCTGTGGGCAAAGGCCCACATGCGACTGCTCCAGCACTCCTTTCTGTGACAATGGAACCCACTGTCCCAGGACTACTCAATTTGCCTCCAATTACCAGCAGAGGTACGGTTTCAGCTCCAGTGGTGGCTACAGGAAGACTACCTAAGCAGAGGAGTAAGCCTATCCCCACAGAACTGGATCTTGCTCACCAGATGTGAGCCTGAGAGGGTAGAGAGCACACTATCAGGAGCTGATGGCCCAGGGACAATGCAACAAAGAGGCGGAATGGAACATAAACCGCCTGGTAGCTCGAGCAGTCAAACTATTATGCCTGCAATTCAGCCACAGACCCAGAGGCAAAGCCATTTGAGTAATGTCAGACAACACTACAACGGTGGCTTACATCAACCACCAGAGAGGAACCAGCAGGTGTCTCTGGAGATAGACCCTCTCATTGCATAGGTGGAGTTAAACCTACAAGGGATCTCTGCCTCCCATATCACAGGAAAAAGACAATGTCTCAGCAGACTTCTTCAGCAGAGAGCCTAGACCCAGGGGAATGGATGCTGTCGCCCACAGCCTTCAACTGATAGTAAACTGCTGGGGCCTCCTAGCCATGGATCTACTGGCCACCCATCTCTGTGCCCAAGTCCTAGGTTCTTCAGCTGCAGACGAGAGCCACACTCCCAAGGGATCAACGGTCTCATCCAGACTTGGCCAGAGGAAGACTTACTGTATGCCTTCCTCCCCCATGGCCGCTACTGGGCAGGGTCATCCGCAAGATAGAACATCACAGGGGACTAGTTCTGCTAGTGGCCCCGGATTGGCCAAGACTACCATGGTACACAGACATGCAAAGACTCCTTGTGGGGAACCCTCTATGCCTACCTCCACACAGGGACCTTCTCAGACAGGGCCCAATTCTTCCCGAAGAGCCATCTCTATTCTCTTACGGTCTGCCCCTTGAGAGGACTCGCATGAAGTGCGGTTACTCAAAGGCCGTGATTTGACACCCTACGCCGCACCCGCAAGTTCTCCACATCCCTGTCATACATACAGATCTGGAGAGTATTTGAAACCTGATGCGAGGACTGCAGGATACTCCCGCAGACGGCCAAGATCCCCATGATGCTGGAGTTCCTACAGGATGGTATGAAGGGGTTGTCACTCAACTCCCTCAAGGTCCAAGTAGCCACACTGTCCTGCTTCAGAGCTGAAGTGGACAGTTTCCGGCTATCAACTCATCCAGATTTGTCCCGCTTTCTGAAAGGAATTAAACAGCTCTAGCCATCCCTATGGAATCTGTCTAGTATTAGACTTCCTAACAGGGGCTTCCTTCAGACCAATGCACGGTCTGTCACTACGCCTCTTAACATTGAAGATGGTATTCCTGGTGGCAATATGTTCAGTTCGTCACATCTCTGAACTACAGACACTATCCTGTCAGGAACCCTTCCTTAGGTTCACTCCTGGAACCATACAGCTGCGCACTGTCCCCTCCTTCCTACCGAAAGTGGTCTCCGATTTTCATTTGAACTAGGCCATCTCCGGATGAACTTAGACTCAGACTCACGCCTTCTTTGCCATCTAAATGTCGGCAGAGTCCTGGGGTGATACTTGGAAAGATCGGAAACTGGTGTGTGAAATGGATCACTTGTTCGTTCTTCACAGCGGGAAGAAGCAAGGAGAAGCGGCCTCGCGGGCAACCATAGCCCGCTGGATCAAAGAAGTAATAGATAGGAAAGCCCTTACCACTTCAGGTTAAGGCTCATTCTACGAGGGCACAGGCAGTTTCTTGGGCAGAAACCAAGCTGCTGTCGCCCGCCGAGATGTCAGGTGGCAACGAGGTCCTCCATACACACCTCCATGTTCTACCGCCTGGATGTTCAGGCCCGAGAAGACTCAGCCTTTGCAAGGGCAGTACTAACTGGGCCATGGGCAGCCTCCCGCCCTGTTCGGGAGTAGCTTTTGTACATCCCACTGGTCCTGAGTCCATCTGGCTATGCTCTAGGAAATGGAGAAATTACTTACCTGAACTTCGTTTTTCCTTAGTGTAGACAGATGGACTCGGCATCCCGCCCACAGCTGCCCCAGAGAAGGAGAACCTTGGAAAGCGAACCTCGAGACTAAGCAAATACGAGTAAGCCGCGGCCTACCCCATTTCAAGACACCCACAGTTTGTCCGGTGTCTGTGTTAATTGGTTGGGTGCACTGGAGGTCTCCAGTTTTGAAATCAGTTGAACCAGTTCAATCAAGTTTTTTTTGTTTAATCCAGTTAATTAAGCAAGATATATCCACAGTGTCTTTTCGAAGAGAATACTGAAGAGCTGAGGTTACTGCAGTAGTATATCTAGAATGACGTTAGCTTTGAAATCTGTCTCCCATCTGCTAGCAGAAGAGCACATAACCCACTGGTCCTGAGTTCATCTGTCTACACTAAGGAAAATGAAATTATCCGGTAAGTAACTTCTCCATTTAAACTTCTCCCAGTTCTCTAGGTATAGTGTTGTGTATCCACAGTGGTGGTGGGATTTTAGTTTGAATCACCTCGTGCCTGTCATTCCTGCATTCACTATTTTATCGGAGTTTTCAGCTCTGTCCTCAAGTATCCCTTAGCCATTCAGGTTTTCGGATTAGTCCTAATATGCATGAGAGTTGCATGTACTACCCCACTTTATATAAATGTGTCATTTTCATATTAATTGTGGATATTCTGAAAACATGACTGGCTGGGGGTATTCAGACAGTTGAAAAACCCTGATTTTTATATAGATTGCTTAAAAGTAATGGTATCTTAGCAGTTTGGATATATAGTGATTGTGATGAATGGTAATTGCTGTTCATTAATACTCAGTATAAGGGTCTTTGAGCTACAACCCAGTCTAGTTTTCAGGTTGTTCAGAATAAATAATGCAGGGTGCATATTTACATTCAGTGGAGGTGGTGTATGCATATTCTTATTTATTGTGACGCTTGACTTGCCACTCTAGCACTGCCTGGTAATGGAAGGACGTCATAAAACAGCGCATGTCTTTTATAGCAAGAATGGTTAGGCAAAGTTGGATTTTGTTCTGATTGCAATCTGGCTTCATAGCCGAGTTTTAACCCTTTGTGTCTGGAAAGTAACCCTCCTGATAAAGCATCTCCCACTGGGCCTGAATCTGCTTTCTTCCTCCTTCCTCTGCCAGGTGATGACGCCCCAAGGGCGTGGAGCAGTTTCTGCAGCAGCAGCTGCAGCCACTGCCAGCATTGCTGGAGCACCCACCCAGTATGCACCAAGTGGTAGAGGGGGACCACCCCCTCCTATGGGGCGAGGGGCTCTACCGCCAGGTAAGGAATCAGCTTCCCTTATGGGGAAATGTGTCCATGAACCTGGGGTGGCCAGATATGGTGCTTTTAACTGGATCACTGATGAACAAATGCTTTCTGAATCTAAAGAACTGATTATAAGCAGGATTACACTGAGGTCCAGGATAAGTACATGTGTGTGTGTTTTTTTTTTTTTTTGTTTTTTTTTTTTAAACCAGCTGGCCTGGATTTTTGGGGAGAGGATGAGTGTCCAAAGCTTCTGAAGGCAAGCTTTAGCTTATTCCAGGGGTAGGCATCTCCAGTTCTTGGGTGCCTCAGACAAGTCTGGCTTTTAGAATAGCTGCAATGAATATGCATGATGCATTTGCACAGTGGAGGTAGTACATTTTTATGTGGATATCCTGAAAACCAGACCTATCTATGGCACTTGAGGACCAGAGTTTGCTACCTCTGGTCTATGGAATGGAAGTCATCTCTGATACAAACCAGTTTACAACAGACTCTATCCTACAAGGGTTTGACAACAATGAATCCTATATCCTTGAATTAATTGATCTAACAGCAGTCTTTGACGCAGTTGACCATTCCCTACTAAGCCATCAACTGAGAAAAATAGGAATAGACTGAAATGTTAACAAATGGTTCTCTTCCTTCCTAGAAAATAGAACTTTCCAATCAATTCTGGCGTCCCACAAGGCTCAGCTCTCTTGGCCACTCTATTCAACATGTATTTGCTACCTCTGTACGCTACTAGAAAAATCTAGAAATCAACTTCTTCCTTTATGCAGATGAAATTCAATTCTACATTCCCTTTGACAAAACACTTGAATATTTTAAGCGCCAAATCTTGCTTTATGACACTTACCCAGTGATACAAGAACACTTAGATTTTGTAGAAAGTATAATTTTTTTATTGATCAAACAAGCAGTGGACAAGGTCTTGTACTGTGAGGTCCCTTGGTTGGGTCACCAGTCAGTCATGTTTATCCTTCTCAGGTTCTTGACTTCTTAGGAGCATGCTTTGATACCCAAGTGGGCAGAGTCTTCCTAATGGAGGAATGAATCACCAAGTTGCAGACTCGAGTCCAACACCTTTTGGCAGCTTCATTCCCCAGAGTTTGGGACTATTTGCAGGTCCTGGGCTCCATGGCATTTACTCTGGGGTTGGTCCCGTGGGCATTTGCTCATATGAGGCCCTTACAGAAAGCATTGCTATCTCTTTGGGATCCGATGCCTGAGGAGTTCCAGATGGCCTTAACCGCTCAGTCTGCCAGGTCCAGTCTTGGCTGGTGGCTTGTCTGAAAACACCTGAGGCATGGGGTGGTCCTCTAGGTGCCTCAGTGGGTGATAGTGACCACAGACACCAGCCTTTCAGGATGTGGGGGCTGTGTGCCAGTTCGTCAGTCCAGGGCCAATGGTCGGTGGAAGAGGCACAGTGATCCATCAGTTGCCTAGAGACTAGACTGGTACATCTAGCATTAGAGTTTTCTTCCACTCTTGCACAACTGAGCAGTCAGGGTTCTGTCTGACAATGCGACGGCAGTAGCCTATATCAATTGTCAGGGAGGAGCAAAGAATCATCTGGTGGTTCTGGAAATGGAGATGCTCATGGCCTGGGAGGAACAACATCTAACCTTGCTGGCAGCATCACATATTGCAAGGACTGACAATGTGCAAGCAGATTTTCTGAACCACCAATGACTAGACCCCAGGGAGTGGGAGCTGTCCTTAGAAGCACCCCCATCTCCTGCAGATGGGGTGCGCCTCATCTGGATTTGATGGCAACTTGAACAAATGCCAAGGCACCAAGTTTCTTCACTTGCAGGAAAGAACATGGAGCAGAAGGGGTCGATGCCCTAGTGCTCCCTTGGCTGCACAAAGTTCTGCTTTTCCACCATGGCCTCTGATAGGCAAACTCCTAAGGAGAGTAGAAGTTCTCAGGGAAGGTAATCCTCGGAGACTTTGATTCGCTGATCTAGTCAACCTTGCAGTAGACTGACCTCTACGACTGAGTCATCTTCCAAACCTACTGTGTCAAGGCCCTATATTTTTCGACCAGGCGGCTTTTTTGTCTAGAGACCTGGATTTTGGAAGGAAGCAGTTAGTGGGGATATCCAGAGGATATTACCACCCTGCTTTGAGCCTGGAAGTCTTGGTGTCGTGAGCAGGAAATCCTTCCTCGCCCAGTCCTGTGGCCCAGATTCTAGCTTTCTTGCAGAAAGGCTTCAGCAAAGGATTCTTTTTTTTTTTTTGAAAGTTTGTGACATTGTTTCGAGTCTTAGGTCAGTGTGGAGAGTGTTTCATTAGGGGGGGTTCCTGCTATGGAGAAAGTTGTGGTGGGTTAGTTTTAGGGAGGGGGTTGCGAGAAGTCCAGTATTTGTGGGTTTTGGAAGTGAAGTGCAACATTCATCCATTCTGTTTTGTTATTGTATAACGCTTTGTGGATGAGGGATAAGGTTTTGTATTATATTCTGTAGGGGACGGTAACCAATGTAGCTCTTTGAGAATTGGGGCAATGTGGTCAGACCTTTTGCTGCTGGCGAGTGATCTGGCTGCTGTGTTTTGTAGGAGTTGAGGTGGCTTAAGGGTGGAAGCTGGTAGACCTAGGAGTATTGCGTTGCAATAGTCTAGTTTGGAGAACAGGAGGGCTTGTAACACCATTCTGTAGTCCTGGAGGTGTAGGAGAGGCTTAATCTTTTTTTGGACTTGGAGTTTGTAGAATCGGTGTCTAGTGTGATTCCTAGATCTTTTGCAGTGAGGGTAATTTCTTTGTTATGCAGTTAGTGAGTTGGTGGTCAGGTATGGGTGAAGTTTTGTTGCAAATGTAGAGTATCTCAGTTTTGTTGAGGGTGAGGACTATTTGTGTTAGTAGTTGTTGGATTGCTTTGAGGTGGGTGTTCCAGAGTTTTAGGGTAATAGCCATGTTATCTTTTATTGGGAGGAGAATTTGGACATCATCAGCATATATGTAGTATGATAGTCCAAGTCCAGATAGGAGTTTGCATAGTGGTAGGAAGTAGATATTGAAGAGGGTGGATGATAATGTGGAAGGGGAATTTCTCTGGCTTTTGTGTTCTGACTATGTATGATCTGTTAGGTAGGCATGATGTGAACCAGCTGATGGTGTTGCATAGTCCAATTTCTCTTAGTCTGTTCAGGAGGATGTTGTGGTTTACGGTATCAAAGGCTGCAGATATATCTGAGTATATATCTTTGGCTGTTGTCTAGGCCTTTGAGGACTGTCAGAGGGATAGTAGAAGGGTTTCTGTGCTGAGGGTGCTCCTGAATCCGTGTTGCGCTGGGAAAAGTGTTTTGTGGTTTTCTAGATGGTCTGAGAGTTGTTGGGTTTTTTTTTCTAGTGTGTTGGCTTTGTAGGGAAGGTTGGATTATGGGTCTGAAGTTGGTGATGTCTGATCAAGTTGGGGTTTTTTGATTGTTGGTTTAATAGCGCATTTGAGTTTGTCTGGGAAGATGTCCTCATTTAAAGAAAGATTGATTATGTCAGCGATTGGCCTGGCGATGATGTTGGAGACTAGTTTTAGTGTTATTGGAAGGGCATCAATTGGGTGTGATGCAGGGTTCATTTTTCGGATGATGTGTTCAACTTCAGTGGAGGCTGTGCTCTCAATGTGACCATCTGGTATCGGGTTTGCTTGGAGAGGTTGCAGTCTCTTCATCCATGGTTGGGCTTTTTGTGATAAGTTTGAGGATTTTGTCTCAGAAGATGGCAAAATTGTCACATGTGATCACTTGATTGCCTGGAGATGGATGGGTTTTGTCAGGTTGTGTAAGGTCTTTGATGTATGTGAAAAGTTCTCTGGGGTTAAATTGGTAGTTGTGTCTTTTTTTTGCATATAAATCTTTTTTGGCTTTGTCAATGTCAGTTTTGTATTTATCGTTTAATTGATCAGTTGGGTTCTTTCTCCATTTTTTTTCTCAGTTGATCATAGGATTTTTTTGATCTTCTAGAGTCCTTGGGTGTATCATGGGGCTTTGTACTTGGAAGTTGGTTTAATTTTCTGGATGACTGGGCATTTGTCTTCTGCTATATCTGAGGTGATGGTGAGCCAGGAGTTCAAGGCGGAGTTGGTGTCAAGTCTTGTTTAAGGATTTTAAATTGTTTGGTAGGACTTTGATTAATTCGTTACTGGAGCAGGGTTTGAATTAGATGCGTTTGACTGAGGGTGGTTCTTTGAGCTCAGCTTCGTCATTTATGAATATGAGATCTATAGTATGACCTGATCTTTGGGTTGGGGATTTTACTATTTGTTTGAGTCCGAAGGCTGTCAAGGTGTCAAGTAGGAGTTGGCATGCGGTGGAGAAGGGGGGGGGGGGGGGGGGGTTGTCAACGTAGGTTGAAGTCTCCTATAATTATGGCTGGGGTGTTCATATTGATGTGATGGGTTGTGTTCTAGGAGCAAAAATATGCAAAAAAAGAGCTAATAATTTTCCATTCAATTAATCATCAAAAAACAAGGAAAAAAGAAAAACCAAAATTTTTTATCACAAAATTGTGCTCAAAAATTTTTTGTAGAAAAATTTTTTGAGCACAATTTTGTGATAAAACATTTTTTGGTTTTTCTTTTTTCCTTGTTTTTTGATGATTGTGTTCTAGGAGACCAGGAGGGGCATAGAATAGTATGATTTGTAGGTGCTTTGATTTGTAGAGGGCGATTTTTGAGGGGGGGTGCTGACATTGTAGAATCTGAATTTGTATTTCTTTAGGGCTAGAAATAGGAGACCGCCTTTTTTTTTTTTTTTGGGCAGTGAATGGATGTCATAGCACATTGGGTAGTTTAATTAGGGCTATGTCTGATTCTTTTAGCCAGGATTCTGTTACACAGCAGATTTCTGGGCAGTGGTTGATGAGAATGTCGTGGAGGATTGGAAGTGTGTGGAGTTTTTGTTTTTTTTACAACGGATTGGGCATTGATTAGAATTAGTGTTATGAGTGAGGGCTGTTGTGTGAGTTGGGAAAGGTGGATATTGTGAGGAGTCTTTGGGGTCTATACACGATAAGCATTGTTTCTTTTTTTTTTGTGTGGCTGTTATAGGGTAGAACAGGTATCTTCTTAGGTGGTTCCATTGTGGGTGCTGGAGGAGAGGTGATTGGTTAGGGGATTAGAGAATGTGGAGGAGTTGGATGCTGCCTGAAGATAGGTCAAGAGGTTCTTTGTCTTCTAGGTCTCGCTTTCGTGGGGGTCAAAGATTTCATGCACCCCAGGCGTCCACTACCTCCTTTCTTCAGAATTCTGGCAGGCAGCAGTCTTGGTCTCAGTCCTTTTGTGGGCGGTGCTTCGGCAGGCCCAGTAACTCCCAGTCATCGCAGGGAGGTAAGCCCCCACAATGATGTACGGCCGGTCCATTCCTCTGATCCGGTTGTAGGGGGCATGCTGTCCCTCTTTTACAAGGAATGGACCAAAGTCACATCAGACCAATGGGTCCTTTCTGTGATAAAATACTGCTATGCTTTA
Source organism: Rhinatrema bivittatum (assembly GCF_901001135.1). Taxonomy (NCBI): domain Eukaryota; kingdom Metazoa; phylum Chordata; class Amphibia; order Gymnophiona; family Rhinatrematidae; genus Rhinatrema; species Rhinatrema bivittatum. The sequence goes on from NC_042622.1 coordinate 42,412,912, forward strand.
GATTTTGCATGCCGCCCTAGTCACCAATTCCTAGTCTCCCCATGTGGTTATGCGGCAAAACGTCGAGTGGTGTAAGACATTGCAGCACCTTCACTACCTCTGCGCAATTACGCCGGTTCCTCCTGCGGAGCTATGGCAGGGCTGCTACTCCATTTACTTCATGGTGCCAAAAAAGGAGGGTACCTTCCAGCCCATTCTCGACTTAAAAGCAGGTCAACAGGTGTCTTCGGCTTCCGCATGGAGACATTGCGGTCCGTCATTCGCCAGGGGGAGTTTCTAGCGTAGCTAGATCTGATTGAGGCGTACTTGCACATCAGTGTCTGGGCTGCTCACCAGAAGTTTCTGTGAATTTTAAATCATCCAACCCCCCCCCCCATATCCTGGGACAGCATTATCAGTTTCAGGCTCTGCCTTTTGGCTTAGCCACGGCGCCCAGGACCTTCCCCAAGATGGTGGCTGGTGGCAGCGCAGTTGCGGAGAGAAGGATTCTTAGTACATCTGTACTTGGGCAATTGGCTGATTTGTGCAAAGTCTGAGTCTCTTTGCCATGCGGCGGTTCACAGAGTGCTTCAACTACTATGATTGCTCGGATGGGTGGTCAACTTTGCCAAGAGCCGTCTAGTACCCTCTGTCATTGGAGTTCCTGGGGGTGCTATTCGACAAGTTTCAGGGGAAAGTGTTCCTGACAGCAGAACGCATTCTCAAGCTCAATGGTCAAGTCAAAGTCTTGTTATCCAAATACCCTCTGCGAGTTTGGGATTACGTGACGGTCCTAGGCTCAATGACATCTACTTTGGAACTGGTTCCATGAGCCTTTGCTCATATGCGTCCTTTACAGTCAGCATTGCTTTCCTGGTAGAACCCAGTTTCTGAACAATTTTATCTACCTCTGACAGACGCAGTGCGGTCCAGTCTGGATTGGTGGCTACGCTCTGACAACTTGAGCCGTGGTGTCCCTTTAGTGGTTCCCGATTGGACAGCGGTTACCACGGATGAGTCTTTCCGGTTGGGGGAGGGGGCAGTTTTTTCTGCGGCAGTTTGTGCAGGGTCAGTGGTCCCTAGAGGAGTCTGAGTGGTCCGTCAATCGGAGACCAGAGCAGTGTGGTTCACATTACAAGCCTTCTTTCTGCTCCTCCAGGGGAAGTCCTGTAAAGATACTGTCCGATAATGCGACCACAGTGGCTTAAATCGATCACAAAGGAGGGCCAAAAGCTGACCAGTGGCGTTGGAAGCTCACAAAATCAGTTGGGCAGAGAAGAACCTGGTAAGCAGTGGTGTCTCTCATAGCAGGGTTTGACAACGTCCACGTGGATTTTCTCAGTTGCCACCGGTTCGATCCAGGGGTGTGGGAGTTAGCCCACGAAGCCTTTCAATTCCTCTGCAATACATGGGGCACACCCTGCATGGATCTGATGGCAACATTCAAGAATGCCAAGGCGCTGCGCTTCTTCAGTCACTGCAGGGAGAAGGGGGTGGAAGGCGTAGATGCCATAGTTCTTCCCTGGCTGACAAACGTTCTGCTACACATATTTCTGCCTTGGCCACTAATCAGCAAGTTGATCAGGTGAATAGAAAGGTGCCTGGCAGATGTGATCCTAGTAGCTCCAGAGTGGCCAAGTCCTTGGTTTGCAGATCTGGTCAATCTCCCGAACCTGTTACATCAAGATCCTGTCTGTTTCGACAAGGTCAAACACTTTTGTCTAGTGGCATGGCTTTTGAGAGGCATAGTCTGAAAATTAAGGGTTATTCTGACACAGTAGTGTCTACACTTTTGAGATCTCATAAAACGTCCATTTCCCTGTCTTATGGCTGGGTATGGAAAGTCTTCGAATCTTGGTGCATACAGCGCGAGATTGTTCCTACCCAGGCGTCATTGGCGGATATTTTGTATTTTCTGCAAGCTGGTCTAGCTAAGGGCTTATCGTGTAGTTCCTTGCGTGTAGGTGGCAGCCCTTGGGTGTTTACGTGATACTATACAGGGGATAACATTGGCAGCACATCTGGATGTGTCTCTATTCCTTCGGGGAGCAAAACGCACATCCGCCGGTAAGATACCCTTGTCCTTCTTGGAACCTAAACTTAGTCCTCACAGCTTTGTGTATGACACCCTTTGAGCCTTTGAGAGGCACCGTTGAAAGACCTCACGCTAAAGGTGGTGTTCTTAGTGGCTATTTCTTCTGCTCGTAGGGTGTCTGAGTGGCAGGCGTTATCCTGCAGAGAGCCCTTCTTAAGGATTTCAGATTCGGGAGTTTCTTTGTGACCGGTTCCTTTGGTTCTCCCAAAGGTAGTCTCCTCCTTGCATTTGAATCAATCAGTGGAGCTCCCGTCCTTTTCAGAGCTGGACCGATCGGATCCTCTATCTAAGGACTTAAAGAAGTTAGATGTTAGCAGGATTTTGCTGCGTTATCTGGAAGTTAAAAACCGTTTTCGTGTCTTGGATCATCTTTTTGTGCTCTGGAGTGGTCCAAAGCGAAGTAATATGGCTTCTAAGACCACAATAGCTCGATGGTTGAAAGAGGCTATAAGTTCTGCATGCTTACTGCGCAGAAGACCTTTACTGTTTGGACTTCGGGCTCATTCTACTCGTTTGCAGGCGACTTCTTGGGCGGAATGCCAACATTTCCCCATAAGAGATTTACAGAGCGGCTACATGGAAGTCTTTACATACCATTGCAAGGCATTACAGGCTGGATGTCCAGGCCCCAGGTTCTGGAGGATTTGGAGAGGGTGTGCTGAGAGCGGGCCTCTCCAGATCCCATCCCAGGTAAGAAAAGCTCTGGTACATCCCAGGACTCTGGACTGATCCGGGTACATACAGGGAAAGGAAAATTGGTTCTTACCTGAATTTTCGTTCCTGTAGTACCACAGATCAGTCCAGAGTCCCGCTCACTTGGCACATAGAGGTAATAGAGTCCGCTAATTCAGCATTTGTTTACTTCGGGTCTGCAGATCAATTCAGTTCATTTTCTATGGGTTCTGTTCCCATTTGGGGTAAGTGATCCAGTTCAGTTACATGTTAATTGTAGATAATTTGGTTTTGAACCATTCTGCTTGGATACTGAGTAATACTGATGGACTGTGGGTGGCACCTTAGGATATAGGACAGTCTGTCAAAACGTCTGTCTCCATCTGCTGAAGGGGAGGCAAAACCCATGAGTCTGGACTGATCAGTGGTACTACTGGAATGAAAACTAGCAGTTAACCAATTTTAGTATTTTTAAGCTTACGCTACTGCAACTTGCTGTTAGGCCTACTCTCAGGACTTTTAAAATCCCTTCAGTTATTACAAAATGCCTCTGACACTTGCTAGGGACAAGGAAATTTGACCACAACACCCCCTTGCTGATGGCACTATATTGGCTTCCTGTATAATACAGAATTCATTATAAAGTATTAACTCTAATCTTTAATATCATCAACACTTACCTGTGCTTAACTGCAGTGACACCTGAACCATACACACCTAAGATCACAAAACAAAGGACTTCTAAAGGTGCCTGCAACATTGAAAACACACCTAACCCAAATAAGACCTTGTTTTCAATAGCAGGGCCCAAGCTGTGGAACTCTCTTCCAGAATCTTTACATCTGATAGTGTTAAACGTAAACTGAAAACATGGCTCTCTAGAAATGCATATGATTTAGCATAAACTATCTTCTAATGTGGATTTTGTTCAAGAAGTTCTATAACTTTTTTTTTCAGTACATACCCAGATTAGTCCAGACAAGTGGGTTTATGCATCCTTACCAGCAGATGGAGGCAGAGAACAAAATTTTGGGACACTGCTACATATCAGAGAGTGCCAGCTGCAGTCCCTCAGTATTTCTGTCTCCAGCAGATGGTAGAGGTGCAAAAACCTGCATTCCTGACTGAGATGGCAGTTGCACAGCTCCTTTAGGTCGCAGTTGCGAAAGGCTTCCCATGCTGGGGAGCTCCCCCTCTGCTGGGCTTCAGAGGATTGTGCTCTGGAACAGCCTTCTCTCTCTGGGGGAGGATTTCTCCCCAGAATTTGTCCTGCTACTCCACAGGGTCTTCCTGGCTAGAATGGGAGTGGGAGTCTAGAGCCAGGTTGCAACACTTCATTTCTCCCAAGACAGAGGATGTCTTCAGCAGGTGTTTTTGGGGGAGCTCTTGAAGTGCCCTGGGTTGTGCTGGGCCAGTGTGAGTGAACTCTCCAGGGACATGGATGAGTCGGATGAGATGCCAGATACGGTGTCTCCTCAGGGGGTAGATCCAGACGGAGAGCCTGAGGAAGGTCAGCTGCTGGATCTGGATTTGCATAAGGAAGATCTAGATCTCATTGAATCCGTTTTGGAGGGGGATGACCCTCGCGTGGTTGTTTTTAAGAGAATTGCAGCCTCTCATTCCTCAAGTGTTGGAGGAATTGGGGTTAAACTGACTCAGGAGTCTGATAATGAGGTGTCAATCTGGTCCTGGTTGGACTGCGGGGCCCACCTATAGCCTTTTGCCTAAGAAGATACAGAAGCTGATCAGCCGGGAATGGGATTCACCGGCAGCAGGCTTAAACGTGGGTAGGGCCATGGCAAAGCTCTACCCTTGGGTGGAAGAGCATTTGGAGCGTTTAAAGACTCCTAATGTAGATGCGGCAGTCTTGGCGGTGACCATGATTCTAGTGGCAGGTTCGGTTGCGCTTAAGGATGTGCACGATGACAAGTTGGAGATCAATTGAAGCACTTGTTCAAGGTGTCTGCCTTAAGCCTTCGAGTCCCAGTGTGTGCCAGTATAATGCAGCAAGCCTGTTTGTGCTGGATTCAGAAGTCACAGGAGCCTAGCGGGGACATTCAGCCCCGTTCAGGCGACTTGGCTGAAGCTGGTTTGGCTGATGCATTGCTCAGTTTGGGGCATACCTCCACCAGGAGCACTCTCTCAGCAGTGACGGCGCATCGGCTTCTTTGATTGCACAGTTGGTCAGCGGATTTGTCGTCCAAGGCCCAGCTGTGTAATCTCCCCTTTAAGGGAAAGTTGTTTGTTTTGGGGAGGAGCTGGATTAAGTCCCTCGAGGAATCTGAGGTAAACAGGTTGCTCAAGGATAAGAGTTCTAAGAAGGTATTTCCACCCCTGATCCCAGTTTTGGAATTCAAGGAGGTTTTGTCCCAGAAGAGGGGCTGCAAACTCTGTCAAAGCAGTCGTCGGCCCTTTCGGGGCACTGGCAGATCCTCCAGAGGCGCCTCCGGTCAAGGATGTGAAGGCAGTTAAGGCCGCACAATGAAGCCAGGTCCCTCCACGCCTCACTGGAAAGCTGTAGGGGGCAGGTTGTCCCACTCTTACGAGGAGTGGACCAAGGTCACTGCAGACTGGTGGGTCTTAGAGGTCGTAAAACAGGGTTTATGCCTTAGAATTTTTGCACCCAGTCAAAGACCATTCTGGAGTCCCACTGTTCTCACAGCAAAAGGGCAGCAGTGGAGCAGAGTCTGTAAAGGTTGTTAAGCTTAGAGGCCATTGCTCTGGTTCCAGTGAGCAAACAGGGACAGGGGAGGTACTCATTTATTTCGTGGTGCCAAGTAGGGCACTTTCTGTCCCATTTTGGATTTACAAAAGGTAAATGTTGCCTTGCATTTCCAGATAGACACTAAATACTATAATAGCCAGTGTGCATCAGGTGCCTCTTGTTGCCACATGGCTTAAAAAAAAAATTGTATTTCCTCTTGAATAAGCAATTAGCAGGACTTTGGTTTGTCAGTTCAGGGGTTTCCAAACCTAGGTTAGGTTTTTGTCCAGTTTGCCCTAAAGAAGGTTAATACTGAGGGACTGCAGGTGGCACTCAGTTATGTAGCAGTGTCCCAAAGTTTTGTTCTGTCTCCATCTGTTGGTAGGGATGCATAAACCCACTTGTCTAGACTGATCTGGGGTATTACAGGAATGAAAATTGGCAGGCAAGAACCAATTTTTCTTTTTTTTTTTTTAATCACAACTAAGAACAATTGTAGCTTAATACAGCTCCTTGTCTCTGCACCTGTTTCAAATAACTTGTTTCTGCCATGTTTGCATGCATCTTCTCATGTGCATTGTATGGCATTTTCCCCACTAATGCTCTGATTTTCTTAAGGAATGATGGGTCCACCTCCTGGCATGAGGCCACCAATGGGTCCACCGATGGGAATGCCCCCAGGCAGAGGTGCACCAATGGGAATGCCGCCTCCAGGCATGAGGCCACCTCCCCCTGGCATGAGAGGTAAATGGGGGGGGCCCCTGAGGAAGCAGTGTGAATACTGAATTAGAATGGTAAACTAGCGTGGTGGTGATGTGGGGTGGGAACTTCCTATCGCTGGTGCTAGCAGGCACTCTTACTGGCCCTAAGGGATTTCTTTGAGGCAAGTCACTCAGTGCTGTATTCCTTTCTGCTTTGGAAGCTACACTGCCTCCTCATCATGCTTAAACTCAAGTTATGGGGCTGATCAGATCTGGCATAACGTTTTTGTTAGTAGGTAAACTGCTCAGCTCTTTCTTTCAGTCTAAATGCTTTGTGCTTAAAGTGAATCTCACCTGTTTATGATGAACTTTTGATAATGGAGAGGTTTTCCCAGGCCACCTTAGAAAAGCATATTTTCTGCTTGTGCTGCCACAATTGCAGCCTTTACAGAAATGTCAAATTTCCATACTGCTAAAACTTCTAAGACTGAATTTGGTGAAGAGCAAAAAATATAATGGCATTTGCGTGGGCTTAATACTCTTCTTCCATAGTAAAATCTTTTCGTTAACTCCTGGAGCTGGAATGAATGTGAGGCCATGAACGATGCCTTGAAAATACTCAGCTTGCAGCCCTAGCACCAGGAGTATTCATTTTGTTTGTAAAGTTCATCTAAGCTAATGATATTGTAGTGAAACAATCTTAAGCTATCTTTCTTCCTTGCAGGTCCACCACCTCCTGGTATGCGGCCGCCCAGACCCTAAAGCTGTTTGCTCTGTTTACTCCTAGAAATATTATTGTGCTCCCAAATGGGAGAATGTGGCTCTCCCAAGTGAGCTGGATGGAGCCCTTCAGTTGTCTTGTATGTGTATATTTTTTATTTGGTGCCTGTATACATTTACAGTTTTTAATAAATTTTTTTGAAAATGTAGTCCATACTGTGTAAACATGGAAAAAGGAGTGTACCTGTTTTCTTTGACAAGTGTTAGCTTTGTCTTCAGCTAGACTCCAGTAAAGGAAAATTAGTTTCTTACCTGATAATTTTCGTTCCTGTAGTACCAAGGATCAGTCCAGGACACCTGGGTTGTGACTCCGCACCAGTAGATGGAGACAGACTAAAACTTGTGGGCGGAGCCATATATGCCCCTGTGTCAGTCACAGCCCCTCAGTCATACGGAATGTCAAAGTAGAACACAACCAGAGCCACTAAAACGAGCTAGAAACCACTAATAGAACGGGGAAAAACACCTCTCCTGGAAACAGACTCTCCAACCGAGAGAGCTAAACAAGCGGAACCGAGGAATTCAGAACAAAGAGCGGACTCTCCATTACTTCAGCGCAGCACTGCGGGCGGGATCCTGGACTGATCCTTGGTACTACAGGAACGAAAATTATCAGGTAAGAAACTAATTTTCCTTTCCCTGTACGTACCAGGATCAGTCCAGGACACCTGGGATGTACCAGAGCAACCTACTGAGGGTGGGAAGCAGAGAGTCCCGCTCGGAGTACCCTCTCTCCAAAACCCCCGGAATCGGTAGCCCGGACATCCAACCGGTAACGCCGGATAAAGGTATGCAACGACTTCCAGGTGGCCGCCCTACAAATCTCTCGAGGCGACACCTGAGAAGCTTCCGCCCAAGACGCTGCCTGAGATCGAGTCGAGGGAGCCCGCAGCCCCACGGGAAGAGCTTTTCCCCGCACCAAGTACGCCGAACCAATGGTCTCCTTGAGCCAACTGGCGATCGTTGTGCGTGACGCTGCGGCTCCTTTCTTTGGTCCAGAGAACAGGACAAACAGATGATCTGTGACCCGAAACGGATTAGTGACCTCCAGATATCGGAGAAGGGATCCCCGCACGTCAAGCTTCCGTAACTCCCTCGCTTCTGGAACAGAGGACTCTCCGCACGCAAAAGCGGGCAACTCCACTGATTGATTCACGTGAAACGACGAGACCACTTTCGGTAGAAAGGAAGGAATCGTCCGTAAGGAAACCCCCGAATCGGAGATACGCAAGAAAGGTTCGTTACAGGACAGGGCCTGTAACTCGGAAACACGCCGTGCCGAGGCAATCGCCACCAAGAATGCCATTTTTAAAGTGAGATCCTTAAGAGTTGCGCGTTTCAAGGGCTCAAACGGCGCCGTGCATAGAGCGGAGAGAACCCAATTGAGGTTCCAAGCCGGACAAGGAAGACGTAACGGGGGGCGAAGGTGCTGAGCACCCCGAAGGAAATGAGAAATATCCGGGTGAAGCGCCAGAGACGTACCACGGACCTTACCTCGCAAACACCCAAGCGCCGCCACTTGGACCCGTAGGGAACTGCACGCCAGACCTTTGGCCAGACCTGCCTGGAGGAACGCCAGAATGTCAGAGACGGAAGCCGAAGTGGGGTCCACCCCACGCTGCACGCACCAGTTCTCAAAGACCACCCAGACACGTACATAAGCCAGAGACGTCGACTGCTTCCTGGAACGCAGTAGCGTGGCCACCACCGCATCTGAATAACCTCTGCTCTTCAGTCGATTCCTCTCAAAAAGCCATGCTGCGAGACAGAAATGATCCGCATCCTCCAAACAGACGGGGCCCTGATGGAGCAAGGCCGCCATTCCCTGGAGCCAAAGGGGTGCCGCTACTGCCAGTTGTACGAGGTCTGCGAACCACGGCCGGCGCGGCCACTCCGGTGCCACCAAGATCACATTGGCCGGATGCAACTCTATGCGCCGCAGGATCTTGCCGATCATCGGCCACGGGGGAAACACGTAGAGCAGCACATCCGTCGGCCAGGGAAGCACCAACGCATCGACGCCTTCTGCCCCCCGCTCTCGACGTCGACTGTAAAATCGCGGGGCCTTCGCGGTATGTCACGTGGCCAAGAGATCCATGTGGGGCACCCCCCACGTTTTGCAAACGAGCAGAAATGCTTCGTCACCCAACTCCCACTCTCCGGGAACCAGGCGATGACGGCTGAGAAATCCGCCTGCACGTTGTCGACTCCCGCAATGTGAGACGCTGCTATGTTGCTGAGATGTAGCTCCGACCAGGCCATCAAGCGCTGAGCTTCCTCCGCCACCTGGGGGCTCCTTGTCCCGCCCTGGCGGTTGATGTATGCCACAGTGGTCGCATTGTCCGACAACACTCGAACTGCCTTCCCCCGCAGCAACAGCAGGAAGGCTTGCAGGCCGGGCCAGACGGACCGCTCTGGTCTCTAGGCGATTGATAGACCACTGGGCTTGCGACACGGACCATAGGCCTTGGACTGAGCTCCCCAGGCAGACCGCTCCCCAACCGGAGAGGCTGGCATCCGTGGCCACCACGGTGCAGTTGGACACCCGAGGAGAGACCCCAGACGACAGATGCTTGGGATCCAGCCACCAGAGCAGGCTGGACCCTCGCGTGTCCCGTGAGCGGAAGCGGTAGATTGAGTTCCTCCGAGACCGGCTTCCAGCGGGATAGTAAGGAGGACTGTAATGGTCGCAGATGAGCGAATGCCCAGGAAATCAGCGCCAGCGTTAAAGCCGTAGACCCTAGGACCATAAGCAAACGCAGATCCGCGGTCGGCGGAGAGACAATAAGCGTCGTACTTGAGCTTGCAGCTTGCACACTTGTTCGTGCAACAGGAACACCTTGCCCTGCTTTGTGTCGAAGAGCTCCCAGATATTCCAAGGTCTGCGTGGGTGTCAGATGACTCTTGCTGTAGTCGATCACCCATCCTAGGGACTGCAGAAGGTGGAGGACCCTGGCTACCGCCATCCGACCCTGAGCCTCGGACTTCGCCCGAATCAACCAATCGTCCAGGTAAGGATGCACCAGGAGACCTTCTCGGCGCGGCTGCGCTGCCGCCACTACAATCACCTTCGTGAATGTACGTGGGGCCGTCGCGAGCCCGAACAGGAGCGCTCGGAACTGGTACTGCCGCCCTAGTACGCAGAACCTGAGGAAGCGTTGGAATGACGGATGAATGCCTATGAAGATATGCCTCCGTGAGATCCAGGGAGGCCAGGAAGTCACCGGGCCTTACCGCGGTGATGACTGAACGAATCGTCTCCATTTTGAAGTGAGGAATGCGAAGGCATCGATTTACCCCTTTGAGATCCAGCATCGGTCTGGACGTGCCGTCCTTCTTCGGGACGATGAAGTAGATGGAGTAACGGCCCTTGCCGTGTTGGCTGACCGGGATAGCTCCCAAGTCTTCAAAGCGTCGGATGGTGTCGAGCACAGCAGCCTTCTTCTCGGGGCCTTGCAGGGCGAGATAAGGAACTTGTCTGCTGGAGCACGAGCACAATCGAACGTGTAGCCGTGTCTTCTCACGTTGAGGACCCACTGGACTGACGTTATGCCGGCCCATCCCTCGAAAAATGACGACAACCGTGCCCCGACGTTAGGAACGGCGTGTTGAGGCTGCGGCGAGAGATGGACCGGCCACATTTCGTTGTGAAGCTTTGGCTCCTGCGATCGCCAGGGCTCCCTCAGTGGCCAGAAGCTGATGGGCTCATCCCAATCCAGCCCGAAGTGCAAATCACTCCAGACTGCGGCTCAAGCCCCGGGCGGAAGCCCCAAAGGCCTTCTTCAATTGCAACTCCAAAGTACAATCCTAGAGATCCCATACGTCCGCGGTATCTGGCATTGGGATGGGAGTGCGCTTCGGGACTGCTGACGTGGAAGAGTCCACATTAGGGACCCGCAACACCTCCAAGGCCTCCTCAGGCAGAGGGTAAAACTTGTCCATTGCCGTGGAGAACCTTCAGCCCCAAGACCAGGATGTCCTTGTCCCAATGCCGCAGGTCCATAGCCAAGAGAGGGACCGGGAAGGTGGTAGAGGGCCACGCAGAACCGACCCACCCTGAATCCACGGAGCCTCCTCCAGCCTCCCCCGGAGGCGAGAGATCCCTAACTCTTCCAGAATGACGGGAAGGAGAACAGCTGGATAACCCTGGGAACTGGTAACTGCCACTTCGGACGTCCGGTGCTAATGCCTGGCTCTGGGCGATGGGTGCCTGTCACTCTCTGCCCCCCTCGGGGGTGGGGACGAGTTCTCCGAGCCCTCCTGAGCCGAGGACGAGACCGAGGACTCCCAATCGTCCAGAGGTGGAATGGTCCTCAAAACCTTTTAACTCGCGGCCCTCCGGCCGGGGCCTACCGTTTGCCGTTCCTGAAGCCTAGAAAAAAACGGCGCTACGAGACCCCCAGCCGTTAAACCGCTGAACGTTTGCGTGGCATACGGGCCCTAAAAAAAAACAGCGTATGGCCCAACGACTCCTGCCCCCTTTCCTGAGGGACCCGCGGGAACTGAGGGACGCAGAGGGAACTGTTGAGGAGAAGTGGAGGCGACGAATTTCTGCCCCCCCCCCCCCCCCCCCCCGAAGGTTCCCGCCGCTATCGGGACCGCTGCCGACCAGGGCTGCAAAAACAACTGCCCCTGCCGCGATCGGGACCGCTGTAGACCGTGGCGGCAAAATGGCCGCCCGAGCCGCGATTGGGACCGCTGCCGCGATCGGGACCGCTGCCAACTGCAGCAGCAACAAATGCTGGTCTAGCCGCCTCAGTTTCCACAGCACCGGGCGAATGACCCGCCGAGCCGACCGCCGAAGGAGGTGCCACCCGCCGCTCGGGCGCCCGCCGTGTCCCGCGCCATTTCGCGGCCGCCGAAGGGGGCCCCCTGCTTCTCAGGCGCCTGCCGTGGCCAAAATGGCCGCCACTGCCGCACGGAGCGGGAAGAGCTCTTGGGGCCTTTCTTTCGCGCCCCCCCTGCGTGGCGGTGATCGCGCGGGTCACGAATGAGCCCCCCCCCCCCCCAAGGCACCACGGACGATCCCTCACCGCCCGGGAACCAGCGCGCGTGCCGAACCGCCGGCCCGGCAATCGAGCCGCAAGTCAAGCCGGCGAAAAAAACGGCGCGAAACGGGGCCCAAGGACCGCAGTAGGGAAGAGACCCCCCCAATAAAATTCAGCGAACGGCCGGCGCCCCTCCCCGCCGCCAGCGGCGCCCCCCCACCGGAGAGCGGCGACGCAAGACGAGAGAGAGAGCCGGCACAAATAAAACAAACAAACACGTCTTTTTTTTTTTTTTTTTTACAACAAACAAACCTGTCGCTGTCCACAGTCCTGGAGCCCTAATCCAACAGGGGGAGTGAACCGGGCTCCCCGGTGTCACCCCTGACGCTGCTACTAAGAAAGCCGGGTCCTCGACCCTAGCAGCGGCCTCAACCAGGGGGGGTAGTCCCCTCAGGACCTCACAACCCCCCTGGGAGGCAGGGCGGACGGAACGACAGTGACAATTTGGTAAACAGAAAACAAATTCAAAAATTCAAGATTAAAGCACCCTGGCCGAAAACTGGCCTAACAACCAAGAAAAAAGGAACCGACCCTGACGGAGTACCAAAACCAGGGCAGGAAGGAGCTGTGACCGCACCTGCACCATCTACTGGAGACAGAGTAAGACTGAGGGGCTGTGACTGACACAGGGGCATATATGGCTCCGCCCACAAGTTTTAGTCTGTCTCCATCTACTGGTGCGGAGTCACAACCCAGGTGTCCTGGACTGATCCTGGTACGTACAGGGCATATAAATTGAAGGAGTTTAGATACTTGTTGACTTATGAATACCCTTGTAGTGAAACTCCTGGTAAAGAAGAGTTCCCTGTACGTACCCGGATCAGTCCAGGACAGCTGGGTTTTGCCTCCCCACCAGCAGATGGAGACAGAAGAAGACTTCGTGGACTCTGTCCTATACCCCTGAGGTGCCACCTAGTCTGCCAGTATTCTTCTGTCTCCAGCAGATAGTGGAGGTGCAAAGCCTAGTGTCTCTCTGTGGTACTAAGTTAGGTGTGTGTTGTCTTAGCTTAGTGCTGCCCTTTTTTCTGGTTTGTTAGGGATCTTGGCAGGTTCCTTTAGTTAAAAAAAAAAAAAAAAAAAAAAGTTAGGAAGTTTTCTACAGGCGGGCAAGTAGTGCAGCGTCTAGCCTCCCAGGGGGTTGTCAGGTCCTGGTGGGACCATCCCCCCCCCTGGTATTCGAGGCTGCAGAGGGTTGGGGACCCTACTTCTGCCGTGGCTCGGGGTGATGCCGGGGGTCTCGGCCACTCACCCTTGACCAGCCTGCCGTTTTACCAGGTAAACTTCAAATTTATAATTTTTTCCAAATTTTCTTCAAAACTTGCCTGGAGTTAGGTCTTCCTTTGGCCGGGTGTTCGCTAAAATACTATGTTGCATATTTTCTAAAAAAAATTTTTTAACCTTAAAAAAAAAACCACAGCTATGTGGCTGATACTAGAGAATCCAGATTCCTAGGTTTGCCTCCCTACCAGCAGATTGAGACAGTTTCACTGACACTGTACATAACCCAGTGTGCCACTTGCAAGCCCTCAGTATTTCTGGCTCCAGTTGATGGGAGATAGTGTAAAACATGCAGTCTGGAGAGAGACTAAAAGACAATTTTCTAGCCTGTAGCCATATGAACTCAGGATTAATGGGTTATATGTTCCCCCTGCTAGCAGATTGGGGTGGAGTCAAATTTTCAAAACTGACATCACCCTAGATACATCCCTGCAGTGACCTCAGCCCTTCAGGATCTGTCTCCTAGCAGATGTGGATGTGAAACTATATGGGAAAACTGTACCCTTTAAAAGAAAATTCTATTTTTAAATCAGAAAAATTGAGCCACACTCTCCTGTAGTCATACGTAAAGGTCCCTTCCCCAGTTGAGAATTCCTGAGACAATTTGTGAGATCCTGCAGAGGTATGCTGGTTCCTGGTATGGACGTTGCTACTAATGCAGGTGCAGGAAGCAGAGCACAGCAGTAACAGCTAAAGCCCTCTTGCTCAGTAGCCAGTGACTATCTGTATCCTCAACCTGTAAGTGCTATGCCCAGCTAAGTTTAAAAAAATAAAATAAATTACAGATCCAGAGACTATTGAAGGGATTTTCAGTAGGTTTCCTCCACTGTCTGGGCTTTGTTTATAGCAGGACTCAGGAAGGCAACTTCAGACAGCTTTTCAATCTATAAAGCAAGTTTATTTAATAGAAAGACAGGGAAAAAGCAGAACAAGAAAAAGAGGAAGTTGTTCCACGGAGAAGCAGGTTTGTTACAACGGGGTATTCAGTGCTGCTTCTCAATGCGGAGCCGTGTGTCCGAAACTTTTAAACTTTTTGCATTGTCCAATAGAAATGTGTTGACACGCATCCTGGGTGTGTTTTCTACTTCCGGTAACCAATAGGGATCGTTGCTTTTAGTCCAATCAAGTACTGACAAGTACTGTCTCTGGGGAGTTGGCTTCTTCCGGTGCTGGACTTGTCAAAGCGCATGGTAGACGAAGAGCTTGCCAAAGCACATGGTGGCAAAATAGGTTGCCAATAAAGTCAGGAAATACAATAGACTTTCTTTCTATATACATTCCCCCCCTTGAAACGTTCGAAGAACGATTCACAAATGAAAGGCTGAGATTGTATTTCCTGGATTGAAATGATCATAGCATCAATTTTGTATTACCCTCTTTTTGGACTGTTAAAATGGCTTTCATATTCTATATGTTGCTGAAACAGTCTTCTCACATCTCTCAATCATTCACACATCCATTATCTTGCTTTATTGTCATTCAATCTCTTATTCACTCTGCATTCAGGTACTATTCCGGCCTTCTTCCAGTTGATCCAAGTTTCTGTAGGATGTTCCTATTAGCAGCGACCTATATTTTCAATTAATCCTCTCAATGATTGATTATTGCTTCAACCATTCTACTCAGGGTTAATGCCACTGTCTTAGATTGCCCACGGTACACAATCCTAATGATTGGCTACCTGGTGCTTACCCGTCATCGTTAAGCATAACAGCCTGTGGTGTGCTGTACTGACATTGTTCCCGCTCCCATGTGGGGGAGTAAGGGGGAATTGTGTGTGGGTTGAGCAGGCCATGCATTAGGTACACCATGTGGTTGGCCTCTGGTCCATCTTGCACATGTTTCTGGGTTGTACAGCCCTACATAGGACATAGATACATGCAGTACGTCAGCTGTACATCTAATGTCAAACACATAACAGAAAAGCTGAGCACAAGGGCAGAGTGTGTGCCTCACCTCACCCATCTAGGCACTCTAACAGGCCGATACAGTAAGGACGCATAAGAGTGCGGCAGGGCCAGGCGCACCCTTGTTTGCCGCGCGCACAATTTGGTTCACATACTGCTCGATACAGTATTCAAATGAGACACAAATGCAAGCGGCGTCCAAAGCGCGTCCATGAAGGAGTAGGTGTGCGTAATCCATTTTACTGTATAGAGTGGTATACAGCGACTATACAGTATCCTGGGTGTGCTGGTACATGTCATTTGAAATGTAATGTCACCAGGAAAGTGGATGGTTCTACAGACCCTGCTGCCTTGAGCGCCCGGCGCCAGCAAGCCCCAGCAGCTAGCAATCGGCGGCAGGGAGCGCAACAAAGCACATGTGCACACAGCTCTGATTTTCCGCCTCCTTCGGACGGGCAAGCGAGACTAAATTTCACAGGCAAACTTTCCCCCCGCTCACCTGGCCACGCAAGCCCACAGCAGCAGAAGGGCGTCCATGGGTGCCGGTCTCCCGTGCGGGCGCGCTGACAGCTCCAGAGCAGCCCCAGTCCTCTCTCCTGAGGCGTGCACCGCGGCTCCCCTGCCTCCTGGGGGGCAGCCGGTGGTGAAAGTGGCTTCAGCAGCCCAGGGCGGATCGGGCGCTCCCCATGAGAGATGGCTTCCAGCAGCCGGCGAAGGTGCATGACCGCACATCGTGCCCGGCTGGACGTCCGAGGTCACGGCCTAGGGTGTGTAGGGATAGGGCCTGATACAGGAGCTCGTGCCCACTGCGAGTCAGCGGCGACAAGAAGCCCAGACCCACGAGAAGGCCAGAGGAGCCCCCGGAAACCGTGTCCGTTCTTCCCTCTGGAACCGAAGTACTCTGAGGTTAAGCGTAGTAGTGCCAGGTTGGATTACTTTTTTCCCCTTGTGCAAGAAGCATTTTTTCTGTGGATTGGGTTGGTTTGGGACTGGGCAGCTAAGTTCACCACACTAAGGTCGGGGTAGGCGGTAAATTTGCAGGTTAAAGACTCTTTGCTGGTTAAAAAGGTGATAATCTGGGCGCATGTTACTGTATCGGAGGGAATAGCTAATCTGATCATTAACATAACATATATACATGCGGCGGGCGGAAAGGGATATGCATCGATGGAGTGCACTGTTGGCCTGCTCTTGGACGCACGTTTTCCCTTACCCCTTAGTAAGGGGAGGAAAATGCGCGTCCAACCCGCGGCACCTAATAGCGCCCTCAACATGCAAATGCATGTTGATAGCCCTATTAATATGCGGGCGGGATACAGAAAGTAAAATGTTCAGCCAAGCCGCACATTTTACTTTCAGAAATTAGTGCCAACCCAAAGGTAGGCGCTAATTTCTTCCGGTACCGGGAAAGTGCACAGAAAAGCAGTAAACTGCTTTTCTGTGCACCCTCTGACTTAATATCATGGCAATATTAAGTCGGGAGGTCACAGTGTAAAAAAAAAAAATTGAATTCAGCTCAAAGCTGTCGGGCTGAAAACCGGACGCTCAATTTTGCCGGTGTCCGAGCCCATGGCTGTCAGCGGGTTCAAACCGACGCCGGCAAAATTGAGCTTCGGCTGACAGCTGCTGCTCCTGTCAAAAAGGAGGCACTAGGGACGTGCTAGTGTCCCTAGTGCCTCATTTTGCCCATTTTTACTGCCAGGCCTAATTTAAATACAGAATTGTGCACCGGGAGAGTGGGCTTTACGGTATTGGCCTGTGTGTTTGTCATAGTAAGGCTTCTCAGCTTGACATGAATTCCAACCTCTCAGCACTGTGAAGAAGCCCAAGGGGAATTGGTTTCCTCTGACTTTGCTAAGCCTAGCTCCTCCCATTCAGATGATGCGTTAGCCTTAACTGGAAATACCCTAGATCTGAATCCCCCCAGCACTGGATCATCTGTGGGAGAGGGAAATTCAGTGGCACCTACCCCACTACTGCCTGGGCTAGGCATGGACCTGGCTGCCATCTCTTGGATATGGGATTTTTTTTCCAAGAGCCTTTGTACAGGTGCAGTCTCTGGTCAGGCTGGAACCTCAACCAATAAGCTCTCCCACTTTTATCTGCAGACCTCAAGGCATGCCTTGCTTCACCAAGGGTATCCCTGGCAGGGTCCCAGCCAACACAGGAGGATCCAGATTCCTTTGAAGATGGGGAAATTTCCCATGGTTTTTTTCCCATAGAGACAAATTGCTGACGCTGGTTTCCCAGACTCTAAAGATGCTGGGAGTTCCTGGGGTGCACCCTATGACAGAACCATTCTGATTAGCAAGAGGCTTTCTCTAGGTATCTTTCCAGTACTGGAAGCCATCCAGGCGTTGACTGACCTGGATTGGGGTGCCACAGAAGCAAGTTTTAGGGGGGGGGGGGGGAAGAGCATTAGAAAGCTCTATACTTACTGGATCCAGCAGTGACAGTGTTTGTTTCCCTAAGGTGGATGTGTTGGTCTGTGCAGTTTTGAAATGAACAACTCTGCCAATGGAGAGAGGAGCAGCCTTGAAGGATGTGCATGGCAGTCTGAGTCCATCCTTAAGCCTTTGATGTGACAGCAATGACTTTACAGATTGCTTCTTGTGTGCTGATAGCCCTTTTATCTGATGCTGGCTCTGGCCTAGGCTGTAGCTTGGCCAGAAGAGTGGCCTTGAGTGGTAGTGGCTAGAAGACAGCCATGGCTGTGAAATGCATCAGCTGACACAACCTCCTAAGGTAAACCTCACAAAGATGCTCTTTAAGGGAAGCAAATTGGAAAAACTGGACAGTAAATGGAGAGAATCTCTAGGGCCAGGGCTACCAGAAGATAAGAGGAACCAAGTTACAGCACCCATGAGGGGGTTGAGCCAGGTGCTCCCAACACTTTTGGCCCTCACAAACTCAACATCTGTCCTTTTGAAGTAGACAGTCCAAGAGGGGGCAGGTCTGGGTTCAAGTTAGTTCTGAACCCCCAATTAAGTTTTGCCAACCCACCCTCGGAACAAGGAGTTCCCTGTACATACCCAGATCAGTCCAGACAGTGGGTTATGTCCCCTGTCTAGCAGATGGAGTCAGACCAAGCTTCAGAGGGCGGTCCCTTATACACCAGTGCACCCTCTGGAAAACATCAGTATCTTTCTGACTCCAGCAGATGCAAGTGTGGAACCACTGGTTCCCCATTATAATACTTTAACTGACTTTATCTTGTATTTTTCCTGGGATGGATCAAGTTGGTTGATTGGAAAAAAAAAAAAAAAGTTCAATTGCTTCTGACCTCTCAGCATCTGACTTGCAGCCTGAATTATTTCTTATAGTTTCTATCCCTTGCTCTGTTGTATTTGGGGTTTGTTTTGTGTTTATTTACAGGTGAAATCCCTGGCCTTCCTCGGGGGGGGGGGGGGGGGGGGGTGCATGTTGGTAGTCTAGCCTCTCCTCCTCCCCCCCCCCCCTCCTTTGCAGTCACAATTTGACCTGCTGCCCCTGAGAAGCTGCTTTCCTCGGGGCAGTTTACACAGTGACTCACCATACCCCTGTTGTTGCCGTTATTTCTCGGTCGGATAGTGTGGCAGAGCCTCCTTGCCACGGCGGATGAGTTTTTCCCGCCACTTCCAGCACATCTTGGCAGATCAGCTGTCTGCCATGAGGCGCCACCTCCGGAGGAAGCGCAGCAGGCCGATTGTTTGGAGACAGATGCTCTGTATGATATAATTCGAGTCTTGGCCAGGTCAATGGTCTCTGTAGTCTCAGCCAGATGACTTCTCTGGCTCTGCAACTGGTCGGCAGATGCTTCCTTCAAGTCACGTTTAGGATCGCTGAATTTTAAAGGAAAATTCCTATTTGGAGACTATCTGGATCAAATCGGTGGGAGAAAATTCGGTACATAAATTGCCAGAAGACAGACCATGGACCTCTATGACTTTCAGCGTTTAGGTTCAAACAATAGTGCCTAGCGAAAGTGTGCAGTGACCTCCAGGTTGCCGCTCGGCCAATCTCCTGGGAAGAGACAGAGCCGCTTTCCGCCCAAGCCCAGAGAGAATAGGCTTTGATGCCTACCAGCGGCTGCTTCCCTGATCCCAGGTAAGCTGCTAAGATAGCTTCTTTCAGCCAATGAGAATTGTGGTTTTTGATGCCTTGGACCCCTTCTGAGGTCCATCCCAGAGAACAAACAGATGATTGGACAATCGAAATTCATTAGTAACCTCCAGATAGCGAATCAGGATACACTTAACTTCCAATTTACGTAGCTCTCTTGGCTCAGAATCCACGAAAGGAAGAAGCTCAACCATCTGATTCACATGAAATGCGGATACCACCTTAGGAAGAAAAGATGGTACCGTACGCAAAGAAACTCCCGAGTCCAAAAAACGCAAATAGGGCTCCCGGCAGGAGCATGCCTGTAGTTCAGAAATCCAACGGGCGGAACAAATAGCCACGAGAGAAAAAACGTCTTAAGGGTGAGATCCTTGAGTAGCAGATCTCATTGGGGGACACTCCGTTTGAGCCTAATTCCGAAGGACTAGGTTGAGGTTCCAGGAAGGAAACGGCATGCACACTGGCAGATGTAGGTGTTTCACTCCCTTGAGGAAATGGACGATATCCAGGTGCGAGGAGAGAGGAACTCCCTCGCAACGATGTAGTAGAGATCCAAGAGCTGCTACCTGAACCCTCAGAGAATTGTAGGCCAATCCCTTCTCCAGCCCCTGCTGTAGGAAAGATAGGATCTGAGCTACTGCGGCAGTACATGTAGACGTTGCTATCGAAGTATACCAAGATTCAAAAACCTTCCAGACCTGAACATAGGCCACTTACGGAGAGGTTTTCCTTGCCTGGAGTAGGGTGGAAACCATGGCTTGCGGGTATCCACGGCACCTCTCAAAAGCCAAGCCGCAAGACAGACGTGATCTGCCTGGTCGAAAAATACAGGGCCCTGGTGCAGCAGGCGTGGGAGATGGCTCAGTCGAAGAGGTCCGTCCACCGTGAGATTGACCAAGTCAGCAAACCATGGCGGCCGAGGCCATTCTGGAGCCACCAGGATGACTGGTCCCCGATGGACTGCTATTCTCCGGAGAACTTTCCCGACCAGTGGTCATGGTGGAAACACAAAGAAGAATGTGAAGAGGCCATGGAAGGACTAGAGTATCCACGCTTTCCATCACGTGCTCTCTTCTGAGACTGAAGAAGCGCGGTCCCTTGGTATTGCTGAATGTGGCCATCAGGTCCAGGTGCTGGAGGCCCCACTGCCGTACCAGGAGCTGCATCGCGTCCTCAGAGTTCCCACTCCCATGGATCCAGACGCTGCCGGCTGAGGAAGTCTGCCTGAACGTTGTCCACTCCGGCAATGTGGGAAGCCGCCAACCGGAAAAGGTGAACCTCTGCCCAAGCCATCGGTTTGTCAGTCTCCAGCGAGACGTGATGCCTTCTTGTGCCCCCTTGCCGGTTGATGTACGCCACTGTGGTTGCGTTGTTGGAAAGTACCCGAACCGCCCGATGGAGAAGGGGGAGAAACTGCTTCAACGCCAGGTGCATTACTCTGCTCTCCAGGCGATTGATCGGCTAACTTGCTTGCAACAGCGGCCCCTGGACAGAGCTCGCCCGGCACACTGCTCTCCATCCGGAGAGTGGCATCCGTAGTGACAATCACCCACTCCGGCATTTCCAAGGGCATCCCCTGTGACAGATGAAGAGGGTTTAGCCACCAAGACAGACTGTCCCTGGCCTCCTGTGGAAGAGGGAGGACAGTTTGGAACTCCTGAGACAACTGCTTCCAGCGGGAGAGTAAGGCTCTCTGTAGGGGACGCATATGAGCAAACGCCCATGGCACGAGATCGATAGTAGAAGCCATGGAGCCCAGCAGCTGGAGGTAATACCACGCCGTGGGAAGGAGAAGGCAAGTGAAGCGATGGACCTGAGCTACAAGCAACTAGGCCCAGGCAGACCATGCCCATCTTCGTGTCAAAGCGGGCTCCCAGAAAGTCCAGCGATTGAGAGGGCGTCAGGGTGCTCTTGGCGAAATTGATGACCCAGCCCAGGGATTGGAGGAGGTGCAACACCCTGGCAATCGCTTGATGACACAGACTGAGAGACTCCGCTCAAATGAGCCAATCGTCCAGCTAGGGGTGGACTAGTATGCCCTCCCATCTGACTCGGGGAGCGGTAGCCAGACCGAAAGGAAGCGCCTGAAACTGGAAATGCTGTCCCAGAAGAAAGTGAAGAAAACGCTGGTGAGACATGGGGATGTGGAGATAAGCTTCCATCAGATCCAGAGAGGCCAAGAACTCACCTTGATGTACTGCCGCAATCACGGAGCACAGGGTTTCCATTCGGAAGCGTGGAACCTTGAGCGCTCCGTTGACCGTGTTGAGATCCAAAATCAGACGGAAGGAATCTTCCTTCTTGGGAACCACAAAGTAGATTGAATAATGACCGGTCCCCCACCTTGCAAGGAGGAACCGGCAGGATGGCTCCAAGCGGGCGGAGTTGGTCGAGCATCTGGCGGACAATGAGTTCTCTTTGAGCCGAACCGCAGAGAGAGAAGAGCAACCTGTCTCTGAGAGGACGAGCAAAATCTAATGCATAACCGTGTTTTAGGATGTCCAGGACCCACTGGTCTGGTCCAACGTAATCTTGATCCACTCCTCGTAGAAGAGGGCGATCTGTCCCCCTATCCTGGGGATCGGGGGAGTAGGTCAGCCTGGCTTCATTGAGCCGAGTTGGGAGGCCCCCCCTGGGCCGGCCTGTCCTTGCCTGCAAAAGGAGCGCGACCAAGTCTGGGAGCGCGAAGAGGGCTGGCGAGGAGTCGACTGTCTTGTAGGATGGGACAGACGTTGACCACGATAGCGACTTCTGGAGGCGTTGAAAGTCCTAGAGGTCCGTAGTCTGTCTTCTGGCAATTTATGTACCGAATTTTCTCCCAGCGATTTGATGATTTGGTCCAGATTGTCTCCAAATAGGAATCTTCCTTTAAAAGGCAGCGATCCTAAACGTAACTTGGAGGAGGCATCCACCGACCAGTTGTGGAGCCAGCGAAGTCATCTGGCTGAGATTGCAGAGACCATTGACCTGGCCAAGACTCGAATAATGTCATACAGAGCAGCTGCCCCATAAGCTATTACTGCCTCCAAACGGTCAGCCTGCTGAGCTTCCTCCGGAGGTAGCTCCTGCGAGCTGAGAAGATGTTGTGCCCAGTGAAGTCCTGCCCGTTGCGCCAGGGAGCTGCAGAAGGCCACTCTAAATCCCAGAGCGGACACCTCAAACACTTGCTTGAGAAAGACTTTGAGCTTTCTGTCCTGAAGTTCCTGGAGGGCTGTGCCCCCTGTCATCGGGGGGCACAGCCCTCCTGGAGCTCCTTAAACCCTGGGGGGCTTTAAGGAGCGCCAGGAAATCATCCAGAAGTGGATAGCAAATGTTGCTTACCTGTAACAGGTGTTCTCACAGGACAGCAGGATGTTATTAGTCCTCACATATGGGTTACATCATCACGATGGAGCCCAATGACGCAAAACTTCTGTCAAAGTTTCCAGAACTTTGACTGGCCCCTACTGGGCCTGCCCAGCATGGCACTAACCCTGCAGGCAGCAGGGGTCCCCCTTCAGTCTTGTTTGTAAGCTACAGGCAGTGCTGAAAAATAAAATACAAAATGTTACAAACCCAACACCGCGGGGCGGCAGGCGGGTTTCATGACTAACATCCTGCTTGTCCTGTGAGAACACCTGTTACAGGTAAGCAACATTTGCTTTCTCACAGGACAAGCAGGATGGTAGTCCTCACATATGGGTGAGTACCGAGCTGAGGATATCCGAACTTGCACTAAAATACCCAACGGCGTGCAACAGGCACAACAACAGGGGTGGATTTTGGCAGGAAGGCATCCTGAACTCCACCGGGCAGGCGGAAGGTTGCTGGTACGTAGGGCAGGAGGGCATCCTGAACCCCACAGGACAGACTGGCCGAAAATAGAATCCTGTCTTCCGGTTTTGTCCAAGCAGTAGTGGGCTGCAAAGGTATGGAGAGAACTCCAGGTGGCAGCCCTGCAAATGTCAGGAAGCGGCACCGATCATAGGTGTGCTACTGAAGTCGCCATGGCCCTCACAGAGTGTGCTTTAACACGGTCTTGAAAAGGAATGCCTGCTTCTTGATAGCAAAAGGATATGCAGTCCGCTAACCAGGAGGAGAGTCTGCTTACCCACAGGTTGCCCTAATTTGTTGGGGTGGAAAGAGACGAATAACTGAGTGCTCTTCCTGTGGGCAACTGTATGATCTAGATAGAAAGCTAGAGCCCGTTTACAGTCAAGGGTATGCAGAGCCTGTTCCCCTGGATTGGAATGGGCCTGGGAAAGAAGGTAGGTAGTATAATGGATTGATTAATGTGAAATTCCGAGACTACCTTAGGTACCGCCCGGTCCTGCAGGAGTTTAGTGTAAGGCAGATAGGTGACTAGGGCCTGTAACTCACTAACCCTGCGAGCTGAAGTGATAGCCAAAAGGAAAATCACTTTCCATGTGAGATATTTTAAGTCACAGGAGTGAAGAGGCTCAAATGGTGGTTTTATGAGCCGACCAAGAACCAGCTTAAGGTCCCAAGAAGGGGCTGGAGGACTTAAAGGTGGCTTGATGTGGAGCAAGCCCTTCAAAAGGCATGTTACGAGGGGTTGTACTGATATAGGGACATCCCCGATGCCATTATGGAAGGCGGCAACCACACTGACATGCATTCTAATGGAGGAAGTCTTGAGACCTGACTCTGATAGATGCCAGAGATAGTCCAAAAACTTTGGGATTGGACAGGAAAAGGGATTAAGGGACTGAGAAGTGCACCATGATGTGAACCTTTTCCATTTAGAGGAGTAAGATTTTCTCGTGGAAGGCTTCCGTGAAGCAATCAAGACACGGGAAACTGGGTCTGAAAGGTTAAATGGCTGAAGGATTAATCTTTCAACATCCATGCTGTCAGGAACAAGGGCTAAAGATTGGGATGATGTAGGCACCCGTTGTTTTGAGTGATCAGAAGCGGGTCCTTTCCCAAGGGAAATGCGCCTGCAGATGGAGAGATCCTGAAGTATTGGAAACCACACTTGGCGTGGCCAGTGAGGTGCTACCAGGATCATGGTTCCCTTGTCCTGACATAACTTCACGAGAGTCTTCGAGAGAAGAGGAAGTGGAGGGAATGCGTAAAGCAGACCGGTTGCCCAAGAGAGGGAGAATGCATCTCTGGACAGAGTGTTTGCTGCGAATGAGGGAGCAGTAACTGTCCACTTTGTGGATCTGAGGGGACGCAAAGAGGTTCGTCTGAGGATATCCCCATTGTTGAGGGGTTGAGAGACCACTCGTGCAGTTGGAAGACGCAACTCAGCTTGTCTGCCAACACATTGTCCACTCCCGGCAAGTAGGTGGCCCTGAGGTACATCGAATGGGAGAGGGCTTCTGCCCAGCTTCCTGACACAGAAGGAAGGAGCCTGTGCCTCCCTGTTTGTTGATGTACCACATGGCCACCTGGTTGTCTGTCTGAATCAGGATGACTTGATTTGATAGGCGATCCTGAAAAGCCCTGAGAGCATATAGCATTGCTCGAAGCTCCAGGAAATTTATTTGGTGTTTGGCTTCCTCTGGAGCCCAAGATCCTTGTTTCTGCAGATCGGCCACGTGGGCTCCTCACCTGAGCCGTCGGGAAGCGTCGGTGGTGAGAATGGCTTGAGGATTTGGAGCTTGAAAGGGCAATCCCCGGAGATTGCCTTGAATTGTTCACCAGGCGAGAGACAGACGGAGTGAGTCGGTGATGTAAACAATGGTCGACAGAGGCTGGATAGCTTACTTATTTATTTATTTATTTATTTAACATCTCTTTTATACCGATGTCCGTTCGCACATCGCATCGGTTTACAATAAAACAAAAACTTTTGGGCGGTGCCGTTACATATAACAGATAACTTAGTGAACTAGGAATAATATAATTAACTTTTGGGAGGAGCCCATTGTGAATCCATTGTGACCTGAGAGTCCAGTACATGAGTCTCATGGCCAAGCAGGCCATTGGTGTGACATGGACTGAGGACGCCATGTGTCCCAGAAGGACGAGGAATTGGCGAGCTGTTGCAGCATGTTGAGACTGCAACTGGTGAGCAAGAGATACGAGAGTTAACGCTCATTGAGGCAGAAAAGGTGTCCAAGTCTGCTCCAATGAACAGACAAGGTGTCCAAGTCTGCTCCAATGAACGACAAGGTTTGAGATGGGACTAAACAAGATTTCTCGTAATTGACCAGAAATCTTAGCGAAATTAGAGTATGTAGAGTTAAATCGAGGGACGACCGAGCAGTTTGCTGAGTTGGAGCCCTGATTAACCAGTTGTCCAGATAGGGGTAGACATGAACACCTTGGTTTCTGAGGAAAGCTGCGACAACTACGAGACATTTGGTAAAAACTCGTGGTGCAGACACTAGCCGAACGGAAGCACTTGGTATTGATAGTGCTTGGAGCCTACCAAGAACCTCAGGTACGTGCGATGCACTGGAGTTATCGCAATGTGGGTGTATGCGTCCTGGAGGTCCAGAGAGCAGAGCCAGTCTCCTCTTTGTAGAAGAGGTAGAAGCGATCCCAAGGTTACCATCTTGAACTTTTCCTGCTGAAGGTACTTGTTGAGGGCCCGTAGATCTAGACTAGGTCGGACCCCTCCCGATTTTTTGGGGATTAGGAAGTACCGGGAATAGAACCCTAGGCCTTGCTGAGAGAGTATGGGATGGGTTCTATTGCTCTGGACTGGAGAAGAAGGGAAACCTCTTGATCCAGAAGAACAGAGTGGTCGGACGTTTTCCATGTCTGCAGAGGTGGGGAGTCTGGTGGCAGGGCGAGAAACTTCACATGGTAACCCTGAGCAATGACTGCCAATATCCATTGGTCGGTTGTGAAAGTGGCATAATCGACCTCCCACTGGTATGTGTGACAGAGGAATCTGGCTGCTGCTCTCCAAGTGGAAGTCAAAAACCTGAAGCAGGTCCTGGCTGGGGAGGCTGCTTGTGGCTTTTGTTTTCGGGCCTGGCAAGGCAGAGGCTTTTGATAAGGTCTTGTAGTACGGGACCTAGTTGGTGGCGGGTAGGCCTTCCTTGGCCAGTAGAACGACTTCTTAGAGTCCTTCCTGAAGGGCTGTCTTGAGGAGAAGGCAGAAGGCATCGAAGAGAGCTATTTGAGGGTCTCATGATGGTCTTTTAATTCAGCCAACATTCGTTGGATCTGTTCTCTGAACAGATTATCTCTGATACATGGTAGATTGGATAACTGTTCTTGCACTTCTGGGCGAAGGTCAGAAGACTTGAGCCAGGCCCACAGTCTTGCCGAAATAGCTGCTGCAGACACTCTGGTAGAGGTGTCAAAAATGTCATAAGATGTTCGAATCTCATGTTTGCCTGCCTCAAATCCTTTGTTTACAAGGGTTTGTAACTGGTCTTGGAATTGGTCACGAAGGGACTCTGAGAAGTCCTGTATCTGCTTAAAGATGACCCTATTGTATTGGGTCATATAAAGCTGACAGGCAGCAATTCGGGAGATGAGCATGGCCCCTTGGAATACTCGTCGACCAATGTTGTCTAAGAATTTTTGTTCCTTAGCAGGCAGGGTAGAGGAGTGAGATTTTGACCTTTTAGCCCTCTTTTGTGCAAACTCTACCACAACTGAGTGGTGGTCAAGCTGGGTTTTTTGAGAGCCTGGGGCTGACTGAACTAAATAAGTAGTGTCAGCCTTTCTGTGTACTGGAGCAATTGATCCAGGATTTTCCCAGTTCTTTTTGAGGAGGTCAAGAAGGACTTGATGAATTGGGAATGGAAGTGATCACCTTAGGGGCATCCAGGAATTGGAGTAACTCCATCATCTGGTGCCTATCATCTTGTTCCGTTTGCAGTTGAAAAGGAACCAACTCAGACATTTCCTTCACAAAAGTTATAAATGAGAGGTCCTCTGGAGGAGAATGCTTTCTACTCTCAGTGGGTGAAGGTAAATAATCTGTGTCTGTGGTAGTATCATCACCCCAAGTGTCATAAGGATCAGCCGACTGTCCCTTAGGAAGTGAAGTGGGTTGGATACCTGAAGGTCCCGGTCTAGGCTCCGAGAATATCGGAGGAATTGCTGGAGGTACCGATGATGGCATCGAAGGCACCGGTACAGGCATCAAGGGCATTAATGGATGACTCGATGGCGCTGATGGACATATCGGCACAGACAGCTGAATCGGTGGCGAGGGACGTATCGGCATCGATGGCTGAGGCAAAACTCCCGATGGAGGGATGCGAAACGGTGTTTCTCCTCCCGATGAAGCTGTCATTGGGGAGGGCATCAGAGGCATCGGAGACCCGGGATCCATCGGTGGAAGGATGGCCATCAGCGCCCCCATTCTGGATAGCAGAGGTGCTAGCGCCGCTGGAATCGGGTCGATGACAGGTTCCGCAATCGGTGGAGGTGTCTGTGCCGGAGGAACCTGGAGACGTTGCATCGCCTTGTCGATGGCCTCCTGAACCAGCCAGTCCAGTTCTTCTCGGAGAGCAGGAGCAAGCAGCCCCAGCATGAAAGAGGGAGGCAGAGGCATAGCCCGAGGGACCACCTTTACAGGCGCAATCGTGACTCCTAAACCCCGATCGGGTGAGGGTTGCCTCGGTGACCCGGGCACAGGAATGGTCTGTGCCTTTCCTGGACGGGGCTTTTTCGACTGCGGCTCGGACGGTGGCGAGGTCGATGATTTAGCTCCCTCGATGGTCCGAGTCTTGCGATGACGGTGGCGATGTTTCTCCCTGTAATCCCCCTCGATCTTGAGGGGGAGTAAAGGGTGTCCATGGCCGTGAAGACGTCAATGGCGGTCGGTCACTGGTCGATGCTGGCACGAAGTCGAGTGTGCCTGTTCCGACAACGTCGATGCGATGGACGGAGTCGGGGTTTGAGCAGGGAAGAGGAGTTCCATCTTCTCCATTCTGGCCTTGCGACCTTTTGGTGTCATAAGGGCACATTTGGTGCAAGTCAGGACATCGTGCTCACGGCCTAAACACATTACACAGACTCCATGGGGGTCTGTGATAGACATGGTGCGAGTAAAGTCCGGGCATCGACGGAACCCTGACGCCATGGCCACTGAAAAAAATCTAGCCACGGTACGGTCGATGGCCAGTAGGCCGCAAGGGCCAAACTAGACGGTAATCGACGGAAAACGGGTAAAAACTTACCGGAGTACCGTGGTCAGAGAAAAGTTAGAGGGACCCCTGTGGGGCAATTTAACTTTAAAGAATTCCGTAAAGAAAATTCCTGTCAGGAATCTCTTCAGAGCTCCTTTACCGCGAGGCTACTGCTGTGCGGAAAAAAGAAGACTGAAGGGGGACCCCTGCTGGCTGCAGGGTTAGTGCCACGCTGGGCATGCCCAGTAGGGGCCAGTCAGAGTTCTGGAAACTTTGACAGAAGTTTTCTGTGATTGGGCTCCATCCTGATGTCACCCATATGTGAGGACTACCATCCTGCTTGTCCTGTGAGAGAGTCGTTCCATCGCCCTACCGACCTTAAGTGATGCCTCAGGGGAATCCCATTCCCTGGACAAAAGTTGAAGCAGAGTAGGGTGGGTAGAAAAAGCTCGTCAGAGGCCGCAGTCCTGCTAAAACAGGGTCTCCCTTCTTTACTTGAGGTGTGGTCACCGAAATGTCCTGCAGAGCGTCAATGTCCAGCTCCTGAATGATGAACAGTATGAGAGGGTCCAACTCGTCCCTGTGGAAGATACGAAGGACTCTCGGATCGTTCCCCTCCGCCTGAGCCATTGGTAAAAACTCATCCAGGTCAGGATCCGGATTGGAATCCACCCCACCCACATCCAAGAAGTGCCCAGAAGGGTCACTGGGGCCGGACCTCCCATGCCCTGGGAAACCCCCATTGGAACAGGGTCCGCAATCCTAGGGATTTTGGGAGGAGGACCTGGTGCTGGCTCATCCTAGCCAGGTAAGCACTATGCATTAGGACAAAATCAGTGGTAAACGACGTAGGCCCCACGGGAGGCTGAATCGGGGGGTCCCCAGCCCGGGGCAATGTTCCTAGAGGCGGTACCAGTGTTAGAATAGGTGGTAGTGGCACCAAATCGCCATCCTGATCATCCCCTATCTGAGCGGGCATCCGGCTCATTCAAAATGGCCACTGTTCCTGTGCTGAGCGGGAACGGGGCAGACTTCTGCACCTCAGAGCGCGATTGGGAGCGCGAAACAGGGCGCTCCGGTGACAGCGAGGGACCCTCCCCCCCCGGGGAGGCACCTCGAACACAGCCCCTCGCGGGAGAGCCTCGACCAGGCTCCCCGCATGCACTACACTGGGAAGATCACGGCATCGGGAGAGGAGGGGGGGCGCCACGTGGCAGACAGCTGATCTGCCAAGACGCGCTGGAAGCGGCGGGAAAAACTAGTCCGCCGCGGCAGGGAGGCTCTGCCACACTATCAGACTGAGAAATAATGGCGACAACAGGGGTATGGCGCGTCGCTGTGTAAACTGCCCCGAGGAAAGCAGCTTCTTGGGGGCAGCGGGTCTGATCGTGGACTACCAGCATGCACCCCCGAGAGGAAGGCCAGGGATTTCACCTGTAAATAAATACAGAACAAACTTACCCCCACACACAACAGAGCAAGGAATAGAAACTATAAGAAATAGTTCAGGCTGCAAGTCAGGTGCTGAGAGGTCAGAAGCAATTGAACTGCTCTTTTTTTTTTTTCCAATCAACCAACTTGATCCATCCCAGGAAAAATACAAGATAAAGTAAAATAAAGTCAGTAAAAGTTAAAGTATTATGATGGGGAACCAGAGGTTCCACACTTGCATCTGCTGGAGTCAGAAAGATACTGAGGTTTTCCAGAGGGTGCACTGGTGTATAAGGGACCGCCCTCTGAAGCTTGGTCTGACTCCATCTGCTGGACGGGGGACATAACCCACTGTCTGGACTGATCCGGGTACGTACAGGGAACAGAGATGACTCCTCAGTACAAGTGCCTCTCTGCGGGCAGTAGAGAGGATTCCCCTGCCTCTCCCACAGAGACTGCTAGGGAATTGAAAATGGCTGCCATTTCCACGCTGACGGGGAAAGCCTCAGTGTTAGACCCCATCATCCATGAGGCTTGTTCAACCGGTGCGGTCATGCTTGACACAGATCCCTGAACGCTTTTGCTGCACGCTGTTCCTCCCCTCACCCTCGGCACCACCAGCACCTCAATGGCAAGGAGGGGAACAGTCCCTCAGCGCCATGGAGCCAACACCCATCTCCTCCGTAGGCAGAGAAGCTGTTGAAAAACCTCATTGTTGAGCTTCCCAAGATGCACAGATTCCTCTATCTAGTTCCATGTTCTCTCTTTTTTTTTTTTTTTTTAACTCTTGGGGAACAAATAAAGGTACATAGAAGCCAATACTTTCCTTTGGTGCAGAGGTTCAGATTCTAGGAGCACAGGCCAGACTTAAAATACCTACTCCCTAGAATGGAACACGGAGCTGCTAGCAGAAAAAAAGAAAATCAGTAAAATTAAAAAAAAGGGACCCACTAAAAGAAAAAACAGCCACCCTGACCTTGTACCTGCCTTATCATCCTCATGAAGGGGAAGGATCTGGACCACCAGATTTACACCCCACAGAAGGAGCAAGCGTACAAAAGGGTCACCAACCCCTAGCTCGTCCACCTCGACCAGACAGGGAAGGACCCAAAAACCCCCTGGGAGGAAGGCTCATACATACAGAACAGTCTCCTGACTGCAGAACTGCAGGTTTTGCAACATCTGCCATTTGCTGGAGACAGAAAAATACTGGGGGACTGCAGGTGGCACACTGGGTTATGTACAGTGTCAGTGAAACTTTGTCTCCATCTGCTGGCAGGGAGATAAAACCCAGCAGTCTGCATTGATCTGGGTACATACAGGAACCCAGTATTCCTAAGTACTAATGATGTCACAAATAAAGCAGATTACTCTGCCTCCATCTGCTGCAGGGAGGAACAACCTACCTATCTGGACTAGTGTTGCAGGATTCAAGGATAAGAAATTAACAGGTAAGAAAATGAGACATTTTGTATAAAAATAGGTAATGTAAAAAAATCTCAACTGATAAACTGACTCCTAATCACTTTTTCTATCAAGAAGCATCACATACATTCTAATTTTAAAATATATTGAAAAAACACCAGGGTTTGAATCAACTTTAGCTTCAAAAGCATGACTGTTAAATATGTCCATGATGGAAATTAGTAGAATAGTACAGTTTAAACACAATCCTTCCTACATCCATTGGAAGGCAAGTCTCTTCTTCCGCCCTTTTGGGGTTAAGAGCTTTGTTTTTAATCTGCAATATGCAGGAGCTTCATCTCTTCAGATCCCAAGAGTCTGAACAGCAAGTTGTGGATGTCAAGTTACTTCCGCCGATATCTGTAAGAATACAAAGATACAGCTTATTTCTAAGTCTGGCAAAAAACGCCCCAAAAAACATTGATTATACTAAAAAAGGATATGTTTCTTCCATGGCCATGTTCATAGGCAATTTAAATTCCTTCTAGGATTGGAAAGACAATCTTTTTCTGCGGTGTAATGGTAAATTAGCAAGAGTCACTCAAGCTATGTAAGATCAGCCAGCTATCCCCTGACATAAGTAGAGCACCTATATCCCCATCATCCATTCTACAAATAACCTTTTTATAGACTGCCGTCAACTCAGACATGGCTCCATTTATACAATAACAACTGGTGGAGAGATTCACCTAAGACATTAGTAAAGGCTCATTGGGTTATTGCCCTGCTTTTAAATTATCCAATGAAAGTTTTCATAAGAACATAAAAAAATGCCATAGTAGGTCAGACCAAGGGTCCATCAAGCCCAGCATCTTGTTTCCAACAGTGGCCAATCCAGGCTACAAGTACCTGGCAAGTACCAAAACACTAAGTAGACCCCATGCTACTGATGCCAGTAATGGAAGTGAGAATTCTCTAAGTCAGCTTGATTAATAACAGTTAATGGACTTCTCCTCCAACACCTTATACAAAGCTTTTTTTAAACCAAACTATGCTAACTGCACTAACCACATCCTCTGGCAACAAATTCCAGATTTTAATTGTGCATTGAGTGAAAAAGAATTTTCTCCAATTAGTTTTAAATGTGCTACTTGCTAACTTCATGGAGTACCCCCTAGTCCTTCTATTATCCGAAAGAGTAAATAACCAATTTACATCTACCCGTTCTAGACCTCTCATGATTTTAAACACCTCTATCATATCCCACGTCAGCTGTCTCTTCTCTAAGCTGAACAGCCCTAACCTCTTTAACCTTTCCTCATAGGGGAGCTGATTCACCCCCTTTATCATTTTGGTCGTACTTCTCTGTACCTTCTCCATCGCAACAATATCTTCTTTTGAGATGAGGCGACCAGAAAACTACACAGTACTCAAGGTGTGGTCTCACCATGGAGCGATACAGAGGCATTATGAAATTTTCCATTTTATTCATCATTCCTTTTCTAATAATTCCCAACATTCTGTTTGCTTTTTTGACTGCCGCAGCACACTGAGCCGACGATTTCAATGTGTTATCCACTAAGACACCTAGATCTCTTCTTTCCTAGGTGTTAGCTCCTAATATGGAACCTAACATCGTGTAACTATAGTATGGGTTATTTTTCCCTATATGCATCACCTTGCACTTGTCCACATTAAATTTCATTTGCCATTTGGATGCCCGATCTTCCAGTCTCGCAAGGTCCTCCTGCAATTTATCTCAATCTGCTTGTGAATTAACTATTCTGAATAATTTTGAATCATCTGCAGATTTGATTACCTCACTCGTATTTCTTTCCAGATCATTTATAAATATATTGAAAAGCACTAGTCCAGTAGATCCCTGAGGCACTCCACTGTTTACCTTTTCCACTGAGAAAATTGACCATTTAATCCTACTCTCTGTTTCCTGTCTTTTAACCAGTTTGTAATCCATGAAAGGGCATCACCTCCTATCCCATGACTTTTTACTTTTCTTAGAAGCCTCTCATGAGGGACTTTGTCAAATGCCTTCTGAAAATCCAAATAAACTACATCTACCAGTTCACCTTTAACCATGTTTATTAACCCCTTCAAAAAACTGAAGCAGATTTGTGAGGCAAGACTTGCCTTGGGTAAATCTATGCTGACTGTGTTCCATTAAACCATATCTTTCTATATGCGCTGTAATTTTGATCTTTAGAATATTTCCACTATTTTTCCTGGCAGTGAAATCAGGCTCATTGGTCTATGGTTCCTGAATATCGCTGGGCAGTTGCATGCACACAGTGCTGGCAGAGTCTGCCCCCCCACCTTTAGATACGCAAAGGCCAGCTTTTCCACCAGAAACAAGCTCCAGTACTACAGATGAGTATTTCTTCAAATAGTGGGATGGATGTGAATTCTTAGAATAGATGCCACAAAGGAAAACTGGTTCTTACCTGCTAATTTTCATTCCTGTAGTATCATGGATCAGCCCA
Organism: Rhinatrema bivittatum; assembly: GCF_901001135.1. NCBI lineage: Eukaryota > Metazoa > Chordata > Amphibia > Gymnophiona > Rhinatrematidae > Rhinatrema > Rhinatrema bivittatum. The sequence goes on from NC_042622.1 coordinate 42,446,560, forward strand.
GACTGCTGGGTTATGCCTCCCTTCCAGCAGATGGAGACAGAGAAAAACTTGAAGGGCACCCCCTGTAAGTACGGTGCACCACCTGCTGTCCCCTTCAGTATAAACAGTATCAAAGCAGAAATTAAATTCTAACAGGTAACTGTAATCCAAATTTAGTGCTAAATCAAATCAATGACCAACAAATATGTTCAGATTAAGAGCACTGTGAAATCTTCGTTCTGATATAGTCTGACAGAAAAATGGAAAAGTTTGAGTGGTTCTGAAACAAAAATTAAATAACATCTACTCTGGGCGGGCGTCTGGGCTGATCCGTGGTACTACAGGAACGAAATTTAGCAGGTAAGAACCAATTTTCCTTTCCCTGTTCGTACCCGTATCAGCCCAGACTGCTGGGATGTACCCAAGCTGCCTTACATGGGGTGGGACCTAGAAAGCCCCGCTCGAAGCACACCACTTCTGAAACTCTCGGAGTCAGGAGCCTGAACATCCAAACGGTAATGCCGAGCAAAAGTATGCAAAGATCTCCTGGGGGGAACCAACTGACTTTCTGCCCAGGATGTAGCCTGAGACCGAAGCGAATGAACCTTATGACCCTCAGGAACCGCTCGCCCGTGACATATGTACGTTGAAGCAATAGCCTCCTTCAACCATCGGGCAATGGTGGTCTTGGAAGCCTTATGTCCTTTTTTAGGACCGCTCCACAAAACAAAAAGGTGATCAGACAAACGAAATTTGTTAGTGACCGCCAAGTAACGCTGAAGTACCTGCCTAACATCCAACCTCCTCAATTCGCGTGCATGCGGAGAATCTTGATCCAAATCCGGAAACGCAGACAACTCAACCAACTGGTTCACGTGAAAGGCTGATACAACCTTAGGAAGAAAGGTTGGCACCATTCACAGAGTATATGATCAATCCCCGCTACTGATGAGGACTACTGTATAAATTACAACAACTCTATATTCCCCACCACATCAAACATTTTTTTCTCCACCACTTCACAAAAATTATTTAAAGTAAGAAGAGGAAGGTTTCATACATCATCTGCAACATGCCACCATGGCCTTGTATATAGTGTATTTTCAATAGTAATCATGAACCGACCTCCCTCCTACCTGTGATTTTTTATATTTGTTTTGTAATTTTTTTGTTTGTGACTTTTTTTTTTAATGTGAACACAAATCTTTCATATAAAAATTCTTTTTATAAATGTTGTATAGCTTAGCCTGTCTAAATTAACTTAAGTGTTCAAACTCCATCGTTAATTCATAAAAACGCTGTTACTTCAATCAAGTTCATAACTCGTCACTTATTGTAGATGTTTCCTCAAATTTAAAGTTTATTGCTCTTATTTGATGGCAAATTCCCACTCAGTAGCCCATTTCTGTCAGCGTTATAAATATGACAACTACCTTTCATTTCAATCGAAGTTCATAACTTATCGCTTGTTATAGATGTCTCTTCAAATTTAAAGTTTAACACTCGAATTAAATGGCATATTCGTGCTCAGCAACCCTCAGCGTTGTAAATATAGCGACAACTTTTCATTTCAATCAAATTCATGACTTGTCGCTTATTGCATTTCTTTCAACGTTGTAAATATTTATCTTCATCAAGGGAGTCTGTAATCCTTCTCCTCACTGTCAGGTCGCTCTTCACCACTCGAACTCCCTTGATGAAGATAAATTTGATTTGTCGAAACATGGCCATGTCGGGAGGCATGAACAAAAAAAGCTAAGTAGATCGGGAACGCATCAGTAAAACATCTGTTAATGATATTTAATAAATAGACCGAGAGTGAGAAGCAACGGCGAAAAAGACGCGGAAAGCGGAGGTTTAAATGCACTTGAATCGGATAGCCGTCTTTTTAGCATTAGTTATATGAAATGTTGTTGCCATATTTACAACGTTGAAAGAAATTCAATAAGCGACAAGTCATGAATTTGATTGAAATGAAAAATTGTCGCTATATTTACAATGCTGAGGGTTGCTGAGCGTGAATATGCCATTTAATTCAAGTGTTAAACTTTAAATTTGAAGAGACATCTATAACAAGCGATAAGTTATGAACTTCGATTGAAATGAAAGGTAGTCATATTTATAACGCTGACAGAAATGGACTACTGAGAGGGAATTTGCCATCAAATAAGAGCGATAAACTTTAAATTTGAGAAAACATCTACTACAATATGGAACAGCATGCCCTCTGATCTACGCCAGGAATCTTGCCACAAAAAATTCAAACAAAACCTAAAAACCTGGTTGTTCAAAAAAGCATACTATTAACTATCGGGACCTATACTACCCACTTACATCGCCTTCACAACCTCCCCTTGTCTCCCCCTCTCCCCCACCCCCTCCCACCTTGAATCGCTCCCTATTTGTTATTTATTTCACTATGTAAATAATTGTTCTTGTTGTTAATCTATTATATAAGCTAATTGCGATTAGCTTATATTAGCCCTTAATTCCTGATATTCTCCCCAGACTCCTTATCACCCTTATAACTTCGATGTTTATTCTTCTAGTTAATGGTTATACTGTTTGCTTATTCTTTCAGATAATTTGTTGAATTGTAAAGCGTCTTGCTGAGTTATTGTTATCTGTAAACCGAGGTGATGTGCCACACGTGCCGCGGTATATAAAAAAAAAAACCTATAAATAAATAAATACTAGATAAATGAAGCTTGACCGATGTGCCGCAAATGCACAGTAGAGAGCAACTCTACCGCGCATGCGCGGGCAGCACGTCGATCAGAGCTTGCCTGTAACAAAAATGGTGCGGCGAGGAGCAGGAGCAGTAGTGGCGGCGGCGCGCGCGAGGGAGGGAGGGACCTCCCCTGGAGATCTTCCGTCTGCGCCATCTGAAGGGGTTATGAATGAGCTGAGAGAGGGGGAGTGACTGAGGGGAGGGGGGATGGAGGAGGGGGAGAGAGTGAGGTGAGGGAGGGGAGAGTGAGGGGGGAGGGAGGAGAGTGAGGGGGAGGTGGGAGGGAGACTAGAGGGTGAGGAAGAATGAGGGGTAAGGAAATGGACTGAAAAAAAAAATGTTAATGTAGCCCGTTGTTACGGGCTTAATGGCTAGTCTACAATAAGTGACGAGTTATGAACTTGATTGAAGTAACAGCAGCGCTTTTATGAATTAACGATGGAGTTTGAACACTTAAGTTAATTTAGACAGGCTAAGCTATACAACATTTATAAAAATAATTTTTATATGAAAGATTTGTGTTCACATACACTGCATACAAGGCCATGGTGGCATGTTGCAGATGATGTATGAAACCTTCCTCTTCCTACTTTAAATATTTTTGTGAAGTGATGGAGAAAAAAATGTTTTTTGATGTGGTGGGGAATATAGAATTGTTGTAACCATTCACAGAGTAACACCAGAATCCGACAACCTAAGAAAAGGTTCACGACAAGATAGTGCCTGAATCTCAGAAATTCTCCGAGCCGAGCAGATAGCTACCAAAAATACAGTTTCGAACGTAAGGTCCTTTAAAGTAATGCATTTGAGAGATTCAAAAGGAGGTTCACACAACGTCCGAAGAACCAAATTCAAACTCCAAGATGGACAAACAGCCCGGAGGGGAAAATTCAAGTGCTTAGCACCTCTAAGAAAAAGCACCACATCAGGATGAGCTGCTATGGACACTCCTTCCACCTTTCCTCGTAAACAGCTTAAAGCCGCCACTTGCACCCTTAGAGAACTGAAAGCTAACCCCTTCGCCAAACCCTCTTGTAAGAAGGCTAGAATGTGGACTATCGAGGGGTGCCTAGGGGAAACCTTCAATCTGCTGAACCAAGAGTCAAAAACTTTCCAGACCCAGATATACATAAGAAAGGTTGATGTTTTGCGAGCCCGCAAAAGAGTGGAAATTACCGTATCCGGATAACCCTTCTTTCTCACCTGCTGCCTCTTATAAACCAAGCCGCTAGACAAAAACGATCCACCTGGTCGAAAAATACTGGACCTTGCCTCAGGAGATTTGGAAGATGACCCTGACGGAACGGGCCATCCACCGCAAGGTTGATGAGATCCGTGAACCACGGCCTCCGTGGCCATTCCGGAGCCACCAGAATCATCGTTCCCGGATGGGCCTCTATTCTTCTTAAAATCTTACCCACCAGGGGCCAAGGAGGAAAAACGTAGAGCAGAATGTCGTGGGGCCATGGAAGAACAAGAGCATCCACTCCTTCCGCCCTGTGCTCTCTTCTACGACTGAAGAATCGAGGCGCCTTGGCATTCATCCGAGTCGCCATTAAATCCAAGCGGGGAATCCGCCACCAATGAGTCAACAATTTGAAGGCCTCGTCAGACAGCTCCCACTCTCCGGGATCCAGTCGCTGATGGCTCAGAAAATCTGCCTGGCCCCGAGGGGGAGACCAAGATGGCTGCCGTGTAGTGAGCACGCGTCCTAGGTATCTCTGGGCTATCTTAATTACCACTCTGGAAAGTTACCTCTTTTCTTTTTGAAAATTTACTTTGAAAATGCCTCACACTAAAAGGAAAGCCAGAGTTAGAGATGTTACCTCAACTCCAATTGTAGAATCAAGACAGCCGCGGATTGAAGCCATGTTCGCGAGGACACCGCCAGTACCGCCGGGAAAAGAGGTCGCTGAGGATGCCGGTAAGGAGCAGTTACTGAGCCCTCTGACTCACGAAACATCATTGAGCCCTGGCATACCAGCGACACCTGAGCCACCGTCTGGTATGAGAGAGATAGAATTGATACCTGAATTTCTGAGAGAAAGATCTGCCTCGATAATTTTTGGTGACCAGAGAAGAGCGGAGGGAACATCCAGCTCTTCAGGGTTCCTGAAGTCAAAATGGAGAGGCACCACAATGCCAAGACAATCTTGGAAAGGCTCCAGCGGAGGGAGGAATGGAGGATCATAAAACAAGAGTTTTGTGCAATTTTTCACTTATAAAGCCACAAAAAATAACTCTACAGGAAATTGGGAATATGCTGATTGCTATGCACAAATCTATAAATAACTTAACTACTACGGTTCAAGAGGCTTTGAATAAAACTCAGATTCTGGAAAGTAAAAGTGGAAAATATGGATAAAGCAGTAAAAGTAATAGAGGGGAAACTAGAAGGCATGGAAAAAAATTCAAACCAACCTTATAAAATCTGAAAAAATTCAAATGGATAAAATGGAAATGTTAGAAAATCAGCTAAGAAGGATTTCAGCAAATGATTTATTCAAGAGTTATCTTATAAATATATTGAAATATCCAGATACTGCGTGCCCGCAATATCTAAAATATATTATTTGCCTCAACCTTCTGAAGAAACTTCCCCAGAGCAAGAAAATCTGCCAGACTTAAATGTGGATCTGAGTTCTTGGAGAAATCTTACGAAATGGCCATTGAAACAAAAGCTACTCTTTTAGTACAATTTACTTTTGCGACGGAAAGAGACTCTGTTTTTCCGCTATCAAAAATTGAATTTCTATGGTCAGTAGATTAGAATATTTCTGGACATAGCAACTCAGAAGGAGAAAGTTTATGTCGCTGAGGGGGGAGGTAACAAATCGAGGGGCAAAATTTGTATTGCGATTTCCATGTCATCGTATGATTATGTATCAAGATTCTAAATATGTATTCAATGAACCTGAACAACTATGCTCTTATTTAGATTCTCATTCCTAAGAACCTCTACTGAGTTGGTATATTTACCGTATTTTTCGCTCCATAAGATGCTCTTTTTCCCCCCAAAAGTGGGGGGAAAATGTCTGTGCATCTTATGAAGTGAATATAAAAAAAGTTAAAAATCTAACAAAACCCCCGCCCCCTCCTGACCCCCCCCCCAGACCTTCCAAATTAATTTACTATAACCCCCCACCCTCCTGACCCCCCCAAGACCTGCCATAAGTCCCTGGTGGTCCAGTGGGGGTCCGGGAGCGATCTCCTGGACTTGGGCCGTCGGCTGCCAGCAATCAAAATAGCGCCGACGGCCCTTTGCCCTTACTATGTCACTGGGGTCGACCAATGCCAGCGCTAGCCCCTGTGACATAGTAAGGGCAAAGGGCCATCGGCTGCCAGCAATCAAAATGGTGCCGACGGCCCAAGTCCAGATCATCGCTTCCGGACTGCTCCTGGACCCCCGCTGGACCACTAGGGACTTTTGGCAGGTCTTGGGGGGGGGGGGGGGGTAGGAGGGTGAGGGTTTGTAATAAATTAATTTGGAAGATCTTGGGGAGGGGCCAGGAGGGTGGGGGGTTGTATTTAATTAATTTGGCAGGTCTTGGGGGTGTCAAGAGGGTGGGGGTTGTTAATTAATTTAAAGGGTTGGGATGGGGGGGGGGGGGTTCCCACAGAATTAGAAAGACAAAAGTTTTCTGATCTGGGGAATGGAACAAAATGGGGAGAAAAAAAATGTTATGCAC